>NC_068963.1:705459-1063033 GCF_026419915.1 Harpia harpyja | reverse complement strand
ATGGACAGCTCCGTGCTCCACCCACCAGAGTGATGAACACCTCCCATGTCCCACCCACCAGGGTGATGGACAGCCCCATGTCTCACCCACCAAGGTGATGGACAGCCCCATGTCCCACCCACCAGTGTGATGGACAGCCCCATGTCCCGCCCACCAAGGTGATGGACAGCCCCATGTCCCGCCCACCAGGGTGATGGACAGCCCCATGTCCCTCCCACAAGGGTGATGGGCAACCACATGTCCCACCCACCAGAGTGACGGACAGCCCCATGTCCCGCCCACCAAAGTGATGGACAGCCCCACGTCCCGCCCACCAGGGTGATGGGCAACCACATGTTCCGCCCCCCCAAGGTGACGGACAGCCCCATGCCCCGCCCCCCACCAGGCCTGCCCCAGATCCATAGCGAGGGGCAGGGGCTAGGCTGTGACTGACAGGTATTGGCCACACCCCTCCCAGCAAAGCCCCGCCCACCTGGCTGCTGAGGTCACGGAGCTCCTCCTCCAGGTCCCGGCGGTACTGTGCCTGGGGGGGGGGGGACGGGACACGAAGGGGGGACGGGGGGGGGTGGCAGCGCAGGGGACCCGGGGGTCCGGGGATTGGGGGGGGGGGGACACCCAGCTCCATCCCCCCCCCGCTCCCCTGGGACCCCGAGTCCGGGGGGACCCAGACATCCAGGCCCCACGCCTTAGGGTCCCATGGGTGGGGGGGTGACACCTGGGTCCCCTCATTGGGGGGGGGGGGGGAAGACGCCTGGGTCCCTTCCCACGGGGAGGGGGAGGGGAACGGGCGCCTGGGTTCTCTTCCCCCGCCCCGTGCCCTAATTCCAGTCCAGGGTCTGGCCTGGGGCCAGTGGGGCCAGTGGGGCCAGGGGAGGGGGCACCCGGACGCCTGGGTCCCCCAGCCAAGTTGGGGTGGGGGGGGGGGCAGGGGGGGGCAGCTGGGAGCCTGGATGCCTGGGTCCTCTGGGTGGGGGGGTCCCCCAAATGCCTGCATCCCCCCCCTCCCCCAGACCCCTGGGTCCCCCCCATTGGGATTGAAGCTTCCCCAGATGCCTGGGTGCCCCCCCCGGATACCTGGGTGCCCCCCCTGGATGCCTGGGTGCCTCCCCTGGACACCTGGGTTCCCCCCCCGGACACCTGGGTTCCCCCCCCGGATGCCTCGGTGCCCCCCTCGGACACCTGGGTGCCCCCCACCCGGGACACCTGGGTCCCACTCACCTGCGCCAGCCTGGTGGGGCCACATCGTCCCCTGTCACCCTCGTCTACCATGGCACAAACTGGGCGGGGGGGGGGGGGTCCTGGAACAACAGAGACCCTACAATAACACACCCACCCCCCCCAGCAGCAGCAGCAGCGGACGCCTGGGTCCCCCCCGACAGCTCTGGATGGACTCGGACGCCTGGGTCCCTTTTTTGGGGAGGGGAGGGGGGAGGGGGGCAGATGGGGTGGGGGTCCCTAGATGCCTGGGTCCCCTCACCTGCTGCGAAGCCGTCCCTGCGATGCCGAGCCCGGAACCGTGGGACCAAGGCGTCCGGGGGCCGGGAACACCCTGTGCCACCCGCGCCGCGGGCACGGGAGGACTCAGGCATCCAGGCACCTCCTTCCCCCAGGCTCTACCCACGGGGCCCGGAGCCCGCCCACCCCCCAGGGCACCCAGATGGGCACCCAGTTTTCCGGGGAGATCGGTTCAGCTCCACCAGTTCCAACCTTTGGGCATCACCACCCGCCCTTGCCGGAGGGACCCGGGCGGCCGGGCACCTCCCTAGGGGACCCAAGCGGCCGGGCACCCCCCCCGAAGGTGGTGTTGGGATATTCCCTGAAATGTGCGAACCACGGTGATGTCATACCGTCATATGTGATGTCACGGTGCCAGCTGTGACGCCATAGAGGGAAAGGCCAGGCAGGGAGGGGCCAGGGGGATGGGTGAGGCTGTGGGAGCAGCTGTGATGTCACGGCGCTGGGTACGGCATCGCAGGGAGCGGAGGGCACGGCGGTGATGTCACTGCTGGGTTTCTATGACTGAGCAACGCCGCCATGGGGGGGGGAAGGCCCAGGGGGGGCAGGGGGACCTTCATGGTGGGGACACAGCTGCACCAGCGAGGTCATTGTGTCATACAAATGGCCGTCCTTGAGGTAATCCGTACAGAGTGATGTCAGCGTGGGTCAAAATGGAGAAATATGGGGTGACGCAGGTCAACGCAGGTCAACACAGGTTAGCACCAATCAACATGGGTCAACACGGGTCTACACGGGTCAAAATGGAGCAACAGAGAGTGACATGGGTCAACATAGATCGACGTGGGTCACCGGATTAAGAAAGCAACACGGATCAACATGGGTCAACACTGACCAACACGGGTCAAAATGGGTCAAGGCAGGTCAGCATGGGTGAACACAGGTCAAGACTGGATCAACATGGGTCAACATAAATTGACACGGGTCGACATAGATTGACACGGGTCAACACGGATCAACACAGGTCTACATGAGTCAAAATGGAGAACCACAGAGTGACATGGGTCAACATGGATCAGTACAGAGCAACAGGGGTCAACAGGAGCCAACACGGATCAACGTGGTTCAATACAGGTCAACAAACACGGGTCAACAAGGTTCAAGACTGCATCAACATGGGCCAACACAGATTGACAGGCATCAACATGGAGTGACAGAGGTCAACATGGATCAGCGCAGGCCTATACGGGTCAACACAGGGCAACACGGGTCAAAATGGAGCAACACAAAGTGACACGGGTCAGCATAGATCAACATGGATCAATGTGGGTCAACACATGGGTCGCCATGGGTCACCAAACATGGGTCAACACAGACTGACACGGGCCAACAGGAATCAACATTGGCCAACGTGGGTGACCAAACATGGGTCAACACAGACTGACACGGGCCAACAGGAATCAACATTGGCCAACGTGGGTGACCAAACATGGGTCAACACAGACTGACACGGGCCAACATGAACCAACATTGGCCAACGTGGGTCACCAAACATGGGTCAACACAGACTGACACGGGCCAACAGGAATCAACATTGGCCAACGTGGGTCACCATGGGTCACCAAACATGGGTCAACACAGACTGACACGGGCCAACATGAATCAACATTGGCCAACGTGGGTGACCAAACATGGGTCAACACAGACTGACACGGGCCAACATGAATCAACATTGGCCAACGTGGGTGACCAAACATGGGTCAACACAGACTGACACGGGCCAACATGAATCAACATTGGCCAACGTGGGTGACCAAACATGGGTCAACACAGACTGACACGGGCCAACAGGAATCAACATTGGCCAACGTGGGTGACCAAACATGGGTCAACACAGACTGACACGGGCCAACAGGAATCAACATTGGCCAACGTGGGTGACCAAACATGGGTCAACACAGACTGACACGGGCCAACAGGAATCAACATTGGCCAACATGGGTGACCAAACATGGGTCAACACAGACTGACACGGGCCAACATGAACCAACATTGGCCAACGTGGGTGACCAAACATGGGTCAACACAGACTGACACGGGCCAACAGGAATCAACATTGGCCAACGTGGGTCACCATGGGTCACCAAACATGGGTCAACACAGACTGACACGGGCCAACATGAATCAACATTGGCCAACGTGGGTGACCAAACATGGGTCAACACAGACTGACACGGGCCAACAGGAATCAACATTGGCCAACGTGGGTGACCAAACATGGGTCAACGCAGACTGACACGGGCCAACAGGAATCAACATTGGCCAACGTGGGTCACCATGGGTGACCAAACATGGGTCAACACAGACTGACACGGGCCAACAGGAATCAACATTGGCCAACGTGGGTGACCAAACATGGGTCAACACAGACTGACACGGGCCAACATGAATCAACATTGGCCAACGTGGGTGACCAAACATGGGTCAACACAGACTGACACGGACCAACAGGAATCAACACTGGCCAACGTGGGTCACCATGGGTCAACATTGGCCAACGTGGGTCACCATGGGTCACTGTGGGTCAACAAACTTGGGTCAACGCAGACAGACATGGGTCAGCATGGGTCCTCATCAGCCAACATCACAAAGAGCCACTGGATTGCGGCGGGTGGGGCTCTGACACAGCTGTGATGTCACTACAGGGCAATGAATGATGTCAGAGACAGAAAGGAGTCAACACGAGAAGTCACGCCACGCCAGGGCCAGGAAGTGACGTCACCAGTGGGCAAGAAGTGACATCCCTCATAGAGCAGGAGGATTATGCCTGACCTGGACCAATCTCTGATGTCACCAAGGGCCCAGGAAATGACATCATCAACTCACCAGGATGTGTGACAGGCCCAGCCCAAGCAGTGAGGTCATCACTAGATGAGGAAGTGATGTCACTGCCGGATGCAGGCCGTGAAGTGACCATCGGGGCAGGCCAGCACGTGCCACCACCACATTCCCAACAGGCTGTGACATCACCAGCAGACCAACTGCCCCTATGGGGGTGCTATAGGGGCCATAGGGGCTGGGCCAGTTTGGCCCTATGGGGTCTATAGGGGATCCCTGAGCCCATAGAGATCCCTATAGGGGTCCATAGAGGATGCTAGCCCTATAGGGATCCCCGGGGGGGGGGGGCTGTCTTTAGGGGATCCTGTCCCTATAAGGATTCCTATAGCGATCCCCAGATCATCCCTATGCAATCTATAGGGAGCCCAGACCTTATGGGGATCCCTGTGGAGATCTCCGGGGAATCATGGCCCCCTGGTGACCCCTATGGGCATGCATAGGTCCTCCAGATCCTGTGGGGGTCCCCAGGGGGGTCTATAGGGGATCCAGACCCTATGGGGATCCCTGTGAGGATCTATGGGGGATCCAGGCCCTATGGGGGTCTATATGGATCAACATAGGGATCTATAAGTGATCGAGGCTCTACAGAGGGTCCAGGCCCTCTGGGGATCCCTATGGGGATCTACAGGGCATCTGGGCCCTATAGAGATCCCTACAGAGATCTATAAGTCATCCAGGATCTGTAGGGCTCTAGAGGGAATCATGGCCATATAGGGGTCTGTAAGGGGGATCCAGGCCCTATGGGGGATAGTTTGGGGGGCGGGGGGTGTCTATAAGGCATGAAGGCCCCTATATAGGTCTATAGGAGGACAAGGCTCTACAGGGATCCCTATGGGACTCCATAGGGGATCCCAGACCTATAGGGAACCCCATAGGGATCTATAAGGCACCTAGGATCTATAGGGGTCTTAGGGGATCCCAGCCCCTGTGGAGATCCCTCTGGGCGTCTATAGAGGACTGTGACCCTATGGAAGTCTTGCTGGTGGTCTATAGAGGATCATGGCCCTATGGGAGTCTATGGGGGATCCCGGCCCTACTGAGAGCTACAGAGCTCTATAGGGGATCCCAGTCCTATGGGGGTCCCTATGGGGGTCTACAGGGCTTCAGAACCTATGGGAGTTCCTACGAGGGGTCTGCAGCCATATGGCGGTCCCTATGGGGGTCTAAAGGGGACTGAAGCCCAACAGGGGTCCTGATGCAGGTCTATAGGGGACCGCAGCCCAATGGCGGTCCTGATGGGCATCTATAGGGATCCCAGCCCTACGGGAGTCCCTATGGGTCCCTATAGGCATTCATACACTATGGGGGTCCCTATGGAGGTCCACAGGGGATCGCAATCCTACGGGGGTCCCTATGGGCATCTATAGGCATTTGTACACTACAGGGGTCCCTATGGGGGTCTATAGGGGATTCCAACCCTACAGGTGTCCCTATGGGGTCTATAGAGGAACCTAATCCTATGGGGGTCCCTATGGGGTCTATAGGGGGTCCCTGTGGAGGTCCACAGGGGATTGCAATCCTACAGGGGTCCCTATAGGCATCTATGGGCATTTGTACACTACGGGGGTCCTTATGGGGGTCTATAGGGGATCCCAAACCTACGGGAGTCCCTATGGGGTCTATGGGGGATCCCAACCCTACAGGGGGTCCCTATAGGCATTGGTACACTATGGGGGTCTCTATGGGGTCTATACAGGATCCCAATCCTACAGGGGTCCCTATGGGGTCTATAGGGGATCCCAATCCTATGGGGATCTCTACGGGGTCTATAGGGGATCCCAACCCTACAGGGGTCCCTATGGGGTCTATGGGGGATCCCAATCCTACAAGGGGTCCCTATAGGCATTGGTGCACTACGGGGGTCTCTATGGGGTCTATACGGGATCCCAACCCTACAGGGGTCCCTATAGGCATTTGTACACTACAGGGGTCCCTACGGGGTCTATAGGGGATCCCAATCCTATGGGGATCTCTATGGGGTCTATAGGGGATCCCAACCCTACAGGGGTCCCTATGGGGTCTATGGGGGATCCCAATCCTGCAGGGGGTCCCTATAGGCATTGGTACACTACGGGGGTCCCTACGGGGTCTATAGGGGATCCCAATCCTATGGGGATCTCTATGGGGTCTATAGGGGATCCCAACCCTACAGGGGTCCCTATGGGCATCTATAGGGGATCCCAACCCTACAGGGGTCCCTATGGGGTCTATAGGGGATCCCAATCCTATGGGGATCTCTATGGGGTCTATAGGGGATCCCAACCCTACAGGGGTCCCTAGGGGGTCTACAGGGGATCCCAACGTTACGGGGGTCCCTATAGGCATTTGTACACTACGGGGGTCCCTATGGGGTCTATAGGGGATCCCAACCCTACAGGGGGCCCGTATGGGGGTCTATAGGGGATCCCAATCCTATGGGGGTCCCTATGGGCATCTATGGGCATTTGTACACTACGGGGGTCCTTATGGGGGTCTATGGGGGATCCCAACCCTACGGGGGTCCCTATAGGGATCCATAGGTGACCGCGGCCCTGCGGACACCCCGCGACCCCCCTACGGGTCCCCGCGAGGGGCGTGGCCTCTCCCGCCCCGTCTCTATGGTGCGGGGGCGGCGGGAGGACCGCGCCCGCCTCCCTCTCTATGATCCCGGCTCACTTCCTCTCTTGGCCCCCCTCCGGAAGTGACGCGTGGGAGACAGTAAGACGGAGGCTGGGGGGGGCTACCGGAAGCGGCGGCGGAGGCACTTCCGGGTGTCGGGGCCGGCGGCGGTTCCGGCGGGCGCGGAGGTGAGTGTGGCCCCGCCCCCACCCCGCCCCCCCGGGGTCTCTTTTTTGGGGGGGGAGGGGTGGGGGATGTCCCCGGGGGTTCGCCACACCCCCCGGTGACGTCCCGCGAGGTGTCCCCCGCGCTCCCGGGGACGCCCTGTAAAGGTGTCTCCCCACGCGCCCCTGACGTCATCAGAGCTGCCCCCAGCACCCGGTGACGTCCCGCGAGGTGTCCCCTGGGCCACCGGTGACGTCCTGGTGGCATCTCCGCAGCACGTTGGTGTCACCGGCCCGTGGTGGCGTCACGTCGGGTGTCCCCAGCTCCTGGTGGTGGCATCTCCGCACCACGGTGATGTCACCGGCCCATGGTGACATCACATCGGGTGTCCCCAACCCTCGGTGATGCCATGGTGCCATCTCCAGCCCATGCTGATGTCACCAGCCCATGGTGACATCACACTGGGTGTCCCCAACCCTTGGTGATGCCCTGGTGGCAACACATAGCACAGTGATGTCACCAGCCCATGGTGACATCACATCAGGTGTCCCCAGCCTTCGGTGATGCCATGGTGACATCAGATCAGGTGTCCCCAGCCCTCGGTGATGCCATGATGCCATCTCCAGCCCATGCTGATGTCACCAGCCCATGGTGACACCACACTGGGTGTCCCCAACCCTCGGTGATGCCCTGGTGGCATCTCCACTCCACATTGATGTCACCAGCCCATGGTGACATCACATAGGGTGTCCCCAACCCTTGGTGATGCCCTGGTGGCAACACATAGCACGGTGATGTCACCAGCCCATGGTGACATCACATAAGGTGTCCCCAACCCTCGGTGATGCCCTGGTGGCATCTCCACACCACCTTGATGTCACCAGCCCATGGTGACATCACATCAGGTGTCCCCAACCCTCGGTGATGCCCTGGTGGCATCTCCACACCACGTTGATGTCACCAGCCCATGGTGACATTCCTTAGGGTGTCCCCAGCCACCGGCAACGTCTTGGTGGCATCTCCACACCACCTTGATGTCACCAGCCCATGGTGACATCACATCAGGTGTCCCCAACCCTCGGTGATGCCCTGGTGGCATCTCCACACCACCTTGATGTCACCAGCCCATGGTGACATTCCTTAGGGTGTCCCCAGCCACCGGCGACGTCTTGGTGGCATCTCCACACCACCTTGATGTCACCAGCCCATGGTGACATCACATCAGGTGTCCCCAACCCTCGGTGATGCCCTGGTGGCATCTCCACACCACCTTGATGTCACCAGCCCATGGTGACATCACATCAGGTGTCCCCAACCCTCGGTGATGCCCTGGTGGCATCTCCACACCACCTTGATGTCACCAGCCCATGGTGACATCACATCAGGTGTCCCCAACCCTCGGTGATGCCCTGGTGGCATCTCCACACCACCTTGATGTCACCAGCCCATGGTGACATCACATCAGGTGTCCCCAACCCTCGGTGATGCCCTGGTGGCATCCCATAGGGTGTCCCCAACCCTCGGTGATGCCCTGGTGGCATCTCCACACCACGTCGATGTCCCCAGCCCGTGGTGACATCCCATCGCGTGTCCCCAGACCCCGTCGCTCTTCCCTCAGGTATCTCCAGACCTCACCGACGACCCCGGTCCCCGCCGGCGCCCGTCCCCGCCATCATGGCGGAGGCCGTCCACTACATCCATCTCCAGAACTTCAGCCGTTCGCTACTGGAGACCCTCAACGGCCAACGTTTGGGCGGCCACTTCTGCGACGTGACGGTTCGTATCCGCGAGGCCACCCTACGAGCCCACCGCTGCGTCTTGGCCGCCGGTAGCCCCTTCTTCCACGACAAGCTCCTCTTGGGTCACTCGGCCATCGAGGTGCCACCCGTCGTCCCCAGCGGAGCCGTACGGCAGCTGGTGGAGTTCATGTACAGCGGTTGCTTGGTGGTGGCCCAGTCGGAAGCTCTGCAGATCCTCACCGCCGCCTCCATCCTCCAGATCAAGACGGTCATCGACGAGTGCACCCAAATCATCTCCCAGAGCCGCGGTCCCAAGGCGTTGCCCCCCGCCCGCCCGCCCCGCCCCGAACCCATCCCGCCGCCCGCCGATCCCCGTCACAAACCGCTGCCGGTGCCGCCGGTACCGTCGGAACCCGACGTTCGATTCGGTCCCAGCGAGCCGGCGCCGAGCTGCCACAGCCGCAAGCAGCGGCAACCGCTGCGGCTCCAGTTGCCGGTTAAGGAGGAGGA
This sequence comes from Harpia harpyja, assembly GCF_026419915.1. Lineage (NCBI taxonomy): Eukaryota > Metazoa > Chordata > Aves > Accipitriformes > Accipitridae > Harpia > Harpia harpyja. The sequence continues at coordinate 1,053,668 of NC_068963.1, read as the reverse complement.
AGAGGAGGAGGAGGAAGGGGGAGGCGCCGCCAGCGCCGGTGAGGAAGGTTTCGCCCCACCGCCCTTCGCCGCCGAGGAGCCCCCGTTTTTCGGCGCTCCCGAGGTCTTCGCTGACGCTTTCCTCCCTCCCTGGCCCGGCGAGGACGGGGGCAAGTTTGGGCCCGATTGCAGCCTGGAGGCGCCGGGCCGGGCGCCGGCGTTTGGGGCCAAGGCGGCACCGGGTGGCAACGGTTTTGGTTTTGCGCCGCCGCCCCCGCCGCCGCCGCCGCCGCCGCTCTACGAGGGGGGCGTGGAGGCGGGGCTAAGTGGTGGGGGTGTCCCCCCGGTCCCCGAGGTGGCCCAGCCCGGCCCCTCACGTTGTCCCGAGCCCTCCTACCAGTGCGGCCACTGCCAGAAGACCTTTAGCTCCCGGAAGAACTACACCAAACACATGTTCATCCACTCCGGTGAGGGGACACGGCAGGGGGGACACGGTGGGGACAGACGGGGCGGGGGGGGGGGACACAACACGGGGCTCACCCGGCTCCCCAGGGGACTGCGGGGCCGGAGCAGGTTCCGTGCGGGGGGGATGCAATGGGGACGGTGAGGGAGAGGTGGGGACACGGAAGGGTGGGAGGATGTTGCGGGGACAAGGACGGTGCAGTGGGGGAGCGGGGAGATGGGGGGACGGGGACATTGGGATGGGGATGGTGACGTTGGGGGATGGGGGTGTGGAGGGACGGGGACGGGGATGTAACGGGGACCCACGTTGACCTGTGTTGACCCGTGTTGCTCCACGTCGATCCACGTTGACACACGTTGCTCTGTGTTGTTCCACGCTGACGTGCGTTGCTCCACGTTGGTCAGTGTTGACTTGTGTCACTCTGTGTTGACCCATGTCACTCTGTGGTGATCCACGTCACTCTGTGGTGACCCATGTTGATCTAGTGTTGATCCATGTTGATCTGTGTTGACCGACATTGACCCCTGCTGATCTATGTTGACCCATGTCACTCTCTGTTGCTCCATTTTGACCCATGTAGACCTGTGTTGATCCGTGTTGACCCATGTCAATCTATGTCGACCCATGTTGATCCAGTGTTGACCTGTGTTCACCCATGCTGACCTGTGTCGACCCATTTTGACCCATGTTGGTCAGTGTTGACCCATGTTGATCCATGTTGCTTTCTTAATCCGGTGACCCATGTTGATCTATGTTGATCTATGTTGACCCATGTCACTCTCTGTTGCTCCATTTTGACCCATGTAGACCTGTGTTGACCCATGTTGATTGGTGCTAACCTGTGTTGACCTGCACTGACCAATGTTGACCCATGTTGACCTGTGTTGATCCACGTTGACCCCTGCTGATCTGTGTTGACCCGTGTCACTCTGTGGTGCTCCATTTTGACCCACGTAGACATGTTTTGATCTATGCTGTCCCATGTCATTCTCTGTTGACCCATGTTGATCCAGTGTTGACCTGTGTTCAGCCATGTTGACCTGTGTTGATCCATTTTGACCCATGTTGATCAGTGTTGACCCATGCCAATCTGTGTGGACGCATGTTGATCCGTGTTGCTTTGTTAATCCGGTGACCCATGTTGCTCTGTGTTGCTCCATGTCAACCTGTGTTGATCTGTTGACCCGCGTTGACCTGTGCTGACCTGTGTTGATCCATGTTCACCTGTGGATCTGTCGACCCATCTTGATCTGTGTTGACCTATGTTGCTCCATGTTACCTGTATTGACCCACGATGACCTGTGTTGATCCATGTTGACCTGTGTTGACCCTCATTAATGCACGTCACTCCCTTTTGACCCATGTTGATCCATTGACTTGTGTCGATCTATGTTGACTCATGTTGACCCATGTTGATCCATTGACTTGTGTCGATCTACGTTGACTCATGTTGACCCATGTTGATCCACATTGACGTGTGTTGACCCATGCTGACCCATTAACTTCTGTTGCTCCACGTTGACCCATGTTGACCCCGTCAACCTGTGTTGCTCCGTGTTCCTCCATGTTGACCTGTATTGATCCATGTTGACCTCTGTCAACCTGTGTTGCTCCGTGTTGATCCATGTTGACCCACCTTGATCCGTGTTGACCCATATCGATCCGTGTTGACCCATACTGATCCAAGTTGACCCACGGTTGTCTCTCTGTAGGCGAGAAGCCCCACCAGTGCTCCATCTGTTGGCGCTCCTTCTCACTCCGTGACTACCTGCTGAAGCACATGGTGACCCACACGGGCGTCCGCGCCTTCCAGTGCGGCGTCTGCTGCAAACGCTTCACCCAGAAGAGCTCCCTCAATGTCCACATGCGCACCCACCGCCCCGAGCGCTTCCAGTGCCGCCTCTGCACCAAGGGCTTCTCCCACCGTACCCTCCTCGAGCGCCACGCCGCTGCCACCCACCCCGTGCCACCGCCGGGGCCACCGCCGGGGCCGCCACCACCTGAAGCCGGGCTGGCAACGTGGCCAGGCGCTGAGGCTGCGGGTGCTGGCCCCACTCACACGGCGTGAGGGTGCCCCGGGGGGGTCTGTCACCCCTGAACTGCCTCGGGGGTGGGCTTTGGGGCTCTCCTGTGCCCGTGGACAAGCCCCCGGGCCTGTCTGAGCACCCCAGCGTGAAACCTGGAGGACTTTGACCCCACCCCAGCCATGGACTTGATGCCCTAGATGGACAGACGGAGGGAGGTGGGGTCCACCCCGCTCATCCCCTCCCAGCGACGTGGTTTCCGTCCCCCCAAACCGCGGTGGTGGGGGCTGTTAAACAGACTTGGTGGAGCCGGCGGGTGGTGAAAATCAACACGCGGGTTTTAAGGAGCGTTTTAGTGCTGTTATTGCAATTTTTTTCCCTAAAAATTCCCCCCCTCCCCACTGCTTGCCCACGTGACATCTCACCTACTGAATGGTGGATGCCAACCATGGGCACGTGGCCACCATGGAAGGGCCACGGTAGCCATTGGCCACATCATGTGACCTCCCCAAGTCTTTGTGATGATGATGGGTGTCAATGGGACCAAACTACATCCCCGTGGCCACCACAGACAAGCTGTAGTAGCCACTGGGCCATGTCATGGGTTCTCCCTGAGTCTTTGTGTCTACCTTCAGCCCCAATGCCACCTCTTTTTGCCCACGTGGCTTCTCCACGAGCCAATGGGAGGCACCAGTGGAGCAAAACCACATCCCTGTTGGCCACATCATGGGCCCTTCCCAAGTCTTTGTGTTGACAATAGGCGCCAGTCCCTGTGGCCACCACAGAAGGGCTGTAGTAGTCATTGGCTGTGCCATGGACCCTTCCCAAGTCTTTGCATTGGCGATGGGCACCAAAAGGGCCAAACCACATCTCCGTGGCTACCACAGAAGGGCTGTGGTAGCCGTCGGCCACGTCATGAGTCCTCCCCAAGTCTTTGTGTCCACGTTTGTCCCCAGTCCCGTGGCTTTTTACCTACATGGGCTCCCCACAAGCCAACAATGGGCATTGATGGAGCCAAACCATGTCCCCATGGCCACCACAGACGGACCATAGAGTCACTGGCCTCATCATGGGTGCTCCCCAAGGCTTTACTTTCACAATGAGCACCAATGGGGCCAAACTACGTCCCCATGGCCACCACAGAAGGGTTGTAGCAGCCACTGGCCACATCATGGCTCCTACTTAAGTCTTTATGTTGACGATGGGTGCCGACAGGGCCGACCCACGGGCACGCGGCCATCACAGAACAGCTGTAATAACCACTGACCACATCGTGGATCTTCCTGAAGTCTTTGTATTGACGATGGGCACCAACAGGGACAAAACACGTCCCCATGGCCACCACAGAAGGGCTGTAGCAGCTATTGACCACGTTATGGATCCTCCATGAATCTTTCTGTTGACGACGGGCATCAGCAGGTCAAACCACATCCCCGTGGTCAGTCACCACAGAAGCACCATCATCTGCTCCACCACCTCCTCCCCTCTCCTTGGGGAGCCCCTCAGAGCCCCCGGTGCATTGCCAGGGCCGGACCGGGCCCCCGCTCAGCTGCGTGGAGGCGGCGATGGCGAGCGAGGTGGGAGCCGCGGCTGAAGGTCTTGGGGCAGTCGGGGCAGCGGTAGGGCTTCTCACCGGTGTGGGTGCGCTGGTGCTCGAGCAGACGGGCGCTCTCACCGAAGCATTTGCCGCACTGGCTGCACTGGAAAGGCTTCTGGCCGCTGTGGAGACGGCGGTGTTGGCTGAGGTTGGAGCTCCAGCCGAAACGTTTGCCGCAGGCGCCGCACTCGTAGGGTTTCTCGCCGGTGTGGGTGCGCTGGTGCTGCAGGAGGTTGGAGTTCTGGGTGAAGCTCTTGGCGCAGGCGCCGCACTTGTAGGGCTTCTCGCCGGTGTGGGTGCCCAAATGCCGCATCAGGTGCGAGCTCTGCCCAAAGGCCTTGCCGCACTCGGTGCACTTGTAGGGTTTCTGGGTACTTGGGGGGGGTGTGGGGGGCAGCCCCCAGGGCCAGGCCAGGCCGGGTGGTGATGTCACCGGGCTCTCGGGGGCATCCGTCTCTGGGGACTTCACGGTGCCTGTGGGGACATGGAGATGGGCATCGCCATGGGGATCCCTAATTGCCCTCCCTGAGCTTCTTAATTGCCCCCAGTATCCCAAATTGATCCCTGGAATGCCCAAATCGCCCCTGAGCTCCCAAATCACCCCTTAAGCTCCCAAATCACCCCTCGATCTCCCTCACCGACCCCCCCGCTGGATCTCCCAAATTACTTCCCAAGCCATATGGTGCCCTCTCAGACCCATATCTCATTTGGAGATGGCCAGAAGAAACATGGAGGTCAGGGATGGACCCGGGTTGGAGCAAGGACCCCTCAGAGGTCCCCTGTGTCCCCCCACCCTGGTGGGACAGAGCTGGGGAAGAGACCCAGGGACGTGGTGGGGCTCCATCCTTGGAGGTCCTCAGACTTCCCTGGGAGGAGCCATGAGGAACCTGGACGAGATGGTCCTGCTTTGATCAGCGTTGGACCCCTCCGCTGTCCCATCATGCTTTGCAGTGCCCCCCCCGTACCCTCTCCCCGGCTGGGCTCACCTCCGTGGGTGCCGGGTACCGTCCCCCCATCCCCGTCCCAGGCATCGGGCGGCTCTTCTGGCTGCTCCATGGTCTGTGGGGAGACACAGGGTGGGTGGGGGGGAGATTTGGGGGGGGTCAGCACCCACCTCCCCTAAAAGAGGACCCAGGCATCCAGAGTGGGAACGGGGGGGGCTAGGGCTGGAGAGACTGGGGGAGCCCTGGATGGGCTGGGGGGGGGGGCAACCGGGAGGGGTCCTGGGGGGGGGTGGACAGAGGTGGAGGTGGGACAAGGGGGATTTTGGGGGGGGGGGCACTGACTATGGGGGTGCACCGAAGGTGAAGGGGGGAGCGTGAGGGACCTCTGCACCGGGAAAGGGGGGGGGGGCAAACCGGGGGGGGGACCGGGGCGGCATCGGGGGCTCACTGGGGGGAGGGGGCACAGGACGCGAGAAGGGCACCGGGGGGGTGGGGGGCACCCGGAGGGTGGGGGGCAGGACTTGGAGGGAGAGGGACAGCAGTGGGGGGGCTGCAGGGGGGGTTCCGGGCCGGTCCCGGGGTCTCTTTCCCCGGGGTGCCCCCCCCCACCCACACCCCCTCACCTAACAGCCGCGGAGCCGCCTCTGCCCCGCGTCCCCGGAAGCGCTCGGGAACCGCTAGGGGCCGCTCCGCACCGCTCGGAGGACCGCGACTCGATGGTGTTAACCCCCTCCGCGCCGCCTTGCCCCGACCCCTTCCAGCCCGGGCGGGGCCCTGCGGTATATTTTGGGGTGCGGGACGTTTTCCCCATTTCGGCAGGTTTTTGCGCCATTTTGCGGCCTCGCCCCTCTGTCCCCGAAGGGCTGTGGGGGGCCCCGAGGGGCAGAGTTAAGGGGATGGGGGGGGGTGTGTCTCCAGGTTTCTGAGGCTGCAGGGGGGTGTCCAGAGCCAAATTTGGGGAGACAGAAGAGGGGCTCCAGAGCCGGAGCGAGGGGTCCGGAGCTGAATTCGGGGGGTCCCCGAGGTGACTCGTGTCCCCACGTGCATGTGACGAGGCCAGAGCGCTGGCGGTGGCTCCCTGAGGTCCCCACGGTGACGGGCACACTGAAGGGGATTCCCGATGTCCGTGTTTTGGGGTCCTTTGGGGTTCCTGGCGGTGGATTTGGTGACAACCGGCGCCCGTTTCGGTGTCCCCAAGGGCTACTTGTGTCACCACGTGTGTGTGACGAGGCCAGAGCACTGGTGGTGGCTCTCCAAGGTCCCTGTGGCAACGGGAAGAGTGAAGGGGATTCCCGATGTCTATGTTTTGGGGTCCTTTGGGGTTCCTGGCGGTGGATTTGGTGACAACCGGCGCCCGTTTTGGTGTCCCCAAGGGCTACTTGTGTCACCACGTGTGTGTGACGAGGCCGGAGCGCTGGCGGTGGCTCCCTGAGGTCCCCGCGGTGACGGGCACAGTGAAGGGGATTCCCGATGTCCGTGTTTTGGGGTCCTTTGGGGTTCCTGGCGGTGGATTTGGTGACAACCGGCGCCCGTTTTGGTGTCCCCAAGGGCTACTTGTGTCACCACGTGTGTGTGACGAGGCCGGAGCGCTGGCGGTGGCTCCCTGAGGTCCCCGCGGTGACGGGCACAGTGAAGGGGATTCCCGATGTCCGTGTTTTGGGGTCCTTTGGGGTTCCTGGCGGTGGATTTGGTGACAACCGGCGCCCGTTTTGGTGTCCCCAAGGGCTACTTGTGTCACCACGTGTGTGTGACGAGGCCAGAGCGCTGGTGGTGGCTCTCCAAGGTCCCTGTGGTGACGGGCAGAGTGAAAGGGATTCCTGATGTCTGTGTTTTGGGGTCCTTTGGGGTTCCTGGCGGTGGATTCGGTGACACCCGGCGCCCGTTTCGGTGTCCCCAAGGGCTACTTATGTCCCCGCTGGTGGGTGACGAGGCCAGAGCGTTGGCGGAAGCGCTTGCCGCAGCGCGGGCAGGGGAAGGGCTTCTCCCCGGTGTGGATGCGGCGGTGAGCGGCCAGGTGAGAGGCGACGGCGAAGGCTTTGCCACACTCGGCGCAGGCGTGGGGCCGCTCGCCGGTGTGACCGCGCCGGTGCAGAGCCAGCGCCGAGCTCTGGCTGAAGCGTTTGCCGCAGTGGGCGCAGGCGAAGGGTCGCTCGCCGGTGTGCACCCGCCGATGCACCGCAAGGTGCGAGGGCACGGCGAAGGCTTTGCCGCAGTCGGCGCAGGCGTGGGGCCGCTCGCCGGTGTGCAGGCGCCGGTGAAGGCCAAGCGCCGAGCTCTGGCTGAAGCGTTTGCCGCAGTGGGCGCAGGCGAAGGGTCGCTCGCCGGTGTGCACCCGCCGGTGCACCGCCAGCCGGGAGCGGGCGCCGAAGGTCTTACCGCAGTCGCCGCAGCGGTGGCCCTCCGGCGCCGGCGGGGACGTGGGGACGCCACGCTGGTGGCAGGCGGCGTCGGTGGCGTCACGGGTGGGCGGCATCGGCACCGGGGGTGGTTGCGGAGGGTTGGCGGGGCCGGGAGCTGTGGAGAGAGGGGAGGGTGAGGGGGGGCCGGGCTGTGGGGACGCTGGGGACACGCGGTGTGACGTGGGGGACACATGGAGGGACACGGGAAGGGACATGGGGGACACACGGAAGGACACGCGGTGTGACGTGGGGGACACGTGGAGGGGCACACGGTGTAACGCGGGGGACGCGGTGTGATGTGGGGGACGTGGAGGGACAAGGGGACACGCGGAGGGACATGGGGACACGTGGTGTGACATGGGGGACATGCATAGGGACACATGGAGGGACATGGGGGACACGTGGAGGGACACAGTGTGACATGGGGGACACGTGATGTGATGTGGGGGACGTGCAGAGGGACATGGGGACACGTGGTGTGACATGGGGGACATGCATAGGGACACATGGAGGGACATGGGGGACACGTGGAGGGACACACGGTGTGACGTGGGGGACACGCGGTGTGACATGGGGGACACATGGAGGGACACACCATGTGACGTGGGGGACATGCAGAGGGGCACACGGAGGGACATGGGCGACACGGAGGGACACACAGTGTGACGTGGGGGACACATGGACACGCAGCATGACACGGGGACACACAGAGGGACACACAAGGTGATGTGGGGAACGCGGTGTGACATGGGGACACGTGGTGTGACATGGGGACACACGGAGACGAGGACATTCAAAGTGACACTGGGACACATGCAGAGTGACATGGGGGACATTGGGAGTGAGATGGGGACATGGGGGGACACGCGGTGTGACATGGGGGACACATGAAGGGACATGGGGGACATTTGGAGTGACACGGGGATGTGGAGGGACACGTGGTGAGACATGGGGGACACGAGGAGTGACATGAGGACGCGGGGATACAGACTAACATGGGGACAGGTGGAGAGAGACGGGGACATTTGGAGTGACATGGGGACACATGTGAAGGAACATGGGGGACATTTGAAGTGACGTGGGGGGACATGTGGTGTGAGAAGGGGGACACATGGAGGAACATGGGGGAGATACACGGGGACGCAGAGGACAGCGTAATGTGAGGGGACACGTGGTGGGACACATGGGGACACGGAGGGACACACGGAGTCGCAGGAGGATGTGGGGGGACACCTGGCGTGACATGAGGGGGACACACGAGAGGACGTGGGGACACGGGGGATCTGGGGAGAGACAAGGTGGGGACGTGAGGACACATGGGGACATGAAGGGACTTTGAGAGACCCGAGGACACACGGGGGGACACGGTGGGGACGCAAGGGGACACCAGCGCACGTGGAGGGACCTGGGGACACACAGAGGGGTGGCAGCGACACAAGGGGATCCCTGAGGGACACGGGGGGGACACGAGGGCACGGGGGGGGACACCGAGGGACACGGCGGGGGGGGGGGGACACCGAGGGGGATCCGAGGACCTGCAGAGGACATGGGGGGGACACCCAGGGGACACTGAGGGACGTGGGGACATGGAGGGGGACAGGAGGGGACCCGGGGGGGGGACCCGGGGTGCTCACCGGGGGGGACGTGGGGGGGACACTGTCCCAGGGCCAGCAGCCCCCAGGGGTCCTCGGCCAGGAACATGGCGCCTGCGGGGACACCACCCTCAGCCAGTGCTCCCAGTAACCCCCAGTGCCCTCACAGTGCTCCCAGTAACTCCCAGTGCTTCCTGTGACTCCCCCCAGCGTTCCCAGTACCGCCCAGCACTTCTGGTTTCCCCCCAGTCGACCTTCCCAGTGCTCCCAGTAACTCTGTCCCGGGGCTCCTAGTGCTCCCAGCAACCCTCCTGCAGCACTCCCAGTAACACCCAGTGATCCCAGTAACCCCCTTGCTGGCTTCCTCAGTGCTCCCAGTTCTCCCCCACAGCAATCCCAGTCCCCTCCCAGTCCCTCCCCAGTGCTCCCAGTTCTGCCTCCCAGCACTCCCAGTACCCCCCCAGCACACCCAGTAACCTTTTGGTGCCCTCCAGTGTTCACCCCCCCAGCCTCCCCAGTCCTCCCAGTCCCCCCTTAGCACTCCCAGTCCCTCCCCAGTGGTCCCAGTTCTGGCCCCCAGCACTCCCAGTGACCCCCAGTGTCTACCCCTCCAGCCTCCTCAGTCCTCCCTTAGCACTCCCAGTCCCCCCTTAGCACTCCCAGTTCTGCCCCCTGGCACTCCGAGTGACCCCCAGTGTCTACCCCTCCAGCCTCCTCAGTCCTCCCTTAGCACTCCCAGTCCCCCCTTAGCACTCCCAGTTCTGCCCCCCAGCACTCCCAGTGCCCCCCAGTGTCTACCCCCCCAGCCTCCCAGTACCCCCTTAGCACTCCCAGTCCCTCCCCAGTGCTCCCAGTTCTGCCCCCCAGCACTCCCAGTGCCCCCCAGTGTCTACCCCCTCAGCCTCCCCCAGCCCTCCCAGTGCCCCCTTAGTGCTTCCAGTCCCTCCCCAGTGCTCCCAGTGCTCCCCCCGCCCCACCCCGCTCCCAGTACCTCGGGCGGGCCCGGCCCCGAGTCGGGCCGAGCTGGCGGCAGCGGCGGAAAAGGGGATGGGGGGGGGGGGGGCGCGCCCCGCCCGCAGCGGGGGGACCGGGAGGCACGGAGGTGGGGGGGGACGACCGTGGAGGGACCGGGGGGGACTCGGGGGGAGCCGAGGGTGGCACTGGGGGGGGACACACACACGAACGGGGCGGGTGAGGGGGTGGGCGGTACCGGAGGGGCGGTACTGGGGGGGCCCCGCCCCCCCAGCGGGGTCGGTACCAGGGCCCTGTCGTGGGTGTCCCCACCCCACGTGGGTGCCAGCACCCCAGGGACACCCAGGAGGGATGTCCCCCTCCCTGGGACGTGTCACCAGCCTGGGGACACCTAGGAGGGGTGTCACCATGCCGAGGACACCCACGGAGGCATCCCCACCCCAGGGTGGGAGGTGATGTGGTGGCTCAGCACCCATAGGTGTCCCCCATCCTCCCCCAGTAGCTCCCAGTTGGGTGCCACATCCCCATTGGTGCGGGGTGGGGACACCCACGGGTGACACAGGCCCTGGGGACACCTGAGAGGCCCCACTGGGCACCCACGGTGGGGTGGGGAGGGGGAGGACACCCCCTCCCCCTCCATGGGCTGGGAATGGGGGACAGGCAGGGAGCCCCCAAACTGGGAGAGAGGCTCCCAAACTGGGAACAGAGAAGGAGGGGCTGAACAGGGACACCCCACCCATCCCCAAACTGGGAGTGGGGGAGGGGGAAACCCTTCCCAAACTGGGAATGGAAGAGAGGAAAGCCCTCCTCAAACTGGGAATTGGGGAGAGGACGTGCGTGCACCCCCCCAAACTGTGAATAGGGGAGGGAAATAAACCCGCAAACTGGGAATGGGGAATTGGGAATCGCCCCCAAACTGGGAATGGGGGAGGGGAATAGTCCTCCCCCCAAAAATGGCAAAAGGGGACTGGCTGGGGGGAGCCCCACAAACTGGGAATAGGGGAGGGGAAAAGCACCCAAACTGGGAAGGGGGGAGGGGAGAAGCACCCAAACTGGGAATTGGGGAGTGGGAAACCACCCCAAACTGGGAACAGGGGAAGGGATTCGGACAGACCCCATCTTGTATCGCGGTAGGCAGGCTCCCCCCAATCCTACTAGTGGGTCAGTAAACTGGTCAAAATTTGGGTGCTTTGGGGTGGGATGGGAGACATTTAGCCCCAGTTTGGCCCAGTTTGCCTCCAGTCCACCACCCTACCCCCCCCCCCAAACACCTGTACGACCTCCCAGCAACTTTCACCCAGCATCGGCTTTAAATCAACCTCTCCAGTGGCAAGATTAAGTATTTTCAAGGCGTTTTTACTCACTTGCACATGGCTCTGGGGACCTTAAAGCCCCTTTGGAGACTCTCAGGCTTCTCCTCTGGGGGTGAAATCGGGCATTAAACTGACTGAGAAGCAAAAAGATGGGGCTGAATGAGATGGGTGGGGCGAGGAAAGCGCAGGAGGCTTGTGGGTAGCACAGGGGGTGTTGGATGGAGTCGCTGGGGCAGGATGGAGGGCTGAGGGAGCCAAATCGGGGCTGTCTGGGCTAGTCCTGGCATGGTTGAGGTCTAGCTCTGAGGGAGGGCGGTGATTTCGAGGTGACGCCAGGGACTTGGGCCCAGGCCTGGCTCATGCATCACAACCTAGAGCCAGATTCTGGCCTTAGGCCCTTATCCACAACCAGCCCTAACCCTGGGCCTCAACCCAGGCCCAAAGCCAAGCCCTTGAAGCAGCTCCTTGCCCAGAGCCAGGGCTGAGCTCAGGCCCCAGCCCCAGGCTGACGGCCAAGCCCCGGCACAACCATGCTCAGGGTTGGGACTTGGCCTAAGCGGAAGCCCGAGCCTTGCCCCAGGCCTACACCCAGGCCCAGCCTAAGGCCAGACCCACGTCCTGCTCCGGACCCACATCCAGGCCCACCCCTGCACGGCCATCGATACCCGGTCTGCGTCCTTTCCCCTTCCCACTCTTGCCCCGAGACCCCTTAGTCCCGGGGGAGGGAGGGAGCTCCGGCCCACCGCTGCCGAACCGTAGTGACTCCGGACCGCCTCTGGGGGGAGGGAGATGCTGAGGTACTTGCAGAGGTGATTGGTTCGCTGAGCTGTCGATCAGAGCTTCTGCCCCCACCTCCCCACGGACTGCGGATGCCGATTGGCTGAGCGCAACGTCCTTCTGTAAAAGGCACAGCCGTCCCTGAGGTGATTCGACCGCTGGTTGGTCCAGCGCCTGCCCGCCCTCTTCGCTCCAAGACAACATGCGCCCTCCCAGCCTGGGGGGGCGGAGCGCTTGAAAGAAGCGGATTGGATCCATGTGCTGTCAGTCCGCGCTATCCAGGTGTCTATTGGCTTAAAGAGCTGTAGCCTCCACCCACTGGGTGAGCTGATTGGCCCGTTCGCCTTTAACTCGGCCCCCGCGCCGCTCACGTGCCGGCGGCTCCTTCCCGCCCCTCTCTCGCTGCCGTCCCGCCTTCGCCTCCCATTGCCTTTCCGCCCTGTCAATCCCAGCTCGGTCCCGCCCCCCTCGGCCCACAGGGGGCGCTGATTGGCCGCTCCCGGATGAGGAGGTGGATCCTGCGCGCGCAGCCGGCGGGGGCTCGCCAGCCGCCCGGTGAGGGGGCTGAAGGGGGCAGCGGCCGCCATGTCGGGCCTGGCGGTGGAGTCGGTGGACGGCGCCGTCGGGAAACGACCGGACTCGTTAGATTTACTGGAGCGTTGCGGTGTCTGCCGGGAGCGGCTGAGGGCCGAGAGAGAACCGCGGCTGCTGCCCTGCCTCCACTCCGTTTGCCGGGAGTGCCTGAGGGCCGCGCCGGGCCCCGCTGCCGCCCCCCCACCCCCCGATGGGCTAGGTGAGGTGAAGAGGGGGCTGGGGCACCTTAACGGGGGGGAGGGAGGTGTGTTAACCGGGGGCGAGGGAGCCCCGCAATAGCGGGGGGGGGAAGGAGCCCTATGGGGTCGGGGAGGCGGGGGGGGGGGAGAAAGGAGCGTGTGAGGCCCAGCTAAAGCGGGGACCGTGCACAGCCGTGGTCGGGAGGGTCGTGCAAGGCTGTAGAGGGGTGGGAGGGCGGTCAACTGCGGCAACGGGACCGGGAGCCGTGCGAAGAGAGGGGAAGGGGAAGCGTGTGTGCGCTTGTGTGTGTGTGTGCAAGGTTGGGGAGGGTGTACGGACAGGTAGGGCGGCACAGACGGCCCTGTGAGGGTGTGAAGAGGGATCAGGGTGGGCTTGGGCGCCTGTGAGGGCGTTTTGAGGGTGGTGTGGGATGGGAGCCGTGCTGAGGGGTGCGAGCGGACCTGTGGGTGAAGAAGCTGGGGTGCTGTCGACACCCTTGGCTTCTCCAGGGGCTCCTTAAATGGGTTATCACGTGTGGGGCTTTAGCTGGATGTGGAGTAGTCCATGGGGTCTCCCCAAGTCTCCTGTGCTCGGTGGCCTCCTCCCCTCCTCCAGTTTGTCATACTGGGCAGCCCCCAACTGCCCCACGGCTGCTCTGACCCCACCTGGACATCTGGGTCCTTCCTGCCACGGGGTTGTCCCATCCCGGGGGACGCACTCTGACCCTGTTGCCGGCGGTTGTCTGTGCCGCGGCTCCTCGTCGCCCTCTCCGCACCCCTCCACCTCTGCGGGGAGGCTTCTGGGGAGATGAAAAGCGCCACATCCTCTCGTCACCGCCTGCGGGAGATGGCATCTCAACCGTCGCTGTGCCGCCTCCCGTGGTGAGGAGGAGGAGGAAGGCTAAATCAGCGGCTGTTGTGAAGGTGGATGACGGAGCTGAGCAAGAGACAGTGGCTGTGGAGGTTCGCGGTGGATATTGGGAGAAATTTCCTTAACTGGTGTTTTGCCTGGAAAAAGCCATCAGTGACCTGGGTTGATGCTGGACCTGCTTCAAGAGCAGGGACCCCCCCCCGAGGTGCTGTCCTCTCTGTGATGACATCGGGGACAGCCCCAGGGCCATGGTGGTGCTCCAGTTTTGGAGGTCTCCAAGATCTGCACATCACTGTCAGGACCCAGGATCTTCTGGTTTCTTCCTTCTCCTCTGGAGCGCTTTAGTAGCCCACCCTGCTAACGAGCTACCCTGTTTTTGCCAGGCACAAGGCACCGTGCGGGTCCATGAGGGGACTCTAGTGACAAATGGTAGTGACCGGGGTTTGGGGTGACCCTGGGCCCCCCCTGACACCCTCCACCGCTCCCCTCCCTGCAGTGATCGACTGCCCCATCTGCAAACACCAATGTCACCTGAAGGATGTCGTGGAGAACTACTTTCTGAGGGACAGAGGGGCCGAGGCAGCTGCCACCAGCCAGGGGTCGAGTCAGGTACCAAACACATCGTTAATGCTTAATTAACGATTAATTAGGGTGAAGTGAGCTCCTGGTGGCTGGGTGAGTCCGGTGTCCCCACGCCGTGTCTCTTGTCCCCCAGTGCTGCACGAGCTGCGAGGACAACGCGCCGGCCACCAGCTACTGCGTGGAGTGCTCGGAGCCGCTCTGCGAGACCTGCGTGGAGGCCCACCAGCGGGTCAAGTACACCAAGGACCACACGGTCCGGGCCACAGGTCTGTCCTTGTCACCGTCCTTGTCACTGCGCTGTCACCACCCTTTCCGACGCAATGACCTTGTGGCCGGCGCGTCCCTGGGCGCGTCTGGAGGTGCTGCTGCGGTGGCCGTGCCTGTCACACAGGGACACCTACTCTGCCAGCGGGTCCCGCTGGGTGCCGGTGCCGTCATGATGACATCACGGTGATCTCGCGCTGCGTTTCCCGCAGGCAGCGGCAAGGCGAAGGAGGGGGAGCGCGCCGTGTACTGCTCCGTGCACAAGCACGAGCCGCTGGTGCTCTTCTGTGACACGTGCGACACGCTCACCTGCCGTGACTGCCAGCTCAACACCCACAAGGACCACAAGTGAGTGAGCATCGGCAGTAACTACGTTAATAAAAATTGATTTTTTTTATGGCTAATTATCGCTTGAATTGGTTATCTTGCTCGGTAGCCCTTAAAAATGGTGGTTTGGGGCAAGTTAGATAAACAAATTTATTTATCGACTGAAAAGGTCGTCTGGGCACCTCATCAGTGAGGCCCTGCGGTATCTTAAATGTGCTTTTAGTGAATATCTAAGAAGGTACATAACTAATTAAACTGATTAATAAGTTACTGAAAAAGAACTGAAATTAGCCCGCAGGCTAATTATTTTTGTCAATTAGTTATTGATTTTAAAAATGAAGCTTATTAGTTATTAGTTGGCCAACTACTGAAGGGATTGACCAAGTAGGGCGTTAATTTTGGTTAATTTTTATTTTTAACCAAATAGGCATATTATGTGATTATTTCCTTTTTTAATTAGCGGACTGGTTGGTTTGAAGAGCTTAAATTACTTTTAGTTTTTAAGGAATTGGAAATATGTAATTTGCTAGTCATGAAAAGTCAATTTAATTACATTCTCAGTTATTTCAATTAGCTTGATTTTTTTTAATTGGTTTTTAATTGTTGTGGTTTTTTTTTAAATAGCCTGGTTTTGCTGTCAGACTGGTTAAATTTCCTAGTTGAATCGATAATTAATTTGATTCATTATCTGATTATCTGAGTAGGTATCTAGTTAGATTACTTACCTGATTGATTAGTTATATTAAAGGCATTTTTGATGCATAAGATCTAATTCGGTTAGTGTAAGTAACTACTGAAATTAAAGTTTTG
The DNA here is from genome assembly GCF_026419915.1 of Harpia harpyja. Classification (NCBI taxonomy): domain Eukaryota; kingdom Metazoa; phylum Chordata; class Aves; order Accipitriformes; family Accipitridae; genus Harpia; species Harpia harpyja. Next base: position 1,037,981 of record NC_068963.1, on the reverse strand, counting down.
TGGCGGCTGAGTTTGTTAGCTCAGCCAGCAACTTGACCCAAATTAATTTGATTATTAATGGCTAACGAGCTAATGAGGAAGTTAGATAAGTATTGAGCAGGTTAACCTATTCAAGTTGGTTCCTTTCTCCAGTGGCTCCAGGAGTTGGGGGGGCTATTTTGGGCCCCCCGCCATGGGTCGCTGGTGTAGGGGGCTGCACCCGTTGGGGTGTTTTGGGGCTCGCACCCCCCCCAGCCCCACTGCAACCCCCTATCCCCCCTGCCCACACAGGTACCAGTTTCTGGAGGATGCGGTGAGGAACCAGCGCAAGATGCTGGCGACGCTGGTGAAGCGCCTGGGCGACAAACACGCCAACCTGCAGCGCTCCACCAAGGAAGTGCGCAACTTGTACGTGCCCCATCTGCCCCCCCCCCGGGGGGAATTATCTGCCCCTGACAGGGGCATTTACCCCCCCTCACCCCTTCCCTTCTCTGCCGGCAGCATTCGTCAGGTGACGGACGTACAGAAGCGGGTGCAGGTGGATGTGAAGATGGCCATCCTCCAGATCATGAAGGAGCTCAACAAGCGTGGCAAGGTGCTGGTGAGCGATGCCCAGGTGAGCCGGGTGGTGATGCGGTGCCAGCCAGCGTTTTCCCTGTCACCGTCCCTCTGCCCTGAGGTGGCGTTGTCCCTCTCCTCGCAGAGGGTGACGGAGGGGCAGCAGGAGAAGCTGGAGCGGCAGCACTGGGCCATGACCAAGCTGCAGCGGCACCAGGAACACATCCTCCGCTTCGCATCCTGGGCCCTAGAGAGCGACAACAGCACCGCTCTGCTGCTCTCCAAGAAGCTGGTGAGCTGCCAAGGGGCCCAACTCCCCTCTCAGACCCCCCCTAAACCCATCACCTTGGGCAGGGAACCCTCTGGGACGGATAGTTTGGGGCCATTGGTTCCCCTGTCACTGTGACTCTGCTGTCTGGGACTGGTGGGGAAGCGGGTGCTGGAGAGCGAAGCCAAGCCCCAGGCTGTGCTGTGTCTTGGCCTGGGGTCTGGCTTCCTCTAGGTTCCCTGTTTTGGGGGGACGTCAGGTGAAGTGGGGTCAGAAGACAGTCTCCTGAGGGGTGGTTTGCCCCCAACTCCCCCTCAGCTTCCCCAGGGTGCCCCATGTCCCCTGCTGCCTCCCCGTCATTGTCCCCAGGGTGCTTTAGTGGGGTCCCTAGGATATGCTGGGTCCTCTCGGGGTTCCCATGCTGTAATGGCAGCCCGCCAGCCAGGGGGTTATCCACAGCAGGTCCCCTCAGAGTCCCTGTGATGTGACGGGTGCCACCAGGGTGCCACATCAGGTTCCCTTGGGGTCCTGCAGTAGGTCCCATTGCAGTCCCCATGGTGTTATGGGTGCTGCAGCAGGTCCCCTTGGGGTCCCTGTAGCATGGTGGCTCCCCCAGGGTGCTGCCACGTGTCCCCTCAGGGTCCCTGGGACACAGTGGGTGCACCAGGGTGCTGTCCTCTGTCCCCTCAAGGTCACCATGATGTGACGGGTGCCCTCAGGGTGCTGCCACATGTCTCCTCAGGGTCCGTATGGTGTGGTGAATGCCCCTGTGGTGCTGAAACGTGTCTCCTTGGGGACCCCTCGATGTGACAGCTGCCCCTGGGGCACTGCCACATGTCCCCTCGGGGTCCCTGTGATGTGACAAGTGTCCCCAGGGTGCTGCTATGTGTCTCCTTGGGGTCCCTGAGCTGTGAGAGCTGTCCATGGGGCACTGCCATGTGTCTTCTTGGGGTCCCTGTGATATGATGGGTGTCTCTGGGGTGCTGCCACGTGTCCCCTTGGAGTCCCTGCATTGTGATAGCTGTCCCTGGGGCACTGCCCCGTGTCCTCTCGGGGTCCCTGTGACGTGACAAGTGTCCCCGGGGTGCTGTCACGCATCCCGTCAGGGTCCCCACGATATGACGGGTGTCTCTGGGATGCTGCCACGTATCCCCTTGGGCTCCCCACGTTGTGACACCCACCTCTGGGATGCTGTCACACGCATCCACCCCAAGGTCCCTGCGCTGTGACAAGCACCCCCCTGCAATCCCCTTCCCAGATCTGCTTCCAGCTCCACCGTGCCCTCAAGATGATCGTGGACCCCGTGGAGCCGCAGGGTGACATGAAGTTCCAGTGGGACCTTAACGCCTGGACCAAGAGCGCTGAGAGCTTTGGTGAGGCCTCGGGGAGGGGACACCCCTGGGGACACCAGGGCCCCCCTCCGACACGCCTCGCCTCCCTCGCAGGCACCATCATCTCAGAGCGGAGCCTCCCCCCGCCATCCCTCAGCCCCCAGCTACCGGCTGCCAGCCCCCGTGGCCCCAGCCCTGCTGCAGGTGCCTTGCAGGTACCTCCAGGGGGGCAGAGGGGTGCGGTTTTTTGAGGGGTCCCGCACCCATGGGTGCCCCCCTAGTAATGGACACCCCCCCCATCTCTCTTCTCCAGGGGCCCCTGCAAGCCACAGTGGTGAGCAAAGGGCAATACGCTCCCAGTCCCCTCCTGCAGCCCCCCACGGGACCCCAAATCGGAGCTGAGGAGGGGCAGGGGACCCCCGGCGTCCCACAGAGCGGTGGGTTGGGGCTGGGGATGCCCACCCTGCCTCAGTTTCCCCTGGGGACAGAGGGGCTGGGCTGCCCCGAACTGTCCCCCCCGCACCTTTACCCGCAGACGGCCGAGAGCCCCGAGGACGTGGCTGCAGTCACAGAGCTTGGTGAGTGGGGGGTGACACGGGGCGGGGGGGCCCTGGTGGGGAGGGAGGAAGAGGAGGAGGAGGAGGAAGCGGGGAGGAAGGCCCCTGATGTGGGTTTTTCTCAGCAGCCAACGGCCCCCCTGAAGCTGCTGTCACAGGAGCGAAGAGGTGAGCGTGGGGGGAACCCTTTGTCGCTAGGGATCTGCTGGTCCTTGTCACCCTGTGCCTTGGGGGGTGGCTTTGGACCCCCCCCATGTAGCTGTCCTGTGTCACCCCCATACCCGGGACCCCTGTCACACTGTCCCCAGGGGTGACTTGGACAGCAGTGTCCGTTGTCACCCCCTACCTGGGACTTCCTTTCCTTGTCACCCCACACCAGGGACCCTGTCCCTTGTCACCCCATGTGCAGGGGGTGGCAGGGACACCCTCTCACCCCGTACTTGGGGTTCCCCCCACCCTTGTCACTTCATACCCAGAGGTGGCCGCAATCCCCCATGTCTCCTGTCACTCCATACCCAGGCATGGAGGACAGGGGACAGGGCCACCGTGTCCCTGTCCGTTGTCCCTGGGTAGTGGGGCTCCATCCCAGGAGGTCTCCCAGCTGGGAGGAACCCAATTTTGGGGCTTGGGAGGCTGCCTGGGGCCCCCCAAGGTGTTCTGACGACCTCATTATACAGGAGAGCACATGTTAATCCTCCTGGGGAGGAGGAGAAGTTCGTTAAGAAGCTGGTCATTAAGCGGTAATGATGAGGGCTCGGTGGTGGGGGTGAGGGGGGAGTTAAGGCACCTCCATTCTGACGGCGAGTTGAGGGGGTGGAAGATGGAGCCCCGGGCCTGGGGTAACCCTGTCCCTTGTGCCTGGGGACAACCAGGACAGCCCTTACCCTTATCCTCCGGTACCCGCAGGTGACCAGGACTCCCTTGTCACCCTGTACCCCATGCTCCCCTGACCCTTGTCACCTCTGTCCAGGGACAACTGTGAGCCCCCCCCCCATCCCTTGTCGCCCCCCTTTCCTGAGGGTCCCTTGTCTGGGATGTCCTTGTCCCCTGTCATTCTGTTTCTGGGGTCCGTCCCCCCCTTCTTGTCCCCTGTACCAGGGAATGGCTGGGTCCCTGTGTGCCAGGGGGTGGCCAGGACCCCCCTGTCCCTTGTCACCCTGTACCCAATGCTCCTCTAAGCCTTGTCACTCTGTTCCTGGGGTCCCCCCCATCTTGTCCCCCTGTGCCAGGGGCTGGCCAGGCTCCCCCCATCCCTTGTTCCCTTTGTAGTGTGGGGTCACTGGGGGCCCTCCCTGTTGGCACCCCCCTCCTGAAGGGACCAGGGACTGCCAGCACCCCAAACCCCAAGGAAATCTACCCAGGAGAGTTGAGGGGGCTCCCCAGAATCCTGACACCCCCCCATGCCCCCCAGGAGCCGCCCCCCCGGGGGCCCGGTGAGCACCCTCCTCCGCAAGGTGCCGCGGGTCAGCCTGGAGCGGCTGGACCTGGATCTGTCGGGGGCGGCGCAGCCCCCCGTCTTCCGCGTCTTCCCCGGCACTTCGGCCGAGGATTTCAGCCTCATCGTCATCGAGCGGGGGGCGCAGCCGCGGCTCCCCGTCCCCTTCACTGTCAAGGTGGGTGTCCCTCTGTCTGTCCCCACTGCTCTCCCCGTCTGTCTGTCTCACCCCTTTCTCTCCCCTTGCAGGTGGAGCAGCAGGAGGCAGCCATCGGGGATACCCAGGACACCAAGCCGGTGGGGCTGCTTCCCGAGCACCCTGGGGTGCTGGGACCCCCCGGAGCCTCGTTGGGGCTGGGATCAGCCCCCCCGGCAGCCCCCCCTATCCCCGGGGTCTCCTGTTGCCGTGTCTGCTGCCAGGCCGGTGCCGTGGTGATGTGTGACCTCTGCGAGCGCTGCTACCACCTCGATTGTCACCTCCCTGCCCTCCAGGAGGTCCCCAGGTACGCCTGGTCCCTGGGATCCACTGGGCAGCCTGGGATCTGCTGCCCCATGTCACCTCCCCGGGTCCCCCTACGTCCCTGGGATCCACTGATCTCTTGTCCCCGAGGGTCGCTGCTCCCCCTGTCCCCTTGGGGATCCGCTGGCACTGCTTGATCCCCCAGGATCTGCTGCTGTCCCCCGGGATCCCCCTTGCTGGGGGTTACTGCCCCTTGGCATCGTGGGCATGGGGAGGATTTTGGGGATCCGCTGCTCCCCAGATCTTCAGGGATCACCCAGAGCCACCAGATCTTTGGGGTCGGCTGATCTCTCGCAGGATCTACTCGTCTCCCATTGAATCTACTGCTTCCTTGTCCCAGGACAGGGGTGGAATTGCTGCCACCCCTCCTGATTCCTTGGCGGGGGATCCTCTGGTGCCATTAGATTCCTTGAGTGATCACTGGCCTCTGGGATCCACCTGCTCTCCCACTTCAGATCCAGTTCTTCCCCAACCCAGAGGTCCTTGGCTACTGCTGGAACTTTGGGAGCTGCTTGACCCTAGTCCACGTCTCTCGTTTGGGATCTGCTGATGTCTTTTGGGATCCACTGATCCCTCTTCTGAAGGAGTTGCTGCCACCCAGGTTTTCTGGTCCTTGGTTGCTACTGGATCCCCAGGATTTGCTGTTTGGTTGTTTTTTCTTTTTTTTCTTTTTTTTTTCCCTGGGATCTTCTATCCCCGTGGACCAGGCCAGCTCTCTCAGATCCACACAGGGACCACCTCATGATCCCTGGAGATCTGGTCTCGATCCTTGTGGAGGTCCGGCTGTTGACCACAGAGCCCTGGGGGGCTGCTTTCAGCTATCCATAGAGGGAGGGATCCATCTCTCAAGCCCAGATCCTCTGGGATCTCCTGGCCCTCATCTGCATTAGGATCTACCTGTTGATCCCAAATCCTGTGGGAACCCCTGGTGTCCGAGCCCCATGGGGCTCTACTCCTCCATCCCTGACCCTCCTGGATCCCTAGTAGGTCCTCAGTCCACCTGGGGACCTACACAGCAACTTGGATCCCTTGGGGATCTAATCCTCTGAGCATTGATCTCGGACCAGTTGGGACCTCTTTGATCCCTGGGGAGCTGGTATCCCCCTCTCCATGGCGGACCCCACCCCATGATCCTTGGCTGCTTGGCCCTGATCCGTGTGGGAATTGCCCTGCTGATCCAAAATCTTGTGGGATCCGCTGTCCCTGATCCCCGTGGCTGCCCATCTCCTTGATCCCAGACACCTGGGGACCTCCGGGCCCCAGTCCTGGGGGGGGGGTGGCTCTGCCCACACCACAGGGAACAAGCTGAGAGGGAGACACCCGATCCCTCAACCCGATCCCTTTGCTCGATCCCACAGCCCCGAGTGGAGGTGTTTGCTGTGCCAGGACCTGCCGCCCCCCAGCGAGGACGTCGCCGACGGCTTCGAGGAGGGGCTGCCCCACAAACTCTGCCCCCAGGACCAGCAGGTATGTATGGGGGGTGTGTGCGTGTGTGTTTTGGGGGGAGATCAGGGGATCCGGTGGTGCATGAAGGGATCGAGGGATCTCTTTACATCCCTGCAGAAATGTGAGTACGTGCTGCTAGAGCTGCTTTGCCACGAGCCCTGCCGGCCCCTCCACCGCCTCTCCAGCTCCCCGGTGAGTCCCGTGGCGCAGGGGCAGGGGATCCAAGGAAGGTGGGGAGGGGGGGTAGGAATCCTTCGCACCCCCCCGGGGGATCCCTCACGCCCCTCTCCCCAGGAGCACCACGACGCCATCGACCTGACCCTCATCCGTGCCAAGCTGCAGCAGAAGCTCACCCCCTACTACCGCTGCCCCGAGGAGTTCGCCCACGACGTCTGGAGGATGATCCGGCAATTCAGCCGCCTCACCGAGGTGCCGGGTGCCCCCCGGGTGGGTTTCTGGGGGGCCGGGGGGGCGTATCCAGCCCCCCCCTCATCCCTATTTCCCCCCACCGCCTCGTCTCCCCAGGACAAGGCGGACGTTCAGTCCATCCTGGGCTTGCAGCGGTTCTTCGAGGCCCGGCTCAGCGCCGCCTTCGGTGACCGCAAGTTCTCTTCCGCCCTCCTCCTCAAACCCGTCATCCCCCTGGATGAGGCCGAAGGCTCCCCAGCCCCCCCCGCCGGCCCTCTGGGGCCCTGATGCCCTCCCTGGGTGGGTGGGGGGGGAGGATAGCGGGGCTGGATCCTGCCCCGGTGCCCCCAAAGACCGTGAGGAGGGACGGGGCGGGGGGGTGTCCCTGTCCCTACCTCACCCCCCACCCACAGCGGCTGTCCCCGTCCCCCCCCCCGTGGGGGTGTCCCCATCTAGCAGAGAAATAAAGCCATCGTCTTGGCCTCCTGGATCTCCTCCCTTGTTTCGGGGCTGGATCCAGCCCCTCAGCCCCCCCGTTTTTGCCTTCTCCTGATGGCCCCCCCCCTTCCCCTGTGAGGCTGGAGAGGGGCTGAAGCTGGACTGGGAGCTGCTGGGAGGGTTGTTGCTGGCCATACTGGGTCCTGCGAGGGGAGAGACCAGTCCCAGTATGGTCCCGCTGGAGATTCTGGTGGGGGAGAGGGGGGAACTGGTCCCAGTAGGGCCCCTCCTTCCGCCCCCACCCCGTGGTTGATGAGGGAGCAACGCCCCCGATAAAGATGGCGGCGCCCACGAGAAAGATGGCGGCGCCCACTGGGGGACAGTAAAGGCCCTCTCACCGGCACCCGTACCGCAGGGCTGGGCCGGTGGCTCAGGCTCCTCCCCCTTGTCGGGATTGGTTGGTGGAAGTAGGGAGGAATCCGGAAAGAGCCGAGTTTCGAGGAGGAGGGTGTGTGGGGGGGCTTCCGGGAATAGCCGACGCTTTCCGGTGAGACCCGAAGGGAGCGGGGAGGGGAGGAGAGGGCGGTGCCGGAAAGAGCCGAACTGATTCCGAAAGGAGCCGAAAGCCCTCCGCAGGGGAGCCGAAGGCGGCCAGCCCCCTCTCCTTCCGGGAAAACCCGAGGCCCCTCTGCGGAACAACCCGAACCGGCGGGTTTTTTTCCGGAAAGAGCCGACGCTGCTCGGGAAAGAGCTCAGCAGCACTCGGCGCTTTCCGGAGAGACCCGAGGCGGGGCGGGACTAATCGAACCCACCCCCTTTCCGGAAGAACCCGAAGCGTCTCCGGAAAGAGCCGAAGCGGCGGCGGACGACCCCCCCCCTCCCCCCGGAACGAGTCGTTCTCCTTCCGGAAAAAGCCGAAGCGCTGTTCGGCTCCCGCCCGAGCCCTCTCCGGAAAACCCCGAAGCGTCTCCGAATCCCCCGCCCCCTTCCGGAGAGCCCCGAAGCTCCTTCCGGAGAGTCCCGAAGCGTTTCCGGAAGTTGCCGAGCGGCGCCGGTCGTCGCCGATCCTCCGTCTCCTCAGAACCTCCGTCGTTCTCCGGCTCCCCCGCCGTCCGCCCCCCCTTTTCCCCGCCGGGGGGGGCCCAGCCCGGCTCCCGCCGCCGCCGGGCCCGGTCCGGCCCCCTCCCCGCCGGCCCCCGGCCCGGTTCGGCCCGGCAGGATGATCAAGCTCTTCTCGCTGAAGCAACAGAAGAAGGAGGAGGAATCGGCGGGCGGCACCAAGGGCACCAGCAAAAAGGCCTCGGCCGCCCAGCTCCGCATCCAGAAAGGTGACCGGTCCCCCCCCAACACCCCCCAGCCTTCCCCGGTACCCGTTGGGACCGGACCGGCCGTTGGGGGGGGGGGGGCTGGGCCTAGTGAGGCCCAACGGGAGGGCAGCGGGGCCCGGTGGGGCCTAAGCGGGGAGCACGTACTGGTCCCGGTATGGCCCCGGTGTGGGGGGGAACGTACTGGTCCTGGTAAGGCTGTGTACTGGGCCTGGTAGAGCCCAGGTGAAGGGGAACGTGTTGGTCCTGGTAGGGTCACGTACTGGTCCTAGTAAGGCCCCAGTAAGGGGGAATGTACTGGTCCTAGTAGGGCCACGTACTGGTCCCACTAAGGCCCCGGTGGGGGGAACGTGCTGGTCCCGGTATGGCCCTGGTGGGGTGGAACGTACTGGTCCCAGTAGGGCTATGTAATGTTCCTAGTAAGGCCCTGGTAAGGGGGAATGCACTGGTCCCAGTAAGGCCCCGGTGGGGGGGAATTTACTGGTCCTAGTAGGGCCACGTACTGGTCCCAGTAAGGCCCCAGTAAGGGGGAACGTACTGGTCCTAGTAGGGCCACGTACTGGTCCCACTAAGGCCCTGGTGGGGGGAACGTGCTGGTCCCGGTACGGCTCTGGTGGGGTGGAACGTACTGGTCCCAGTAGGGCTATGTAATGTTCCTAGTAAGGCCCCGGTGGGGGGGAATGTACTGGTCCCAGTAAGGCCCCAGTAAGGGGGAATGTACTGGTCCCAGTAAGGCCCCAGTGGGGGGGAGTGTACTGGTCCTAGTAGGGCCACGTACTGGTCCCAGTAAGGCCCCAGTGGGGGGGAATGTACTGGTCCTAGTAGGGCCATGTACTGGTCCGAGTAAAGCTCCAGTGGGGGGAACATATTGGTCCCAGTAAGGCCCCAGTAAGGGGGAATGTACTGGTCCTAGCAGGGCCATGTACTGGTTCCAGTAAGGCTCCGATGGGAGGAACATACTGGTCCCGGTAGGGCCATGTACTGGTCCTAGTAAGGCCCCGGTGGGGGGCAATGTACTGGTCCCAGTAAGGCCCCGGTGGGGGGCAATGTACTGGTCCCAGTAAGGCCCCGGTGGGGGGAATGTACTGGTCCCAGTAAGGCTCTGGTAGGGGGAATGTACTGATCCTAGTAGGGCTACATACTGGTCCCAGTAAGGCCCCGGTGGGGGGGAATGTACTGGTCCCAGTAAGGCCCCGGTGGGGGGGAATGTACTGGTCCCAGTAAGGCCCCGGTGGGGGGGAATGTACTGGTCCCAGTAAGGCCCCAGTGCGGGGAACGTACTGGTCCCAGTAGGGCTCTGGTGGGGAGGAATGTACTGGCCCCCAGTAGGGCCACACTGGGCCTGGATGACCCAGCCTGGAGGGTGGGCTCGGGCTGGCCCCAGCCCCGTGTCCGTGTCCCCCTGTACCTCCCCTCTGTGTCCCCGGGTGTCACCTGTGTGTCCCCCCCCAGACATCAACGAGCTGAACCTGCCCAAGACGTGTGAGATCGACTTCTCCGACCAGGACGACCTGCTGCACTTCCGCCTCCTCATCTGCCCCGACGAGGTGGGGTCCCCCTGTCACCCCCCTGTCCCCTTGTCACCCTCTTGGGTGTCCCCCCCACTCCCCAAATCCTGCCCCCAGAGTCCTATGTCCCACCCTGGAATCCCCCCTTCCTTTTGTCCCCTCCTGTCCCCGCGTGTCCTCCTGGCTCTCCGCATCCCCCACCTGCTCCTTGTCTCTTCCCCGTGTCCCCTCATGTCATTTCGGGGTCCCTACCCATCCCTGCGCTGTCCTCGTGTCCCCACTGGGACCTCCCATTCCCCCCTGTCACCCCCGTGTCCCCTCCGAAGACCTTCGTGTCCTTTGGGGTTCCCCTGTGCCCCCCCTCTTTCCCTACGGGTCTTGCCCATTTCCCCATCTTTCCCCTGTCCCCCTCTTTGTCCCTACTTGTCCCTTGGTGTCCCCCCGATGTCCCTTGTGTCCCTTCCGTGTCCCCACCCCTGGTGACGTCTGTCTCTCCCACAGGGCTTCTACAAGGGAGGGAAATTCGTCTTCAGTTTTAAGGTCAGTCCTGCACCTGGAGGGGGGGGGGGAGAATTCCGTGGCCACTGACACCCATCCTGGGGCCACCAAGATGGGACCGATGGCCACGTGGCTGCTCCCGGGGCTGGGGGTGGCAGCAGTGGGGTGGTGGCCACCAAGGTGGGACATGCAGCCACCAGGGTGGGACCCACAGTCATGAACTTGTCTTATGGGTGGGAGCAGGAGGCAGGCGGCCGCTGAAACCTGACCTGTGGCCACTAGAAGATGACCAGCTATGACTTGTGGCCACCATATGGGTTGGGATTGGGATCAGGGGTTGGTGGCCACCAAGATGTGACCGGTAGCCAAGTGTCCACCCTGTGGGTTGGGGTAGGGGCTGGTGGCCACCAAGATATGACTAGTGGCCATGTGTCCGCTCTGTATATTGGAGGCGGGGTGGGGGGACTTGGTGGCCACCAAGACATGACCAGGCCGCGTGTCTGTCTCTGTGGCTTGATGATGGGACCTAGGGGTTGGTGACCACTAAGATGTGACTGTTGGCTGCATCTGTTGTGTGATTTGAGGTAGGGAGAAGAAACTGGTGGCCACCAAGATGTGACCTGTGGCCACCGAGACGTGACAAGCAGCCACGTGTCCTCACTGAGGGTTGGGGGCAGGGTCTAGAGGCTGGTGGCTACCACCGTGAAAACAGTGACCACCAAGACATGACTAGAAACCAGGTGTCCACACTGTGGATTGCGGTGGGGGCTAGTGGCCACCAAGACGTGGCCGGTGGCCACAAGGCGGGGGCCGAGCCGTGACACTGTGCCCACTCCCCCTACCCCTTCCCAGGTCGGCCAGGGCTACCCCCACGACCCGCCGAAGGTGAAGTGTGAGACGATGGTTTATCACCCCAACATCGACCTGGAGGGCAACGTCTGCCTCAACATCCTCAGGTGGGCCACTGCCCCCTCCGAGGTGGCCACTGCCCCCTCCAAGGTGGCCACTGCCGTATCTGGGGTGGCCACAGTTGGATCTAGGTCCCCATCTGCCCCCGGATACCCGGCAGGGTGGGACAAGGGGGCAAACGGTTGCCCTGTGCACCTTGAGTGTGGGCACAGGGTGGCCCCAGTCACCTTGGGGTGGCCACGGCCACTGCTGTGGTGGCCCCAGTGTCCCCCCTGACGCCCGGCTCTGTCCCCAGAGAGGACTGGAAGCCCGTCCTGACGATAAACTCCATCATCTACGGCCTGCAGTACCTCTTCCTGGTGAGTACCGCTGGGGTACAAGCCCCTGTGGGTGGGGGGCACCCATCGTGGCTCTGGGGTGGCCCTTGGGGGGCAGCCGGTGGCCTTGGGACACATCCTGGGGGCCCTTGGTGGCCTTGGGACATGTCCTAGGCACCTTTGGTGGCCTTGGGAGACCCTGAGGAGGCACCCTTGGTGGCCTTGGGACACGTCCTAGGCACCCTTGGTGGCCTTGGGACACCTCCTGGGTGCACCTGGTGGCCTTGGGACACGTCCTAGGCACCCTTGGTGGCCTTGGGACACCTCCCGGGTGCACCCAGTGGCCTTGGGACAACCTGAGGAAGCACCTGGTGGCCTTGGGACATGTCCTGGGTGCACCCGGTGGCCTTGGGACACCCTGAGGAGGCACCCGGTGGCCTTGGGACACGTCCAAAGCACCTTTGGTGGCCCTGGGACACCCTGAGGAGGCACCCGGTGGCTTTGGGACACGTCCAAGGCACCTTTGGTGGCCCTGGGACAATCTGAGGAGGAACCTGGTGGCCTTGGGACACCTCCTGGGTGCACCCGGTGGCCTTGGGACACCCTGAGGGAGGCACCCGGTGGCCTTGGGACATGTCCTAGGTGCCCTTGGTGGCCTTGGGAGAACCCAAGGTGGCACCTGGTGACCTTGGGACACCTCCTGGGTGCACCTGGTGGCCTTGGGACACCTTTTGGGGGCACCCAGTGATGCTTAATCCCCCTAAAGGGGCCCCCAGTGACCTGATGACACCCCGAGGTGGCACCCTGTGGTCCAGGCACACCCTGAGGTGGCCCATGGTGGCCCCCCCATGGCCTGTCCCATGAGGACACTTGGTCACTTCATGGGGACACCGGGTGGTTCTAGGTCATCCCAGACTGTCCCCAACCCCAATGCCACCATGGGGACCCCCCCCCGCCTTTAATACCCCAGTGGGGGTGGGATAAGGGGGCAGTTTTCTGCCCTGGGGGGGTATTTGGGGGTGTCAAAGGGGATATGGGGGGGGGCTTAGGGGTCCGGGGGGGGCATCAGGAGGTATTGGGGGGGTATCGGGGCAGTTGTTGGGGGGTTAATTTGTGCTGGGGGGGGTATTGGGGTGCTCGGGGGGGGCATTAAGGAGCCCCAAGGGGTACCAGGGGGCTGTTGGGGAGACCCTGGGGCAGGTAGAGAGCCCCAGGGGGGTATTGGGGGGGTGTTAAGGTGTAGGGGGGGGCAGAAAGGAGTCCTGGGGGGTATTGGGGGGGGCATTAAGGGATATGGGGGGGCATTAAAGAGTCCTGGGGGCTATTGGGGGGGGGACTAAGAAGTATGGGGGGGGCAGTAGGAATCCTGGGGGGCATTAAGGAGTCTTGTGGGGGGCATTAAGGAGTCCCAGGGGTATTTGGGGGGGGGAACTAAGGAGTAGGGGGGGGTGGTAGGAGTCCTGGGGGGGACATTAAGGAGTACGGGGGGGGGGGGGGGGGGCAGAAGGAGTCCCAGAAGGTATAGGGGGGGCATTAAGGAGTCCCAGGGATATTGGGGGGGCACTTAGGAGTAGGGGGGGGCACTTAGAAGTAGGGGGGCACTAAGGAGTCCCAGGAAGTTTGGGGGGGGGCCCCCCCCAAACTAAGGCCCCCCAGCACCACCCAGGAAGCCCCCAAATCCCCATCCCAGTGTGGTCACTCCTAATCTCCCCCCCTGAAAATGCCCGAAAATTTCCGACGCTGGAGGGGGAGGACACACTTAAAGGCTAATAGCACCCCCCCCCCAAAAAAAATAATAAACTGGGGGGGTCCTGTGTCGTTCCCCCCCCCAGGAGCCGAACCCCGAGGACCCCCTGAACAAGGAGGCGGCGGAGGTGCTGCAGAGCAACCGGCGTCTCTTCGAGCAGAACGTCCAGCGTTCCCTGCGGGGGGGCTACGTGGGGGCCACCTACTTCGAGCGTTGCCTCAAGTAGCCCCACCCTGACCCCCACCCTGACCCCCCCCCACCCTGACCCCCCCCTCCCCCTTTTTCCTTCCCCGCCCCCCCCTATTTATTGCCCCCCCGGGGGCGGGGGGGGCCCCCCCCCCTCCTTTTTCTGCCCCCCCCCCCCCCCCCCCCCCCGAGCTGCTCTTGCGGGTGATTAAAGGGCGACGGTAACGAGCGGTGGAGACCCCCCCCCCCCATTACTTCTGGGGGGGGGGGGGTGGTCTTACTGGTTAAACTGGGATGGGGGGGGTGTTTCCAGTTGGGCCCAGTTTGGCTGGTGCACCCCATTCCTGCTCCAGGGAGGTTGGTGTGTCCAGTTACTGGTGTCATGGTTCCCAGTATGGCCAGTTCCCAATCCCAGTGTGCCCAGTATGCCCAGTTCCCTTCCCTAGGGCTCCCAGTGTGCCCAGTTGCCTGCTGTAGGGCTCCCACTATGCCCAGTTCCCAGTCCCAGTGTGCTCAGTATGCCTGGTTCCCTTCCTTAGGGCTCCCAGTATTCCCAGTTGCCTGCCCTGGGGCTCCCAGTGTGCTCAGTTCCCAGTCCCAGTGTGCCCAGTATGCCCGGTTCCCTTCCTTAGGGCTCCCAGTATTCCCAGTTGCCTGCCCTGGGGCTCCCAGTGTGCCCAATTGCCTGCCCTAGGGCTCCCAGTGTGCCCAATTCCCTTCCCTAGGGCTCCCAGTGTGCCCAGTTCCCAATCCCAGTGTGCCCAGCATGCCCAGTTCCCTTTCCTAGGGCTCCCAGTATGCCCAATTGCCTGCCCTAGGGCTCCTAGTGTGCCCGGTTCCCAGTCCCAGTGTGCCCAGTATGCCTGGCTCCCCTCCCTAGGGCTCCCAGTGTGCTCAGTTCCCAGTGTGCTCAGTTCCCAGTTTGCCCAGTTCCCTTCCTCATGGCTCCCAGTATGGCCAGGTCTCACTCCCACTATGCCCAGTTCCTAATCCCAGTGTGCCCAGTATACCCAGCTCCTGGTCCCAGGGCTCCCAGTGTGCGCGGTTTCCCCTGTTCCCTGTACTCCCCAGTATGCCCAGTATCAGCTCCCGCGCTGCCTCGCAGTTGACCCCACTCTGTCCCAGTACACCCGCGCCGCTAGGTGTCGCCATCACCGCCGGAGCCGACGCTCTGGCCGTCTCCTTTCGATTCCCCCTCGCACCGTAAAGGAAGTGGCCGCTCCAGCCGCTTCATCTCGATGGTTTACCACCGGGAGGGCGGGGCCGTGGCGCCCGGCGCACGTGTTCTTCCCTCCGTCACGTGACCGAAACCCGGGCCACGTCACGAGGTTTGCGGAAGTGCGCGGGAGAGACCGGGAGACGCGGAAGGATCCGGGGTGAGGGGCCCGGACAGGCCACCGGAGGGTCATAGAGAGCGGCGGGGGGACAGAGGGGCCCGGTACCGGGGGTCATAGAGACGGGGGAGTGGGCTAGAGGGGCTCAGTACCGGGGAACCATAGAGCGGGGGGGGCGGGAGCAGAGGGACCCGGGGATCATAGAGGTGGGGGTGTAGGGTGGGCTAGAGGGGCCCGGTACCGGTAATACTACAGAGAGGAGCGGGCCAGAGCGGCCGGTACCGGGGTGACGCGAGGGAGTGAGCGGGGCTCGGGACCATAGAGAAGCTCCTCCGGACCTCCGGGAGGGGGCTAGAAGGGACCCCCGTGGAGGGGCCGCCGTCGGCGCCGGGGGGGAGACCATAGAGTCATGGGTCCTCCGGGAGCGGGAGGGGCCCCCCGAGACCATAGAGAGCGGCTTAAGCCGTGCAGAAGGCCCGGCGGGGGCCTCTCTAGGCCTGCACCATAGAGTTGGAGGCGGGAGGACTCGGGGGGACACTCTGGGAGGAGACGAACCACAGAGAGGAAGGGGGCGGGGGGGGCGGCGTCCTCCTCTCCTGGTGATTGGCTGCGCTTCCTGTTGCCATGGTGAAGGGGCGGGGCCTGGGGGGGCGTAAATCAGCTGGAGGGGGTATTGGGGGGCAGCTGGGCCCGGGGGGGTAATAAATGCCCCATGGGGGGGTAATAAATGCCCCATAGGGGGTAATAAATGCCCTTGGGGGTGTAATAAATACCCCTGGGGGGTGTCAGTGGCTTTGGAGGGGTAATAAATGCCCCGGGGGGGGCATAATAAATACCACATAGGGGGTAATAAATGCCCCCGGGGTGTAATAAATGCCCTTGGGAGGGGTGTCAGTGGCTTTGGGGGGGTAATAAATGCCCCATAGGGGGTAATAAGTGCCCCTGGGGGGTGTCAGTGGCTTGAGGGGGGTAATAAATGCCCCTGGGTGGGTCAGAAATACTCCATAGGGGGTAATAAATGCCCTTGGGGGTAATTATACACTTGGGGGGGTAATAAATGCCCCTGGGGGGTGTCAGTGGCTTTGGGGGGGATAATAAATGCCCCTGGGTGGGTCAGAAATATTCCATAGGGGTAATAAATGCTCTTCAGGGGGTAATAAATGCCCTTGGGGGGGTAATAAATGCCCCTGGGGGGTGTCAGTGGCTTGGGGGGGGTAATAAATGCCATTAGGGGGTAATAAATGCCCCATAGGGGGTAATAAATGCCCTTGGGAGTATCAGTGGCTTTAGGGGGGTAATAAATGCCCTGGGGGGGTAATAATACCCTGGGGGGGTAATAAATGCCCCTGGGGGGGGTGTCAGTGGCTTTGGGGGGTAATATGTACCCCATAGGGGCTAATAAATGCCCTTGGGGGTTGTCAGTGGCTTTGGGGGGGTAATAAATGCCCTTGGGCATGTAATAAATGTCCCTGGGGGGTGTCAGTGGCTTTGGAGGGGTAATAAATGTCCCAGGGGGCATAAAAAATGCCCCACGGGGTGTAATAAATGCCCCTGGGGGGGTAATAAATGCCCCATAGGGGCTAATAAATGCCCTTGGGAGGGGTGTCGGTGGCTTTGGGGGGGTAATAAATGCCCCATAGGGGGTAATAAATCCTCCTGGGGGGTGTCAGTGGCTTTGGGGGGCAGTGGGGCGCCTGGGACAGACCCAACAGAGCATCGTGTGTCACCCCCCCTTGTCCTATCTGTGCCCCCCTATTTGTGTCCCCTGTCCCCACCCCCCCATCCCCCCATTCTCCACCCCTGTTTCCTTCTGTCCCCACCCCCCCATGTTCCCCCCTGTTTTCTGTGTGTCCCCCCCCATCTGTCCCCCCCATGTCCCCTGTGGGTCCCTGCCACCTCCATGTCCCCCCGTGTCGGTGTCCCCACCGTGTTCATGGTCCCCTTGTCTTTGGCCTCTGTCCCTCGTGTCCATGTCTCCCATGACCGTGTCCCCCCCCCCATGTCCCTCCATGTCCCCAATGTCCGTGTACCCCAATATTCACATCCCCCATGCCCGTGTCCCCTCCATGCCCGTGTGCCCCAAACACCCATGTCCCCCATATCTGTCACCCACGTCCCCCGTATCTGTGTCCCCATAATGTCCGCATCCCCCATGTCCATGTCACCCCATCCGTGCCCCCCATATCCTCCATACCAACGTCCCCGTGTCCCACCACGTCCCCATGTGTCCTATATCCATGTCCCATCACATCCCCATGTGCCCCATATCCATGTCCCATCACGTCCCTGTGTCCCACCACGTCCCCATGTGCCCCATATCCATGTCCCATCACGTCCCTGTGTCCCACCACGTCCCCATGTGCCCCATATCCATGTCCCATCACGTCCCTGTGTCCCACCACGTCCCCATGTGCCCCATATCCATGTCCCATCACGTCCCTGTGTCCCACCACGTCCCCATGTGCCCCATATCCATGTCCCATCATGTCCCCATGTCCCACCACGTCCCCATGTGCCCCATATCCATGTCCCATTGCGTCCCCGTGTCCCACCACGTCCCCATCTGTCCTATATCCATGTCCCATCGCATCCCCGTGTCCCACCATGTCCCCATGTGCCCCATATCCATCTCCCACCACGTCCCCGTGTCCCACCACGTCCCCATGTGCCCCGTATCCATGTCCCACCACGTCCCCGTGTCCCACCACGTCCCCATGTGCCCCATATCCATCTCCCACCACGTCCCCGTGTCCCACCACGTCCCCATGTGTCCCATATCCATCTCCCACCACGTCCCCATGTCCCACCATGTCCCCGCGTCCCCCGTATCCTCCACATCCACGTCCCTGTGTCCCCCATTTCCGTGTCCCCCCGTGTCCGTGCCCTCCTATCCGTGCCCCATCCGTGTCTCCGATGTCCCATGTCCCCCCGTCCGTCTCCCCAGGCGCCGCTGCCACCATGGACCTGCTGTTCGGGCGCCGGAAAACGCCAGAAGAGTTGCTGCGGCAGAACCAGCGGGCGCTGGCCCGCGCCATGCGGGAACTCGACCGCGAGCGCCAGAAGCTCGAAGCGCAGGAGAAGAAGATCATCGTCGACATCAAGAAGATGGCCAAGCAGGGCCAGATGGTGAGGGGACACCACGGGGACGGGGACGGGGACGTGGAGAGCACCGGGAGACCGCAGGGGGAATGGGACAATACGGAGGGGACCGCGGGACTGTTGTGGGGGACACGGTGGGGACAGGAGAACGCAGAGGGGACACGAGGACACGGAGGGGACCAAGGGACTGCAGTGGGGACACGGGGACGTAGACGGGACCAGGGGACACGGAGGGGACCAGGGGACACGGAGGGATCCAGGACTCTTGGAGGGGACCACGGTGGGGACATGGAGGGTGTTGGGACACTTGGGGGGAGACCAGGGGATCGTGGAGGGGACCTGGGGGACAGTGGTGGACCATAGTGGTGACCAGGGGACCATGGAGGGGACTTGAATGCTGGGGGGGGGTGACCGGGGACCATGGTGGGACTAGGGGATGCGGCTGGGACATGGGTGCATGGAGAGGACGAGGTGACACGGTGGGGATTGGAGGGGGGGGACCGTGGAAGTCCCCACGTGACCAAAGTGGGTGCAAGGGGACCAGGAGACCGTTGAGATGGTGGGGGGGACCATGGTGGGCCCTGAGGGACACAGAGGGATCCCTGGAGATCTTGGGGGACCCCTTCTTGGGGGACCTCGTGGCCACTCGACGTTCCCCCTGTGGCCTTCAGGATGCGGTGAAGATTATGGCGAAGGACTTGGTGCGGACGCGGCGTTATGTGAAGAAGTTCATCACCATGAGGGCCAACGTCCAGGCTGTGTCCCTCAAGATCCAGACCCTCAAGTCCAACAACTCCATGGCCCAGGCCATGAAGGGTGTCACCAAGGCCATGGCCACTATGAACCGGCAGGTGGGTGCCCGTGGGGATGTCCGTAAGGCTGTGACCGCCGTAAGCTGCCCTGGGGTGGCCACGGGGATGTCCTTGAGAATGCGGCCACCACAAGCTGCCCCAGGGGAGATCTCCAAGGCTGTGGCCACCACAGGTTGCCCTGGGCTGCCCGCGAAGATGTCCCCAAGACCATGGCTATCACCAGCTGCTTCAGGGGGACGTCCCTGTGGCCATGGCCACCACAAGCTGCTTGTGAGGATGTCCGTAAGACCGTGGCAACCATGAGCTTCCTCAGGGGATGTGCCCAAGGCCACGGCCACCAAAAACCCCTCGAGGTGGCCATGGGGACATCCCCAAGACCGTAGCCACCACAAACCACCCGAAATGGTCCTGGGGACCTACCCAAGGCTGTAGCCACCATGAAGTGCCACCAACACGGCTGCGGGGACATCCCCGTGTCCCTGTGTGCCACTTGCCGTGTTCGTGTGTGTCCCCCCCTCCGCAGCTGAAGCTGCCCCAGATCCAGAAGATCATGATGGAGTTTGAGAAGCAGGCGGAGATTATGGACATGAAAGAGGAGCTAATGAACGACGCCATCGATGACGCCATGGGGGACGAGGACGATGAGGAAGAGAGGTGGGGACACGGAGGGGACGTTGGGGTCGTGGAGATGGGGATTTGGGGGACAGGGAGGGGACGTTGGGGTCGTGGAGACGGGGATTTGGGGGACACGGAGGGGACGTTGGGGTCGTGGAGACGGGGATTTGGGGGACAGGGAGGGGACGTTGGGGTCGTGGAGACGGGGATTTGGGGGACACGGAGGGGACGTTGGGGTCGTGGAGACGGGGATTTGGGGGACACGGAGGGGACGTTGGGGTCGTGGAGACGGGGATTTGGGGGACAGGGAGGGGACGTTGGGGTCGTGGAGACGGGGATTTGGGGGACACGGAGGGGACGTTGGGGTCGTGGAGACGGGGATTTGGGGGACACGGAGGGGACGTTGGGGTCGTGGAGACGGGGATTTGGGGGACACGGAGGGGATGTTGGGGTCGTGGAGACGGGGATTTGGGGGACAGGGAGGGGACGTTGGGGTCGTGGAGACGGGGATTTGGGGGACACGGAGGGGACGTTGGGGTTGTGGAGACGGGGATTTGGGGGACACGGAGGGGGACGTTGGGGTCGTGGAGACGGGGATTTGGGGGACGGGGAGGGGACGTTGGGGTCGTGGAGACGGGGATTTGGGGGACGGGGAGGGGACGTTGGGGTCGTGGAGACGGGGATTTGGGGGACATGGTGGTAGAACGGGGATATGGGGGATGTGGAGAACTGGAGGACAGGGACATGGCGGTGGGGGGGACGTGAGGGCTGAGGACATGGGGGGGGCACATGGGGACACCCGGGGTGGGCTGGGGAGGGTTGGGGACATGGCGGGTGGGGGGATGCGGGGGCTGAGGACATGGAGGGGGGGACACATGGGGACACCCGGGGAGGGTTGGGGACATGGAGGGGACACGGCGGAGGAAGGGGGGGGGCAGATATGGAATGCCGGGAAGGTTGAGGACACCTTGGGTGGGGACAGAGCGGGTCAGGGGACACTTGGGGGGGGCGTGGGGGGGTCCCCCCCCGGTGTCACCGCTGACCCCCCTTGTCCCCCGCAGCGACGCGGTGGTGTCACAGGTGCTGGATGAGCTGGGGCTGAACCTGACCGACGAGCTGGCCAGTGAGTGGGGGGGGGGGGGCATTTTGGGGGGCTAGGGGGGTATTTTGGGGGGGGTGTAGTTGAATATCCATGGGGGGGGGCATTTTGGGGGTATTTAAGGGGCTGTGAGGGGCACTGGGGAGCAGGGGAGGGGGGGTATTTGAGTGGTCTGGGGGGGGGATTTGGGGGATCGGGGGGGGCATTGGGTGGTAGATACAGGTCTGGGGGGGCATTTAGGGGGGCACGGGGGGATTTAGGGGGTCTGGGGGCTATTTGGAGGGATATTTGGGGGGTAGATGAGGGTCTGGGGGGGGTATTTCAGGGGCTTGGGGGGCGTTTGAGGGGAAGGTGGTGACCCCCTGACCTCTGCCCTTTGCCCCCCCCAGCCCTGCCCCCCGCCGGGGGGGTCGCTGGCGGCGGGGGAGGGGCGGGCGCCCGAGGCCGCGGCCGCGCTGGCCGACGCCGACGCCGACCTGGAGGAGCGGCTCAAGAACCTGCGCCGGGACTGACCCTTGACCTCCGACCCCTGACCCCCCACCTGGATGACCCGAAATAACCCCCCGCCCCCCCTTTCTTTTTCGCCACCCTGCGACTCCGGGGTTGACCCCTGCTGCTCCGCGACCCCGGGGTTGACCCTACGACCCCCCCCGGGGTTGACCTCAGCGAACCCGCGACCCTGGAGCCGCCCCGGGGTGACCTCTGACCCCGTGCGACCTACGGTCACCGCCGTGACCCCTGCGGTGACCTTTGAACTTAGCCAACGGCGACCCGCCTGCCCCCGATCCCTGTGGGGTGACTCTTGCCCCCCCCCGGGGCTGACCCTTGACCTCTGGCGTTGACCTCTGGTGACCTATGACCCCTCCCGGGGATAACCCCCAGTGACCTTTGACCCTGCCCAACCCTCCCTGGCCTGGGGGGGGTCTCTCAGACACACTACAGGACCGTGGCCCCCCCCCCAGTTATTTGCCCCCCTGGGGTATTTTCCCACTTAATCTGGATTATTGACCCTCTGTTGGGGTATTTGGCCCCCCCCCGGGGTATTTGCCCCCCCCCCCGGGGGTATTTGCCCCCTTTATCTGGATTATTGACCTTCTGTTGGGGTATTTGGCCCCCCCCGGGGTATTTGCCCCCCCCCCCCCCGGGGGTATTTGCCCCCTTTATCTGGATTATTGACCCTCTATTGGGGTGTTTGGCCCCCCCCCCCGGATATTTGCCCCCTTTATCTGGGTTATTGACTCTCTCGGGGTATTTGCCCCCCCCGGGGATATTTGCCCCCCCCCCCGGGGTATTTGCCCCCTTTATCTGTGTTATTGACTCTCTCTTGGGGTATTTGCCCCCCCCCCCCCCCCGGATATTTGCCCCCTTTATCTGGGTTGTTGACTCTCTCTTGGGGTATTTATCCCCCCCCGGGGGTATTTGCCCCCATCTTTCCATTATTTGCCCCCTCTTGGGGTATTTGCACTCCCCCCCCTGGGGTATTTGCCCCTTTTGGGGGTATTTGCCCCCCCCCCGGGGCAGTTGAACCGGGGCAATAAAGGCCGCATGTTGGTATTTGCTGCCTCCCCCCGGCTTCTTCCTGGGGGTGCCCAGTGCCACCCAGTATGGGACTGGGAGCACTGGGGGAGGGGTGGAGGGGGGGGGCATTCACTGGCGGCTGCTATAGGGTTGGGGGTGCTGGTAGGGGAGGGTGGTCCCGGACACCCGGGTCCTTCCCGGGTGGGGGTCCCGGACTTCTGGGACCTTCCCGGGTGGGGGTCCGGGACACCCAGGTCCTTCCCGGGTGGGGGTCCGGGGACACCCAGGTCCTTCCTGGGTGGGGGTCCCGGACACCCGGGTCCTTCCTGGGTGGGGGTCCCGGACTTCTGGGACCTTCCCGGGTGGGGGTCCGGGACACCCGGGTCCTTCCCGGGTGGGGGGTCCCGGACACCCGGGTCCTTCCCGGGTGGGGGTCCGGGACACCCGGGTCCTTCCCGGGTGGGTGTCCCAGATGCCTGGGTTCCTCCCCAGTTTGGGGTCTGGTTCAGGGCTCTGGATACTGGGAAGGGGGGTGGGGGTTGGTTTGGGGTGCAGGACCCCTGGGTCCCTCCCCAGTTTGGGGTGGGAGCTGGGGGGGCTGGCTTGGGTGCCCGGACACCTGGGTCCCTCCCAACTGCCTCTCCCCTCCCCTTCCCCACCAGCGAGCCTCGGTTCGACACCAAACCAGACGACATCCCGTTTCTGCGCTAAAAACCGGCATTTTGGGGCAGATGAGAAAACACCGCATGGGCCCAGCAGCCACCACCATCTTTTGGGGCAAAAACTCCCCAAATCGCTGTGTCCTCACTGCAAAAACTTCCCTTTTTGGCGGAAAATCCCCATTTTTAGCACCCATGTGGATTTTGGGTCTGTCGGCTGATTTTTTTTGTGTCCTAGAGGTGTGTGCGTGATCCAAGTTGGCTTGAATTCCCTTTGATTTACAGGTTCGAAGCAGAAAATGTAGATTATTTTTTTAAAAAAGGGATTTTTTTTTCCCCCAGCATGGGGAAAAAATAGGGGTTTATGTGATTTTTCCAGAAATACTGATTTCTGAGAGCGATATTTTGGGGTGAGAGGAACTGCTTTGAGAACGTGAAACATCCCGGGCGCCTGACCATGGGCGTTTTGTGCTGCTTGCGGGTGCTTTTTGTGCATCACTAACGCATTTTTCCTGACGGCAAAAAAAAAAAGAAGAAGTGCTAACTTTCTGCAAAACGCAGACAAATTGCCAAATTTCTAATAATAGTCCTCCCTCCCCCCTTCTTTTTTTTTTTTTTTTTGCATTTATTTGCACTTCTTTTCCTGTTCAGACTTCGGCCTTTCCCAGGGCTCGTGTGTCTCCGGGCGAGCTCAAGCCGTGCAGGAAAACACCGCTCGGGGCTAGAAGTGACCCAAAAAGGACCAAAACCACCCCAAAAAAAGGGATTTACATCAAAGCGGGAGCAGAGGCGAGGTAGGGAGTGCGGCATGGGGCAGCAAAACACGGGCAAGCGCCGGTTGGGATTTGCATCGAGCCCGCGGCTCGTGGGCAAAATATCCAGCAGAACCCAAAACGATTGCTTTTAGCCCCAAAATGTGGAGCTGGGCATTTGGGAGCCCCACAGGAGGAAGCGCTTGTTCCCAGCAAAGATGGGACAGTTGCGGATGGTTTGTTGGGTCGGGAGGACGATGTGACCGTGGGGCCGCTGAAATGAATATGTTTCTTTATTAAAAATGTATATTTAAATCGCAGCCTCCGGAGGTGGCCGGCAGGATGCTGAGGTGTGAGGTATGGCGCTTTGCGGGGCACTGTTTTGGGTTATTTAGGGGATTTTTAACTGCTTCAGGGGAAAAAAAGGATACTTCCTACCTCCTAGAAAATAATTATTTAAAAATTTAAATGAAATAAAAAAAGAAATAAAAGAAAAAAAAAAAAGAGTTATTATGAGTGGGTGCCGTGTTGCATTAACCAGCCTCTCCTTTTTCCCCCTGGGCTGGTTAAAAATTAAAGCTGTGTCCATATGACCAGACAGGATTTCACCCCAAAAACCAGACGGACAAAGGGATGTCAGGATACAGCCATGACCCGACTCCTGGTCAGGAGTTGCCGTTGGGGTGTGGGACTGTGAGGTGGTGCTTGAAGGGGTGACACCTCCCCTGGTCTTCTCCGCAGTTATTCCTCACCGCCACCCTCCTCTTCCTCGGCCGTGGAAGCAGCGGGGCTGATGGACCTGCCAAAATCCTGTCGGTGGGAGTGATGGGAAGGAGACCTCTGCAGCCCCCAGGTGAGTCTTGCTCCTTGGTGGGTTGACTTTGGCTGGCTGGCAGACGCCCACCCAGCCGCTCTCTCCCCTTCCTTGGCTGGAAGGGGGAGAAAATAAGATGAAAAAAGCTCGTGGGTTGAGATAAAGTCAGGGAGATCACGGACCCTTTACTGTCATGGGCAAAGCAGACGCGACTTGGAGGAGATTAATTAAATTTATTGGTAATTAAAAATAGAGTAGGATGGAGAGAAACAGAGAAAACTAGAAACACCTTCCCCCCCAGCCTCAGCTTCACTCCTGACTCTTCTACCTTCTTCTCCCCTGAGAAGGCGTAGGGGAATGGGGGCTGTGGTCAGTTCCTAACAACTATGGGATCTAGTCCTTCATGAACTGGGTCCTTCCCACGGGCTGGAGTCCTTCGGGATGAACCTGCTCCAACGTGGGCTCTCCACGGGCTGGAGTCCTTCGGGATGAACCTGCTCCAACGTGGGCTCTCCACGGGCTGGAGTCCTTCGGGATGAACCTGCTCCAACGTGGGCTCTCCACGGGCTGGAGTCCTTCGGGATGAACCTGCTCCAACGTGGGTCCTTCCCATGGGCTGGAGTCCTTCAGGTTCAACCCGCTTCAGCATGGACTCTCCATGGGCTGTAAGGGAAACCTCTTCTCCAGCCCCTGAAGTACCTCCTCGCCCTCCTTCTTCACTGACCTTGGTGTCCGCAGGGTTGTTTCTCTCACATTTTTCTCATTCCTCTCTCTCACAGCATTTTTTAGCCTTTCTTGAATACGTTACCACAGAGGCACCACCAGCGTCACTGATGGGCTCAGGTTTGGCCAGCGGTGATTCCATTTTGAAGCCAGCTGGACCTACCTGTGTCCAGTGTGGAGCAGCCCAATGACTCTTGTCACAGAGGTCACTTCTGCAGCCCCCTCCCGCCCAAAACCTTGCCACGTAAATCCGGTCCATGGTCTCATCCATCCCTCTGTCCTCCAATGCGGGAAGGTCTCTGCTCTTCTGATTTTTAGCAGGATTGCCCCCCACTTTGCCCCCCCAAATTTAAGAAGGGTTCATTGAGATGTCTTACTTAT
Organism: Harpia harpyja; assembly: GCF_026419915.1. Lineage (NCBI taxonomy): Eukaryota > Metazoa > Chordata > Aves > Accipitriformes > Accipitridae > Harpia > Harpia harpyja. The sequence continues at coordinate 1,012,745 of NC_068963.1, read as the reverse complement.
GGTTTTCCTGGCCATCCATGCTCGGGCAAGTGTGAGGTGTCACGTTGTCAGCACCTTCCCCAATGGGGTGGATCTCTGCAGGACGTTGCTCCGGCAGCTTTGAGCCGGTGGGGCAGGATGGAGGCATCTCATTTCACCCAAATCCCCCATTTCTTCCCCGCAGCCGCCAGCTGGAGCTTTCCCCGGAGGAAGCGAGATGTGGAGCCACCTTCATACCTGAAGTGGGTGGCTTTTGAAGGCAAGCTGCCCGCCGATGCCGTCTCCAACTGGAACGACTATGCCAAGAGGATGGAGTATGTCTGCTCAACAGGAGTGCTCGGCTGCAACACTGGTGCCTACGTCCCCGACCGAGGTCCCTTCTGCTTCTTCCCGTTTGCAGAAGGGGAGCAGAGCACCCCCACCTTCAAGGTGTTAGTCAACGTGGGAGACTTTGAGGCGCTGGACTGGGTGGACGCCTCCTTCGGCAGCGTGCCCGAAAACGCCGTGGAGGGCTGCCCATCCGTTGATGTCTTCGTTGGGAGGAACCGCTATGGCTTGGGCAAGGTCACCAAAGAGCAGAGGGCTGCCTTCGTAGTGGTGGATGGTGAGGAGGTTTGGTACAAGTGGTACCAAGTCTTGGTGGTCAAGAAGGGCCCAGCAGACATCACCATCTCCGATGTCCGCTACAACATCAGCGGGGCAGTGGAACACGGGGAGGACGTCACCCTGACGAAGACCACGATGAAGAATGAGGGCTGCCAAGGGGTGCGGAAAGCTGTCACCTTGGAGGAGGCCACTGAGATGGAGCACGACTGGGAGATAGACCAGAGGGTCTTCGCCACCATCCGTGGGGTGTTGCGAGCCGCCGTCTTGGCCTTCAATGGGACGGGCTGGGAGGTCACCAATGTCAACAACATCCCCTGGGTGGGGGGAGCCAGCACCAGCGAGTATGTTGTCCATACCCGCGTGATTGAGGAGGAGGTGCGGCCCCAGATGGTGTGCACGGTGGCCCTGGAGGGACGCCGGTTGGACGTCCGCGTCCCTTTCACCGCGCAACTGACCCGTAATTTTGGCGACGGTCAAGCGCACCATGTGGCTGTGACGGGGTGGGCTCGCAGCCGGGCGGTGGTGGGTGTCAGGGCCAGTGTCAAGCAGTGCTGGCCCATCACCGATGTCTCACCATGCCGGGCGTAGAGGATGGTGAGGTGGGTTGGTGCATCCGGCACGTTCTACTGTGACACAGGATGCAATGCCACGCGATTTTTTGCAATCTTTCTTCTGGGTTTGTTTTTGTTTGTTTCCCCCCCAATAACTACCATCTCACCCCAAAACAGGATGGCAGCAACTTGGAATGCAGAAAAATGTATTTTTTTTGGCCTTCCATATTTTTCATTTTCATGGCATAACCTTCATCCCTCTCTGAAACGACATGGCAACAACGCAGAATGCAGAAAAACGTGGGGTTTTCCGTCTTTATTTTCTATTTTCTCCAAAATAAGCTCCATCTCTCCCCCAAAAGACACAGCAACAACGTGGAATATAGAAAAATGCTGGATATCGCAGTCTGCATTTTCTATTTTTTTCCCCAATAACCTCCGTCTCTCCCTGAAACAGGACGGTACCAGCATAGGATGCAGAAAAATGCATTTCTTATAGTCTCTATTTTTCCTTTTTTCCCCCATAACTTTCGTCAATCGTCTCTCTCCAACCTGGCAGAGCTGCCGCCTGTTGAGGAACCTCTCTCCACCCAGAGCTGGATGGACATAATTTCCTGCTGCGATGCCTGTGTTATCTTTTCCTCTTGGGTTTGATGAAAAATGCTTGCAGAGCAAACAAATTCAGCTGTGTGGTTCATTAGAACGCTGCCAAAAAGTAATTTTGTAAGCAAAGGGGTGAGGAAGAAGGAAAAAAAAGCCAAAATAAGGGATGCAAAGGCAAGTACTCATCTCAGGGTGACGGTGGAGGCTGTGTCCTTGGAGGATGCTCATGGAGGTGACACCATCTCATGGTGATGGTGGAGGTTGTGTCCTTGGAGGATGCTCATGGAGGTGACACCATCTTGGTGTGATGGTGGAGGCTGTGTCCTTGGACAAGGTACCATCTCAGGGTGATGGTGGAGGTTGTGTCCTTGGAGGACACTCATGGAGGTGGCACCATCTCAGGATGGAGGCGGCACCATCTCGGGATGATGGTGGAGGTTGTGTCCTTGGAGGATGCTCATGGAGGTGGCACCATCTCATGGTGATGGTGGAGGTTGTGTCCTTGGAGGATGCTCATGGAGGTGGCACCATCTTGGTGTGATGGTGGAGGTTGTGTCCTTGGAGGATGCTCATGGAGATGGCACCATTTCAGGATGACGGTGGAGGTTGTGTCCTTGGAGGACACTCATGGAGTTGGCACCATCTTGGTGTGATGGTGGAGGCTGTGTCCTTGGACGAGGTACCATCTCAGGGTGATGGTGGAGGTTGTGTCCTTGGAGGACACTCATGGAGGTGGCACCATCTCAGGACGGAGGCGGCACCATCTCGGGATGATGGTGGAGGTTGTGTCCTTGGAGGACGCTCATGGAGGGGACACCATCTTGGGATGATGGTGGAGGTTGTGTCCTTGGAGGATGCTCATGGAGGTGGCACCATCTCGGGGGTGATGGTGGACCAAAGCCGCCCCCCTCGGCGCCCAAGGGGTTAACCCCCTCCTCACCTCCCCCCCCCCCCTTCCCGCCAAGGCAGGAGCGACAGCGGAGCCGACCAATCGATGCTCGGCTAGGGTGGCCGCTCCGCCCACCGGGCACCGACGGGCGGGGGGCAGCCAGGAGGACTTTGGGGGGTCCCGGGGGTCTGGGGGGGGGAGCTGAGAGCTGGGGGAGTCCAGAAGAGCTGGGGGGGGGTACAGAGGGGTTGGGGGGTCCTGGAATGCGGGCTGGGGGGGTCCCCAAAAAAGCTTGGGGGGGGGGTGTCCAGGGGGCTGGGAGGGGCAAAGATTTGGGGAGACCCCAGATGGCCTGGGGGGGCGGGGGATGGTCCCCTAGAGGGTTGGGGGGGGGTCTCCCCAAATCTTGGGGATTGCAAGCACTGCACTGCGACGCAACACGCTGCACTGCAACATGTGCAGCACTGCAATGCAAATGCAATGCTGCAGCGCAAGCCTGGCGCTGCAATGCCAATGCAACGCTGCAGCGCAAGCGCTGCACTGCCATGCAAATGCAACGCTGCAGTGCACGTGCTACGCTGCAGCGCACATGCAACGCTGCAGCGCAAGCACCATGCACTGGGCCGTGGGTAACAAAATGCAGTGCAAGGCTGTGCGCGCCGCAAGCGCGCCGCCGCACTGGAGGCACCACTGTGGCTGCAGCGCCCCCGTTGCAGATGCAGCGCAACCTTCGCTGCGCGTGGCAAAAGCCACGTTGCATGGCGGCACGCTGCAAATGCGCCGCGCCGCACGAACCGCCTTGCATCGCCACGAGCGCAACACACGACGCCCGCAGGGCACAGCTGCAAGCAGCACTGCGAGGTCCCACCGCCGCAGCGCCGTCTTCCCCAGGCTCCTCTGCAAGCGCAACGCCCCATGGCTCGGCGCTGCGTCGCCGCGCTGCACCACGCGTGCCAAGCTGCTCGACAGCCCCGGGATGCATTTCGCTTGCAACCTCCCATATCAAACGCGCTTGCACGCCGCAATAAAAAACCCACAAAGCAGCGCAGAGAGGTGGCTAAAACCATCGTTACAGCAAAAGGGGGGGCAAAAAATTGGGGTGCGTGTGTGCGCGAAACCGGCCCGGAGGAGGGAAGCAGAACGGCGAAGGTTTGCCCAAGCCACCCCGGCACCCATTTTTGAGCCCTGGGCAACCAGGCAAGCGGCTGGTGAGGTAGGTCGGTCCTCTCGAAATTTAAGGCCCGGTGTGCGCGGGGCTTGAGGGAGGGGGACGGTGGGGAGGGGATGGCGCTGGCTGCGATGAATAAATACCAAAAAGGGGGCGGAGGGTGGGGGAAAGGTGAGTTGCAATTGAAAGGGAAGAACGGGGCGTCCCCGGTGGTGGGGTTAGGGTGGAGGGGAGATGGAAGTGCCCTGAGGAGATGGGTGAGGGGACCAGGGAGGCACCAAGCTCATGGGGGACGTCAATCATCAGTTCGTCTTCATCGCCCGTCTGTGTTACATCTCCTTTGGGACGCTGTCCTGGAGTCACCAGGCTCACACGGGACATCAGTCATCAGCTGGTCTTCATCCCCAGCCACGTCGCATCTTCTCCAGGACCAGGGAGACATGTCCTGGAGCCACCAGGTTCATGGAGGACATCAATCATCAGGTCATCTTCACCCTTGACTATGTTGCATCTCCTCCAGGACCAGGGAGATACATCCTGGAGCCACCAGGCTTGTGGAGGACATCAGTCACCAGCTCCTCATCCCACCGTCCTCATTGCATCTCCTCTGGGCCCAGGGAGCCGTATCATGGAGCCACCAGGCTCATGGGGGGGGTCATCCATCATCAACTTGTCTTCACCCCCAGCTGTGTTACATCTCTGGGACGCAGTGTCCTGGAGCCACCAGGCTCGTGGGGGACATCGGTCATCCGCTCAACTTCACCCCTATCTGTGTCGCATCTCTGGGATCAGGGAGCCAAGTCTTGGAGTCGCTGGGCTTGTGGGGGACATCAAGCATCAGCTCATCATCCCCCCCCCATCCATGTTGCATCTCCTCCGGGCAAACCAGTCCATCCGCAGCAGCCGTATGGCACCGGCCGGCAAGGAAACCAGCACCGGCCATCCGGGGCATCCGCCAGGTCCACCCCACCCACCCAACCTCAACCGTCCCCCACGGTGGTCACCCCATCACCACCTCCTCCACCGGGATGAAGCGGCGTCACCTTCCTCATCCTCCCCACCGCCAAACCCCATCACTTGTCCCTGGCGGCCACCCGGGCGTGGATGCGCGTGTGCCGGGCGAGGGAGGACTTGTTGCTGAAGCTCTTTCCGCAGTGGGGACAGGGGAAGGGTCTCTCGCCCGTGTGCGAGCGCTCGTGCACCGTCAGGTCCGCTAAGTACTTGAAGCTCTTGCCGCAGGCGCCGCAGGGGTACGGTCGCTCCTCGGTGTGGCTCCGTTGGTGCATGGTGAGGTTGGACTGCTGGCTGAAGCGCTTGCCGCAGGCGGCGCAAGGGTAGGGTCGCTCGCCCGTGTGCGACCGTTGGTGCTTGTTGAGGTCCGACGGGTTGGTGAAGGTCTTGCCGCAGGAGCCGCAGGCGTAGGGACGCTCGCCCGTGTGAAGCCGTTGGTGGGTGGTGAGGGTGGAGAGGTGGCCGAAGCTCTTGCCGCAAGCCCCGCAGGCGTAGGGCTTCACTCCCGTGTGGGTTCGCTGGTGGGTCTTCAGGTGGGTCAACCGGCCGAAGCTCTTGCCGCACTCGCCGCAGGGGTATGGACGGTCCTTCCCCTGCACCGATGGCTCCCGCTTCGCCCAGGGCTTCTCCGGGCTCCTGGTGTCCTCTGCCGGTCTGGGCGGACCTTGGGTGAGGGGCTGTGGGAAGGTGGTGGGATCCCGTGGGATCTGTCGCCGGTGGGTCCCCCTCTGGGCAGCGGTCCTGGCTGTCGGGACACCCTGAAGGGTGCTGGCTGGGTGCGGGGGGTCTTGCCGTTGCAAAATGGACGCCTCCGGGTCTCTGCTCGCCACGGTGGGACCTGCTGGGGAGGGGGAAGGAGAAGATGCTTCATGAGTTGGTTCTCAATGGAGGACACCACCCTTCTCCTCTGACCCCACCACCCTCGATCTCCTCCAGCAACGGCAGAGATGGTCCAGCTCCCACCGTTGAGCGAAACCCCAAATCCATCCACGGATGGCCATCAGGCCATGCCAGGAGAGGGATGAAGTTGAAGCCACCTCAGCAGAGGAGCCCAGCCGGTCCGAGGGGCAAGGACGGCTGCAGGACGACTGAGAGAAGGCCACCATGCTCCAACCATCATCCCCAAAACACCACAACTCCTCAAAGCAGTGTTTCCAGCGTCGCCGTGAAGGAGAAGCTGATGCTGGAGGAAGGGAACAAGATTTGGGGCTCATAGTTTCCAGAGGACAAACGGGGAGAACAAGAGCTCTCTACGGATGCTCATGAGCTTCACTCCAAGATCTCCATCCTCCTCCAACTTCTCCACAACTCAGGAGACGGCTGTCTTCCAGCTTCCCACACTGGTGTGGACATCTCAGATACGTCTCCCAGGCCTTCTTTCTCGCTTCAGTTTGGCTTTTGAGCCCAAGACCTTTCTTCTCACACCGCAAGAGGGCTCAAGATCACAGGCGGTGGCACCGCTGTGAAAGTCTGTCTGGATTCTTCTTGGGGTCACGTCCTTCTCTTTCCTCAGTGCCCCAAGAGTTTTCCCAGCACCAGGACCTCATTTTTGACCCTTTCCCCTCCTTCGCTCTCACGCGTCCTCCCTCGAGAGCAACAAAACCACCCCAAAAAAGAACAATGACACCATGGGGACATTTGTGGGGAGGACCAGACCGGACCAAGCCCATCGCAGGAGACAACCCTACCGCCCTCCGAGCTCCCCTGGCTCCTACAGCAGCTTCTTCACCCCCTTTTTTTTTTTTTTTTTGGAGGGGGGTGAAGGGTCTTTTTCCTCGAACCCATTACCTGCTTCCTGCAGGCGCCGCTCCTCTTCCTCGGGGACAAACTTGACCTTGCCCCGGGCCACCTCCTCCGCCAGTCGTCCCCAGAGGGGAACTGGGGTGACACCGACGGGGGGCTCGGTGGGTCCCCCAACACTTCAGGGTCCTCTGCGTCCCCCGGGGCCACCTCCTCCACCTTCACGCGCACCGTCACCTGTGGGACCCAAGGGAAAAAGAGGCACCCGAAGGGCTGCAGAGGGGAGTTGGGTGCCGAGGACCCCCATCCCTCCTCCTGCCTTTCCAGGGTCAATTTTGGGGGCGTCCCGTGGGAATGAGCTCGGAAGCACCGCTGGAGCGGGGGGGTTGTACCCCGTTTTGGGGAACAGGAGGGTAGAAGCTCCTCGCAAACCCCCACCCGGGGCAGGATCCGGCCGCTGCTCTCACCTGCTGCTCCCAAATCCCATCGGGATCTCCCTGTCCCAACTGGAAGCTCTCGGCCAAGGCGACGGCTTGGGCGCAGGATTCGGGATGTCGCACCCAGACCCAGCTCTGGATTTCCTCGGGAAGGATGCTGAGGAATTGCTCCAGCACCAGCAACTCCATGATCTGCTCCTTACTCCGCACCTCCGGCCGTAACCAACCCTGCGACAGCTCCCGCAACCGCCGGCAAACGTCCCGCGGGCCCGATGCCTCCTGGTACCGGAATTGCCGAAAACGCAAGCGGCGCATCTCCGTGCCGGCACCGCCGCCGTGCAGCGCCGGTACCAACCGTCGCGCCCACTCCCCCCGGGGCCAGCGACGTCTCTCGGTCACCCGCTCCAACGACATCGGGGACCCCTCCGTGTCCTCCTCCGGGCACGGCGGAGGGGGGGCGAGGGGCCGGGGGACGCCGGCGGCCCCCCTCCGGTTGCAGCCGCCAGCGAGGTCGCGTCGTCGGGGTCTCCATGCTGCCGGGCTCCGTTGTTGGTGTGTGTGTCCCCCACAACTCTCCTGGGGGGGGGGGGGGTGTGATGTGGAGGGGGGGGGGGGCCTTGCAAAGCAGCCGGTGGGGTGGGCTCTGCAGGCGGGGGGGGGGGGGAGAGCAGGACATGGCTTTGCAAAGACCCCCCCCCCCCTCGGTCTGCCAGCTTTGTACCCCCCCCCCAAGAACTATACAATGTGCCCCCCCACCCCCTAGCCTTGCAGAGCCCCCCAGGACCCCTGCAATGTGACCCCCCCCCCCAACCCCTACCCTTGCAAGAGCTGTGCAAAGCTTGCAAAGACCCTCACCCAGCCCCCCCAGCTTTGCAAATACCCCCCCCCAGGACCATGCAATATTTCACCCCCCCCAGGACCATGCAATATTTCCCCCCCCCAGCTTTCAAAGCCCCCAGGCTTTTGCAAAGCCCCTGGGTACTGCAACATGTCACCCCCCCCCCCAATTGACTCCAGCCTTGCAAAAGTCCTGCAAATCTTTGCAATGCCACGTGCCCCCCCCCAGCCTATCCCCCCCAGACCATGCAATATCCCATCCCCCAGCTTGCAAAGCCCCCCCTTGCAATGTGCTCCCCCCCCGCCAGCTTTGCAAACTGCCCCCACCATCATGTAATATGCCCCCCCCCCACACCTTGCAAACACCCCTTCCCCCCCCCGCCCAGGCCCTTGCAAAGCCCCCAGCTCTTCCCACATGCCTCCCCCCAACTCCGGGCCTTTCCAAGCCCCCAGGACCATGCAACGTGCCCCCCCCTCCCCCGGCAAAGCTCTGAGAAGCTCGCAAAGACCCCCAGCTTTGCACCCCCCCCCATGCAACACCCCCCCCTCCCTGCCATCACCCAGTTTACAAAGCCCCCAGGCCCTTGCAATGTGCCCCCCCCCCAATCTTGCAAAGCCCCCTCCCTCCAGCCTTGCAAAAGCTCCGGCGACCTTGCAACCCCCCCCCGCCGCTCCATCCCACCCCCCCAGCCTTGCAATCACCCCCAGAATCGTGCAAAGCCCCCCCCCTTTTCCTCTTTGCAGAAGCTCCGGAGCCTTGCAAGCCCCCCCCCAGCCTTACAAACCCGCCCCCCCCCCCCCGAACCTTGCAATACCCCCCTCCAAGCTTCTCCCAACTTGCAACCCCCCCATGCAATGATCCCCCCCCGCCTTATATCTTTGCAAAAGCCCCGGGAGCTTTGCAAGCCCCCCCCCAGCCATGCAACGACCCCCCCCCCCCCCGCCATGCAACCCCCCCAGGACTATGCAAAGGAACCCCCCCACCGGCCATGCACCCCCCCCCCAGGACCATGCAAAGACCCCCCCCCCCCAGGACCACGCAAAGACCCCCCCCGGCCATTCAACCCCCCCCAGGACCATGCAAAGACCCCCCCCGGCCATTCAACCCCCCCAGGACCATGCAAAGACCCCCCCCCCCCGGCCATTCACCCCCCCCCAGGACCATGCAAAGACCCCCCCCCGGCCATTCAACCCCCCCAGGACCATGCAAAGACCCCCCCCGGCCATTCACCCCCCCCAGGACCATGCAAAGACCCCCCCCCCCGGCCATTCACCCCCCCCAGGACAATACAAAGCACCCTCCCTCGGCCATGCAACCCCCCCAGGACCACGCAAACACCCCCCCCCCCCCACGCCAACCCTTCCAATATGTGCCTGCCCCCCCCCCCAACCTTGCCCCCCCCCCCGGACCTGGGGTCCCGGCGCTGCAGCCCCGCCGCTCCCCTCTCGCCGACACAAAGGGCCGGAGCGGCCGGGCCCGGCCCCACCGCCCCCCCCCCAACCCGGTGTGTCCCCCCCCCCCCAACCTCCTCCCCTTGTCCTCGCCCCCCCCCCCCCCCCCCCCCATGGCCGTCGCCGCCGTCACTCAGCGCCGGGACCGGCTTTAACCCTCCGCTGCCCGGAGCCGGTGGCGGAGGGGAAAGGGTTAACACTGGGGGGGGGGGGGGGGGCAAGCCTTGACACCCCCCAAACTCCTCACCCCCCCCCGTGCACCCCCCCAAAATGCCCCCCACCCCCCGTGCGGGGGCACCCTCCCCATTGCCCCCCCCCTTTCCGTTGCACACCCCCCCTCCCCACCGTGCCCCCCCCCAAACTGCGCGCTCCAGCTCTGTGCACCCCATCGCACCCCCCCCAAACTCTGCACCCCATAAACCCCCCCCACTTTTGCACCCCCCCACTTTTGCACCCCCCCCCCACTTTTGCACCCCCCTTTTCCATTGCATCCCCCCCCATGCACCCCCCTCATTGCACCCCCATCCCTGTGCACCCCACTTCGCCCCCCCCCCTTTGTGCCCCCCCCCCCGCACCCCCCCCATGGCCCCTTTCAGCCGCCGTACAGTGAGGGGAGGGGGGGGGCAGCGAGGGAACCCCCTTCGTAGCGCTCCGTTGGGCGAACGCGCTGTCAATCATGATGAGACCCCGCCCCACCGCCAAGCTGGAGCCGGGGGAACCCCCTCCCCTGCGGCGGGGAGGGCGAGAGTGACAGCGCAGCGGGCCAACCGCAGCGAGGCTTGGGTGAAGGGGAGGGGGGGGGAACGCCCCGCCCCTTTGGAGCACCGCCCTCCCCGCTCGCCCTCTGGCAGCGGGAGGGGGGGCGGGAGTGACAGCGCGGCGGGCCAATGGCGGAGCCGGGCCCAGGCCGGGCCCAGCCGCACCGCCAGCACCCGGGCTGCCGGGGAACGGGAACGGGAACGGGAACGGGAACGGGAACGGGGAACGGGAACGGGAACGGGGGACGGGGCCTCACCCCGCCACCGCCGGCGGCCCCCAGAGGTGCGTGGGGACGGGGGCGGCAGCGCCGCGGCTTCCTCCGCCCTCGCTCCCGTTCCTCTTTGCTCCTCTCTTTCCCTCCTTCCCTTCTTTTTCCCCCGGATTTTCCGTCTTTCCCCCCTTCCTTCTGTCTTTGCCCCTATTTTCTTTCTTTTCCTCCTCCTCCTTTTCCCCCATTTTCTCTTTTCCCCCTTCTTTTCCCCTTCCTTCCGTCTTGCCCCCTATTTTCTTTCTTTTCCTCCTCCTCCTTTTCCCTCATTTTCTCTTTTCCCCCTTCTTTTCCCCTTCCTTCCGTCTTTCCCCCATTTTATTTCTTTTCCCCCATTTTCTTTCTTTCCTCCATTCCTTCCTCCCCCATTCCTTCCTTCTCCCCCCATTCCTTCCTTCTCCCCCCCATTCCTTCCTTCTTCCCCCCCATTCCTTCCTTCTTCCCCCATTCCCTCTTTCTTCCCCCATTCCCTCTTTCTTCCCCCATTCCTTCCTTCTTCCCCCTTCCTTCCTTCCGTCTTTCCCCCCTTTCTTCTTCCTTTCCCCCCTTCTTTCCTTCTTTTCCCACTATTTTCATTCTTTCCCCCCCTCTTTTCTTCTTTTATCCTGAGCGCTGAGCCGTGCTCCGTTTTGAGGGGAATGTCGCTGTGCTCCCCATTTTGGGAAGAATATTGCAAGCTCTGAACCATGCTGCCCATTTCGGGGGGAATATTGTGAGCTCTGAACCGTGATCCCCATTTTGGGGGGATATCATGACCACTGAGCTGTGCTGCCCATTTTGGGGGGAATATCATGACCACTGAGCTGTGCTCCCCGTTTTCGTGGGAATATCATGACCACTGAGCCTTGCTCCTCATTTGGGAGGCAATGTTATGAGCTCTGAGCCATGCTCCCTATTTCAGGGGGAATATTGCAAACACTGTGCTGCGCTCCCTATTTCACCCCAGCTTCCCGCACCCCGTGTCTGTTCAGGGACGGCTCTTGCAGGACAGCTTCTTATGTTCGGGATTTTTCAGGATCTGGGGTGCGTTTGCGGTGCTGCTGGGCATCCGAGAATCCCCACCTGGGCAACAAGTAGAAGACAGGAGAGGAGCTCCTATGGGAGATCGGCATCTTTGGCACGGCATAAAAATCGTTCAAATTTCCCCTCCCCTCTGTTTTCCCCCACAGGCCGAGCCCCATCTGCCCTGTACCATGCCGAAACGGAAATGCAAATTCACCGACGAGCTCCAGGCAAAGTACCCCTGCTTCCGCGTGGGTCGGGAGAGATGGGAGGCCGAATGCTTGGTCTGCCAGGAGGGCACCTACGTCTCTGTGGCCAACAAGGGCTCTCTCGACCTGGAGGCCCACGTGCAGTCCATGAAACACAAGAGGAACGTGCTGGATGCCTCGGTGGCCAAGCTGCCGGGCTGCTTCCTCCCTGCCGACTGCCAGCCCTTCGATGCCGCCGCCGCCGCCGCCACCACCGCCGCCGCCGAAACCCCTTTGGGCTTCCCTGCTGCCATGCTCAAGGACTGCTGTGAGCCCCTGGCCGGCTTGCCCAAAACGCCTGACCCCGTCTTAGACGTCTTGGGCTTGCAACTCAAGACGGAGGTGAGGCTGGATGAGGCCCTGGCCCCCTTTGCGTTGGACCGTGGGATGGACCCGCTCGATGGTGTCCCCTATTGTGGGGTGGCCCTGGGTGCGGGCGAGGCGGGGACCCCCTTCCCCATCCAGATCCGCTATTTTGACTGGAAGCGGGGTGGCATGCAGAGCAGGGTGATCGGTGTGGAACCCCCACCGGCTGAACTGTCCCCTGGTGCCGCTGCGCTGGTGTGGGAGGCCTTGGAGAATCACGGGCTGCGGCAGCGGTGCGTGGCCGTTGTAGGTGAGAGCCCTAACGCCATGCTGGGAGGGCTGGGGTGCTGTACCCAGGGTCCGGCGGAGGTCTCCGGCTTGCGGGAGCTGCTGGAAGGGGTCTTCGTTGCCACCGACTGCCCTGCGCACCTCCTCAGCAACTGCATCCAGCACGGGGCGGACAGCCTGGAGGTAGACCTGCAGTCCCTCGTCTGGAAGATTTACGCCTACATCTCCGTCTACGCCGTCTGCGCCGAACCGCTCAAGGACTTTCTGGAGTTTGCCAAGAGGGAGTACCGGCGGCTGCTCCACCACACCAGGATGCCCTGGTTGCTCCTGCTGCCGGCCATCACCCGCTTGCTGCAAGTCTTCCCAGCCTTGAAGTCCTTCTTCCTCTCCCTCAGCCACCCCCCCTTTGCCATCCGGACCTTTTTTGAGGATGACTTCAGCGAGATCTACCTGCAGCACATGGCTTCGCAGGTGGCCGTCTTCGACATGCACCTCAGGACCTTGGCGAGGGAGGACAACTCGCCCTGCGAGGTGCTGGGCGTCCTCTCCTCCGTCCGCCGCACCCTCCTGGAGCGCAAAGCCCACGGCTTCATGTCGCTGCGGGTGAAGGAGCTGCTGGCGGAGCAGCGGGCGGCTGGGAGGGTCGGTGAGTGCGACACCTTCTGCCACCATGTCCAGACCCTCTACGTGGCGTTCCTCGACTACCTGGATGCCCGGATGGGGCCGTTTGGGGAGCTTTTCCGTTTCCAGTGGATGCAGCTACGGGTACCACCGATGTGGGCGGAGGTGGAGGCATGCATCAAGTACCTGGCGGGCCACGGGGTCATGGTGGATGACAGCAAGTGCTTTGACCAGTTCTGCCAGCTGACCACCTTCTTGAAGGACTGCAGGAGCGACAGCGACTTCGGCGCCCTGCAGACGCACCAGAAATGGGTGCGTTTCTTTGGCAGCTCCCGCGGCTTGGCCGGCCACTCAGAGCTTCTCAGAATGGCTCAGGTTTTCTTTGCCATCCCCTCCTGCGGGGCCGATTTTCCAAGGGGGCTTTTCCTGATGTGAAGCCAGTGGGACCAGTGGGTGTGGATTCGTTGTGGCCGGGCTACCGCGAAACGTGCGGCATTTCAAGACTTCTTTTTTGCAATGATAGACCTATTGATTCCTATTGTTGTACATCAGCCCACCAGGGAGGATTTGTTAATGGGATTTTTAAAGGCTGTACGCTGTCTGCAGGAGAGGTGGCTTTGCTCTTGTGCAAATAAATACCACTACGGGCTCTGGTCATCTGTGGGTACTGTAGGGATGGTTGGGGGTTAGATGGCTTTTGGGGTTGTCATGGTTTAAACCCAGCTAGTAACAAAACACCACGAAGCTGCTTGCTCACTCCTCCCCTCACGGCCGCTGTGGGATGAGGAGAAAATATAAAGAAAAGCTGGTGGGTTGAGACAAGGACAGGGAGGCACTCACCACTTATGGTCACGGGGAAAAGACAGGCTCAACTTGGGGAAGAAACAAAATCAATTTAATGTACTACCACTCAAATCAAAACAAGGATACTGAGAAATAAAACCAAATCTTAAAACCCCTTCCCCTCCCTTCTTCCCGGGTACAGCTTCACTCCTGAATTCTCCACCTCCTCCCCCCTAGCAGCGCAGGGGGATGGGGTCAGTTCATCACACATTGTCTCTGCCGCTCCTTCCTCCTCAGGGGGAGGACTCTTCCCCTGCTCCGGCATGAGGTCCCTCCCTTGGAAGACAGTCCTTCATGAACTTCTCCAACGTTAGTCCTTTCCACGGGCTGCAGTCCTTCACAAACTGCTCCAGCGTGGGTCCTTTCCGGGGGCTGCAGTCCTTCAGGCACAGACTGCTCTAGCGCGGGCTTTCCAATGGAGTCACGGCCATCTTTGGGGGCATCCCCCTGCTCCGGTGTGGGCTCCTCCATGGACTGCAGGTGGGCATCTGCTCCCCCGCTCACCTCCATGGGCTGGGGGGGCACAGCCTGCCGTCTCACCATGGGCTGCAGGGGCATCCCCTCCTCTGACGCACCTCCTCCCCCTCCTCCTTCACTGACCTCGGTATCTGCATAGGGGTTCCTCTCACATTCCAATCTCCTCCCCCGCTGCAGGTTTCCCCTTCTTAAATATGTTATCCCAGAGGCACTACCGCCATTGCTGATGAGCTCAGCCTTGGCCAAAGGTGAGTCCAACTTGGAGCCGGGGAAGCTTCTAGCAGCTTCTCACAGGAGCCGCCCCTCCCCTGCTACCAAAAACCCTGCCACACAAACCCAAAACAGGTGTGAAAGTCAACTAGGACTTAATGGACTTATTTCTTGGGTTGGAGAGAGGGAATGTGAGGTTTTGTCCATGCACTAGGGGTCTCCAAGCTTGGACCTCAAAACCAGTCCTCAAGCTTGTGCACCCACCTGCCCTGGCTCTAGCTAAGGGGTGGAGAAAGCTCTTGCAGCATCATGGAGGCACCTGGAGATGCCTGAGCTTTCCAGCTGGGGAGGTTTTGTCACCTGCCTGCCCCCCTCAAATTCCCCAGGGATCATAGAATCGTAGAATATCAGGTTGGAAGGGATCTCAAGGATCATCTGGTCCAACCTTTGTTGGCAAAAGCACGGTCTAGCAAAGATGGCCCAGCACCCTGTCCAACTCAATCTTAAAAGTGTCCAATGTTGGGGAATCCACCGCTTTCCTGGGGAGATTATTCCAGTGGCTGATTGTTCTCATTGTGAAAAGTTTTCCTCTTGAGTCCAATCGGAATCTCCCCAGGAATAACTTGTACCCATTATCCCTCATCTTTTCCATGTGTCTCCTTGTAAAATCTTCTTTGTAAGCACCATTTCAATACTGCAACATGGTGATAAGGTCTCCCCTGAGCCCTCTTTTCTCAAGGCTCAACAAACCCAGTTCTCAGCCTTTCCTCAGATGGCAAACTTCCCAGTCCTTTGATCATCTTTGTGACCCATCTCTGGACCTTCTCCAGCCTTTTTTTGTATTGCGGGGACCAAAACTGAACACAGTATTCCAGGTGTGGCCTGACGAGCGCTGAGTAGAGTGGGATAATGACTTCTTTATCTCTGCTGGTGATGCCCTCGTTGTTGCAACCCAGCATCCTGTTGGCTTGCTTTGCCGCAGCAGCACACTGAGCTTGTTGTCCAGCAGGACCCCCCCAGGTCCCTTTCCACAGAGCTGCTCCCAGCCTGTGCTGCACTCCTGGATTATGTTTTCCCAGGTGTAAGACCTTATATTTGTCTTTGTTGAACTTCATAAGATTCTTGTTAGCCCACCGTTCCATCCTGTCCAGCTCTTCCTGCAGGGTGGCTCTCCCTTCCGAAGTGTCCGCTTCCCTGCTCAGTTTGATATCATCGGCAAACTTCCGTCAGGGTACACTTGATCCCATCATCGAGATCACTTATGAAGATATTAAACAGCGTTGGGCCCAATATTGATCCCTGGGGGACCCCACTTGTGCCAGGTTGCCAGTTTGAGAAGGAGCTATTCATTACCACCCTCTGGGTGCAACCTGTCAGCCAGTTCCCCACCCACCGCACCGACTGCTTGTCTAGACCGTAATGCATCAGTTTCTCTAGGAGGAGGCTGTGGGAAACCATATTGAAAACCTTGGAGAAATCCAGGTAGACAATGTCCACCACTCGTCCCACATCAACCGAGCAGTTTACTTTGTTGTAGAGGGCGATCAGGTTTGTCAAGCATGATTTGCCTGTGGTGAATCTGTGCTGGCTTTTCCCAGTCATGTGCTTCATTTGACTTGTGATAGCCCCCAGGAGGATTCGTTCTGTAACTTTCCCAGGGACCGAAGTAAGACTGATGGCCCTATATCTCCTTTGGAACGTGTGAAGGGCCCTGGCAAGGCTGACCATGAGGAAGAACTGCCATGAAGAGAGTCCTACCCTCCTCCTGATGCTCCCCACCACCCCATCATCCGCAAGAGGATTTATCTCCCAGCACCTTGAGGCATTTATTGCCTGTGCCAGGAGATGCGGCAGAGATAAGGTGCCCAGCTGGCAGAAAATAAATATTTGCATTAATATTCACCTCCTGCCCAAGTATTTGTCAATGTCCACACACGTGTGTCCTCATCCCTTGGAGTTTTCCTCCTGTGATCGGAAGAGCAGCACTGGATACCCCAAAAATGCCTTTCCCTTGGATCCAGCACTGTCACATTGTAATCCTGACACAAGTGTGCCCTGCCCAGGCAAGGACTTTGGACCCATAAGGATCATCAAAGCCAAGGACTTTGAACAGTCATTATCAGAAAGTTGTTTTTCTCGACAGCAGCTTGATTTTTCTGCTCCAAAACCTTCCAGCTGGAGACCTGCCCGGAGCTGCGGAGATGAGCGGGAAGTTCATGTGGAAATCCTTTAAGCGGAGTGTGGAGATCCAGATCACCAACAAAACCGAGGATGTCACTTTGTACAACCCCAGGTAATGCCACGAGGAGGGGGCAGGGGGTGGAAGACCCCTTGCCAGAGGGGATGCCTGCAGGATTCAGGCAGAAGGTCCAAGTTGGACCACCTCCTAGTGGTCGGACCATCTCCCAGTGGTTGGACCATCTCCCTTGTAAGCCCAAGTGGTCTCCCCATCCCTTTTCCTCCTCTCCTGTGCTCACCTTCCAGGAGCTACTGCTACAGCGGCTATAGCTCCATGCCACCCAGCCCCAGGATCCCACCGGGTGTCATGGAGAGTTGCGAATTCACCAACTCCGTGATCTATTTCCGGGGTTGCGTGGGACTCCTGGTGTACGAGGTGGACACCTTCACCTTGGCCATCCTCTTCTCCAACCCCTTTGACTACAATATTTTCTACATGGAGCTTGCCATGGAGATCTCCTTCCACAAAGCCCACCGTGGCAACTTGGAGAACATCTACACCAGGATGTATAGCAGTCAACCCACCAGCACCGGCAAAGACACTGCGTTCCACCGAGTCAAGCTGGGTGCGTGCCAGGAGGCTGCCATGGTCTTTGCTGGCCACGTGAGGGTCACGGCCACCATGTCCAATGCTGCAAAGTCAGTCATCAAAGTAATTGTGGAGAATCAAGATAGTTCCTCCTCTGAATCCAAAGGTGGCACCACCCATTAGCCTTGGGCAGCATCGGCTGGAGGGATGGACAAACCTTGTCCGTGTTGCAGTAAACACCAGGCAGAATCTGCTGCCTTCAATAAATGGTTGAGCAAAGCAATTGTGCATCTAAACTCGTGCTGTATTGTCCTAAGATAGGAGAGGAAAAAGCCCGGGTAGGATGGAAGATGCTTCTTTTATATCCTAATCCCCCTTTTTATCAGCTTGGAGGACTCCCTGTTGAGCGGTAAGGAAGGGGAGCATGGTTTGAAGGTCCTGTGGGTGGGTTGTGCTGCACCTGGGGGTTGGGAGCTTGCTTGGATGCAATGCCTGGTGCAAACCTGCTCTCCTGAAGGTGCTCTTTCTGATTTGAATTATAGCTTGGGTTTAGTTTTGATGTTTGTCCAGCTGGTATCCACCTGGGGGGTCCTAGTGTAGGGGGCAGACACCTTCCTGTTGGCCATCCTCTTCTCCAGCCCCTTGGACTCCATTTTCTACCTGGAGGTTGGGTTCAAAACATCTAACCTAACCCTACATCTATCAGACCCTGTATCTATCCCTCCATTTCCATTCCCTATGTTCCTATGGTGATCGTGCCAGTCTATGAGTCATCTCTCTCCTAATGCAACTTATCTCTGCGCCTTCCATCCATCTGCCTCTCTGTCCCTCCATCTAGAGGGGTACAGTTTTGGAGATAAAACCTGGTGTAGCTGGACCACCTCTAGCCAAGCACTGGAATTA
Organism: Harpia harpyja; assembly: GCF_026419915.1. NCBI lineage: Eukaryota > Metazoa > Chordata > Aves > Accipitriformes > Accipitridae > Harpia > Harpia harpyja. Next base: position 994,780 of record NC_068963.1, on the reverse strand, counting down.
GTGGGGCAGATCTCTTCTGGGCCAAAAAAAATCTCTTTTATTTTGTTCTGCTTTCCTTCCTATGCAGTGAAGGAGGAGAAAACAGCTCTGGGCTTCTTCATGTGCCTTATTATCTGATGAGAGGTTGGTGGTTACCTGTGAGCTGTGTCACGTTTCACCGCGAGTGAACAGATTTCACTTGGGGCTTTTTTTTTTTAATTTGTTCTGCTTTGTGGCTGGAAGTGGCAGCAGCAGTCAAACCAGCAATAAAAAAGCAATGTGGTGGGGTAGCAGAAGTGGATGGGGGGGGTCACTGGGGCTGTACTTTAGCTGAGGCAGTGATGAGGGCAGGATGAGGTCTGCTGGGTTATGTGGCGAAGAAGGATATAAGGGAGCCTTGAAATGCAAATTGAAGCCTTTTTGGTTGCTGGCTGAAGGGTTAGGTGCAGCTGAGAGGTGGGACAGGGCAAAGCCATGTGGAGATGTCTCCATCACCCCTCTCCAATGACCTAACACCCCCTCTGCCTCCCTCCCTCCAGGCAGGGGGTGGGTGACACAAGACCAAACACAAACTGTCCCCTTTCCCTTTGCCCTTCTTGATGTCTGGTGGATCAGATGGGACCTTTGGTGGACCTTCCTGATGGGAAGACCTGCCAGATTTATCCTCATATTTGGGAGCTGCTAGCCTCAGGTTCTGGTGCTGGACGTGCCTTTGGGCAACATCTTGATGGGCTCCAGCCCTGTGAGATGAGGTCTACAGCCAAGGCTTGCACGAGACTCAGGCTCCTACCTCCATTTAGTGGAGGATTAAGCATCTATGAGACCTTCAGAGACCAATGCAAAGGGCCAACAATCAGGGACAAAACACCTTTTTAATTAGTGGACCTTTTAATTAACTTATGCCCAAGAGCCACCATGATGTTCACAGCTGGAGCAAAGTCTTCTGCAACTGGCTTGGGCAGCGTGTTTTAGCCGAGGGGTGTATCTCTGAGGCTGCAGATGAAGAAGTTGGGTCCCCAGGGTGCTGGAGAGCTTTCAGTGGCTGGAGATGCAGTGCAGGTGGCATTGAGTCAAGGGACACCATCTTGGTCCAATTCCCCCCTGCCATGGCCATGGGGAGCTGACAATTCACTGTGGTCCTTGCCACGGACCCCCCAGCACTTTGGAGCATTTCTCTGGTCTGCCAACAGGTCCTCGAACTGTGAGGGCTCCTGGACATCTCTTTCTTCGCAGCACTTGTGAAATGCTGAGGTCTTCTACTGGGGCATGAAGCTCTTCAGCCTGGCCAGCTGGACTCGCTTTCCTGCAGGCAAGACATAGTGATGGATCAATAGGTGTTGTTGGACCACCTCTGCAGAGAGGAGCCTCCATGTCATGCACACAGCTCCAGGCCTTGGTGGGGGCTTCCAAAGGTCCCCTGGATGGCCCAAAGCCCACTTAGTGCTTCCTAATCTTGCTTGATTTTAGCACGTGCACCCGTGAATCCCCAATCAGCAGCATGGTTAACGGGCACCACGCAATGGGGCCAGTGGTTCTCTTACCGGTCTGGAGGAGAAGATGGATGCCCAAAGCCAGTGCGAGGAGGGAGAGGACTGCAAAAGCCAGGCTGACCGAGACTCCCAGCCCTGGGAGAAAGCAAGCAGATGGTGGTAAGGAGGAGCACTGGGTCCCACAGGGCCAAGGGGCGTTAAAGCCAAGACCCAGACCATCCCCACCACGTCCTGGGCTGCATGGTTCATTTTTGGTCATGTTAGGAAACCTGCAGAGCCACCTTAGTGTCAGTGGGAAGGGCTCTGCAGAGCACTGACATAGAAGCTCCCCTTAATCTCCTGGCCACGCTCTTCCTTATGAAGCCTCATATTCACTTTCCTTTCCCTGCAAGGAGAGCTCACGGCTGCTTGTACTGAACCCAGGGACCTCCAGGTCTTGGAATACAGTCAATCCAGGGACCTCCAGGTCTTGGGAGATGATTGGGAATATTGGTCCCTTTCTCAGCTGGTTTGCTCCAAGCACCCATCTGTGTGAGTGGTGGGAAGGTGAACTGCAGCAAGTATCTCATCTGCTTTGTGGTAAAGGTCTATGCTGCCCCGGGAAGGAAAAATTAGGAATTTCCATTTGCAGGGTCTGGCCAAGCTGAAGTTGGTAGCATCATTGGTGGCACCTTAGAGCTTGGAAACCAGGATGTTTGGCCGAACTCCATCCAGTAAACCAGGGACGCTTACCTCCAAATGGCAGCTCCGGGCTGGTAGCAACGCTGCCGTTCCTCGGATCATCCTTCCCACCTAGGCAACAGATACGTGGAGAAAGGGTCAGCCCAAATCTGTCCCTTCCTCCCCATGCTGTGGAGGTTGTCAAAGCATGGCCAAGCAGTGGTGCTTTTGGGTGGCGTTCTTTACCGAGAAGGTAAAAGGTGTAATTATTAATAGTTTCCGATAGATGGCTCCTGAAGTATGGAGATGACAGCAATGCTGAGTACAGGTACCAGATTAGTTTCATGACCAGTAATTTTATCATACCATAAGCCAGTATTACAAAGTACAGCAAAATGATAACCTTGACCCAGCCCCCAGAGGTGATAAACAGCACAACAGGGAACATACACAGCAAGCGAGATGTTACATAGCACAATGCGGAGAAAGAGTGCAACAACTCTGTGAGGAAATAAATCAACATTGTGACCAGCAACTATTAAACTAATATAATGAATGCTTATAACAAATTCGTTTTAACATGCTGTGGTCACATCTGTTGCTATCTCAACCCTTTGTACCCCACGCTCGGTGCCAAAAAGGACTGTCGTGGTTTAACCTGGCAGGCAGCTAAACACCACACAGCTGCTCGCTCGCTCCCTGCCCTGCTCGACAGTGGGATGGGGGAGAGAATCGGAAGGAAAAAAAAAGTAAAATTCATGGGCTGAGTTAAAGACAGTTTAATAGGACAGAAAAGGAAGGGAAAATACTAACAACAACAATAATGATAATAGAATTAGAATATACAAAACAAGTGATGCACAGTGCAATTGCTCACCAGTTGCCGACCGATGCCCAGTTAGTTCCCGAGCAGTGATCCCCCCCGCCCCAGGCCAAGTCCCCCCAGTTTATGTAGTAGGCATGATGTCATATGGTATGGAATATAATTTTGGCCAGTTTGGGTCAGCTGCCTTGGCTGTGTCCCCTCCCAACTTCTTGTGGCCCTCCAGCCTTCTTGCTGGCTGGGCATGAGAAGCTGGAAAATCCTTGACTTGGTATAAACACTGCTTAGCAACAACTGAAACATCAGTGTGTTATCAAGATTACTCTGATCGTAAATCCAAAACATAACACTATACCAACTATTAGGAAGAAAATTAACTCTATCCCAGCCAAAACCAGGACACTCTGGTGGGGTTAACTGCGAGCATGCCTTCACTGAACGGGTCTTGCTGGTCAAGACCCAACTGTGTTGGCACTGCAGGGACCTGGGGTTAACTGGGACCATCTCTGCAGTGGACTGGTCTTGCTGGTCAAGACCCAGCTGAGTTGGCACTGCAGGGACCTTGAGTCCATGCAAGCAGGGGCAATCACTTCTGGGGTTTCTCAAGGGCTGTCCCTGATATGGGGCAGGATCAACCTTCCCATGCCCTTCTCCACTCACCTCCAGTGGTCAGGAGCCACGGGATACTCAACCTTGAAAGCATGACCTGTCCGAGTCTGCTCCGGCGCTGGTACCCGCAGGAGTAGGTGCCGCTGGTCTTTGCAGAGAGCTGGATGGCGAGCGTGGAGGTGAACTCGCCTTTTCCCACCAGGTGGTTTGCCAGCTCCACCCCATCCTTGCAGAAGAAGATGTGGGTGACGGGGACATGGGAAAAAACGAGGCACCGGGCAAGAATCAAGTCACCTTCCTGAGCTGAGGAGAAGTTTGGGAAGAGTGCTGGTGGGGGAAAATCACCTGGAAGAGTAAAGAGATGCGGTAGTGGTGTGATGATGTGGAGATGAGCACTGGTGTGCAACGGATTTTCAGCTCTCCAACCGCAGTGTTGACCTTGTAGCTGCTTTTTGGTGGAAATAGCAAAAGGAAAAAAAGGTGAAGAGTTTGGAAGAGCCTGCTTTTCAGTCATCTGATGACTCAGAATACTTTGACTATAGGAAAGCAAAAGCTCTGCTCATTTCAGGAGCTGGCACTGATACAGGTAAACACAGTGGGAGAAAAACAGGAGGGTAAATATACCGAAAAATACTGTTTCTAGTGACCAAAATGATTTTTTCCATCCAAGCTGAGTATTTCAGAAAAGACTCAGACGAAATATCTAAATTCTGGGACAACAAAGGGCTTCACTCTGGTATTTCCAAAGAGGAATGTTTTCATTTTCTTTAATTTCAAACCAATATTTCCCACTCCATCATAAAATTAAAAATTGCAGCTTCCTCTGCCAAAATCCGCCCTAGCCAAACTGATATGTTTCATACTGCACCCTACCAAAAAACCATACATATGGTGGATTTCTTTTTCCTCCTTTTGGTTTGCCTTCCACCTTGAAACGAAACACCAGTCCCAGGATCAAAGCTGACTTTTTGGACACCCCAGGATCAGGAGACACAATCCAAAGGACATAAGCAACATTACAACAAGGACCTGGAGGGTTTCTCCAAATACCCCTTTTGTCTGTACTCACCTGGGGAGCTGCAGGTCACTGGATTCATCCCACCAGCACCTGTGTGGGACAGCAGAAGGGGTTGGTCTGAGATGGTCTGCTGGTCTAGAAGAGGACACCTTGCAGAGGACATCTCTTTGAGTTTGGAGATGCAACCTTGGGAAAGCTTGCAGAAGGTAGGGAGAATTTCCTGCAGACCTCAGCACAAAGGAGGTCAGACATCACCAGCGAGGAGCAAAAGGGACTTTTGGGTGATGCCTTGTCCTTTCCTGCCCAGCCAGGGACAGCCACACCACGCCTGGACCCCAAGAGGGACCAACCCCATGCTCATGGATCAGTGCAAGGATGTGATTCCCTCTGTGGGAGCTGCAAGCTTATGTCTCTCTCGGCAAAACAAGTCATTGGGCAAGGGTTGTCTGCAACCTGCCACAGCAGAGATGGACCTTTACACCCTCCAGAAAGCCCATCCTGTGTTTTCAGACAGTTGGACTCCGTAGAAATCACTCCAGAAACTCACAATTTTGGCTTTGACTTATTCTCTCTCTGGAGATTTCCCAAGGGGACCGCTTAAAATCCAACCCACGTCATCCCATGCTGCCCCACCTCCCACGTGACTTTCCAAATTGCCCCCCAAACAGCCTGCCCGGCCACCTACCTGCCAGCCACCCCAGCAAGAGCAGGGTACCTGCAGCCTTGGCCAGCCAGCTTCTTCTCACCATGCTCATCTGCGGGCAGTTCTGAGCTCCCCAGGACCAAGCCTCAGGGGAAGGGGGAAGCTGAGGCTGGTTTCCTCCGTGTGACACATCCCCCAGTGCATGACACAGCCTCTTCTCGGGGAGGAGAGAGCAAGAGGATGGGACAGGCAGGATGGGTATTGCCACGTTGGGTGCACGCACATGGGCTTGCAAACCATGCAGCAGCACCTGGTGCCTTCGTCCCCCCACCCCAAAAAGGACCCCCAAAGTGGCTGCTTCATCATGGTGTTTTGCACCATGTTTGTGGGCGCCTGTTTTTGGGTGGCTAGGGGTATGTCACAACTGTCCCCAGTGGGACACACCATCTCCCAGCAGGTTTCCAGCATCTCCGGGGCAAAAACAGCTCCCTGCAGTTTTCTCTACAGCCTCAGCCCTGAAGTTCCCATGCTGTGCAATACAAATACGCAATATCCTTTCAACGTCACTGGGAAGAAGAGAGTTTCCTAATTTCTCCTTTTTTTGTGTGTCTCAGACACTACTAGACTGACATGCAACCCAGCTGCTGCTGTGGAGGTGCTGTTTCAAATGCCCTGGGCTTCTGAGGGAAACCGAGGGGATCCCCAGAGTTACTAGATACATTTGCCTGATTAAACCAACCTTGGAACTCCACTGGCAGGAGCTCAGAGACTTGGCCAGCACGGAGCTGAAGCTTATAAAACCCCCATCTGCCCACCATGCAGTGGGAGAAGGGTCCTCATTCCAGTCTCCTCTGAGCTTGCATGGGTGGAAAGGTGTCTACATCATCCTGTGCGCATCCTTCCTTGGTCCCCATGTATCCTCCCCGTTATCTGCACAATCACTGGGATTAGTCCCTGTACTCCAACTCCAGGGGTGCTGGATTCACCTCGTTGGGACCCATCATTTCCTGGTGGGTCAAGCCATCTCTGTAGGGTGGGCATGGAGATGATGTCCACCAAGGACAATCCCTTCAGTGGCAGGGAAATATACTGAAAGGAACAGGAAAACACACCCGATTAATACGTGGCTCAGAGGCTGGTGCCATCGGTGGAATTTTGGGGTTTTTGATCATGGGGAGGTTTACATGGCACCAGGCTTGCTGGAGACAGATGGAGTCCAGCTATCTCAAAGGGAGAAAAGGATTGTTGCTCATGAGATGGCGGGGCTCATAGAGAGGGCTTTAAACTAGGTTTGAAGGGGGAATGGGATAAAACTCGGCTCACCAGAGAGGAGCCTGGGGGCAGCATGCCAGTGTTGGGGGTGGAATCGATAGCCCAGCTCAAGTGCATCTATGCCGATGCACGCAGCATGGGCAATAAACAGGAGGAGCTGGAAGCCATCGTGCAGCAGGATAGATATGACTTAGTTCCCATCACGGAAACATGGTGGGACGACTCCCATGACTGGAGTGCTGCAATGGATGGCTACAAGCTCTTCAGAAGGGATGGGCAAGGAAGGAGAGGTGGTGGGGTGGCTCTCTATGTTAGGGAGTGTTTGGATTGTACAGAGCTACAGGAGTGTGATGACAAGGTGGAGTGCTTGTGGGTAAGGATGAGAGGGAAGGCCAACAAGGCAGATCTTGTGCTGGGAGTCTGTTATAGACCATCCAAACAGGTTGAAGAGACAGATGAATCATTCTACAAGTGGTTGGCAGTAGTCTCACAATTGTGTGCCCTTGTTCTCGTGGGGGACTTCAACTTTCCAGATGTCTGTTGGAAATACAACACGGCAGAGAGCAAGCAGTCTAGGAGGTTCCTGGAGCGTGTGGAAGATAACTTCCTGACACAGCTGGGAGGTGAGCCAACCAGGGGAGGAGCCTTGCTAGACCTACTGTTTACAAACAAGGAAGGACTGGTCAGAGGCCATCTCGGGCTTAGCGACCATGAAATGATAGAATTCTCAATTCTTGGTGAGGCAAGGAAGGTGGTCAGCAAAACCACCACTATGGACTTCTGGAGGGCAAACTTTGGCCTTTTCGGGACACTGGTTGAGAAAGTCCCTTGGGAGACAGTCCTGAAGGGCAAAGGGGTCCAGGAAGGCTGGACATTCTTCAAGAAGGCAATCTTAATGGCTCAGGACCAGGCTATTCCCATGCGCCGCAAGACAAACCGCCGAGGAAGACGACCAGCCTGGCTGAACAGGGAGCTTTTGCTAGTACTCAAGAAAAAAAGGAGAGTTTATCATCTCTGGAAGAAAGGGCAGGCCACTCTGGAGGAGTACAGGGATCTTGTTAGGTCATGCAGAGAGGAAATTAGAAAGGCAAAAGCTCAGCTAGAACACAATCTGGCCACTATTGTAAGAGACAACGAAAAATGTTTTTACAAATATGTTAACAATAAAAAGAGAGCCAAGGAGAATATCTATCCTTTATTGGATACAGAGGGGAACATTGCCACCAGAAATAAGGACAAGGCTGAGGTACTTAATGCCTTCTTTGCCTCAGTCTTTAACAGGGAGACCAGTTATCGTCAGGGTACTCTGCCCCCTGAGCTGGACGGCAAGGATGGAGAGCAGAATATACCCCCCCTTAATCCAGGAGGAAATAGTTAGTGACCTACTATGCCATCTGGACACTCACAAATCCATGGGACCAGATGGGATCCATCCAAGATTATTGAGGGAGCTGGCAGAGGAGCTTGCCAAGCTACTCTCCATCATTTATCAGTAATCCTGGTCAACAGGGGAGGTCCCAGATGACTGGAGGCTTGCCAGTGTGATGCCTGTTTACAAGAAGGGTCGGAGGGAGAATCTGGGCAACTACAGGCCTGTCAGCTTGACCTCGGTACCGGGAAAGATTATGGAATGGTTCGTCTTGAGTGCACTTGCATGGTATGTGCAGGACAAACAGGGGATCAGGCCCAGTCAGCATGGGTTTACGAAAGGCAGGTCCTGCTTGACCAACCTGATCTCCTTCTATGACCAGGTGACCCGCCTAGTGGATGAGGGAAAGGCTGTGGATGTTATCTACCTGAACTTCAGTAAGGCCTTTGACACTGTCTCTCATGTCATACTCCTTGAGAAGCTGGTGGCTCATGGCTTAGACAAGCGTACTCTTTGCTGGGTAAAAAAACTGGCTGGCTGGATGAGCCCAAAGGGTTGTGGTGAAGAGAGTTAAATCCAGTTGGCGGCAGGTCACAAGTGGTGTTCCCCAGGGCTCAGTACTGGGGCCAGTTCTGTTTAATATCTTTATTAATGATCTGGATGAGGGGATTGAGTGCACCCTCAGTAAGTTTGCAGATGACACCAAGTTGGGAGGGAGTGTTGATCTGCTCGAGGGTAGGAAGGCTCTACAAAGAGATCTGGACAGGCTGGATCAATGGGCTGAGGCCAATTATATGAAATTCAACAAGGCCAAGTGCCGGGTCCTGCACTTGGGTCACAACAACCCCATGCAGCGCTACAGGCTTGGGGAAGAGCGACTGGAAAGCTGCCCGGTGGAAAAAGACCTGGGCGTGCTGGTTGACAGCCGGCTGGATATGAGCCGGCAGTGTGCCCAGGTGGCCAAGAAGGCCAACGGCATCCTGGCCTGTATCAGAAATAGTGTGGCCAGCAGGAGCAGGGAGGTGATTGTTCCCCTGTACTCGGCACTGGTGAGGCTGCACCTCGAGTGCTGTGTTCAGTTTTGGGCCCCTCACTGCAGGAAAGACATTGAGCTGCTGGAGCGTGTCCAGAGAAGGGCAACCAAGTTGGTGAAGGGTCTGGAGCACAAGTCTGATGAGGAGCGGCTGAGGGAACTGGGGCGGTTTAGTCTGGAGAAGAGGAGGCTGAGGGGAGACCTTATCGCTCTCTGCAACTACCTGAAGGGGGGTTGTAGTGAGGTGGGTGCTGGTCTCTTCTGTCAGGTGGCTGGAGACAGGACAAGAGGAAATAGCCTCAATTTGCAGCAAGGGAGATTTAGGTTGGGTATTAGGAAAAATTTCTTTGCTGAAAGGGTTGTCAGACATTGGAACAGGCTGCCCAGGGAAGTGGTTGAGTCACCATCCCTGGAGGTATTCAAAAAGCACGTAGACAAGGCACTTCAGGACATGGTTTGGTGGGCATGGCTGATGGTTGGACTCGATGATGTTGAAGGTCTTTTCCAACCTAAATGATACTATGATTCTATAAGGAGAAGCATCTTTGGCTCTGAAGCCAAAGGAGTGCACCTGCTGGAAAATCAACAGAAATAAACCTCTTTCTCCCCTTTCTCTCCTCTCCTGCATGTTTCTTCTGCATGCTGCTCACTTTTCAGTTTCCTTTTCAAATATACATTTGTATTTCCTGGTCTGTGATGTTTCTCTTCTCTGGTAAGCCAAAGGTGAAACATGATCTGGGGAGGGCTTAGGCTTGGTGTTGGGTAGAGCATGGAGTGAGGTCCCAGAGCTCCTGCAAGGCTTTCCAGTGGTCTGCATCTTCTCTAGCCTTGAATAAAGCGTGGCAAGTCAGAGAGAAAATGAAAACAAAAGGCTTTAGACAACAGAAAACAGCTACAGTTCATCCCAGAGCACAGTTGATGTGGGAAAACATGGCAGCTTGAAAGAAAAATGACAACAACAATAAGCCAGAATAATTTTTAAGCTAATTTTCCCTAGATGCACCCAAACCGATTCAAGAGAGAGCATTTGATGGGAGCAGAGCAGCCCACTCAAATGCTGCATTATGAAGGGGTGGCTTGTTTCCTACCACAACTATTTTTTTTTTTTTTAACCCAGTAAAACCAATGCAGAAAGGCCAGGGCTTATCTGTCTTCTAGAAGTAGCGTAACAGTGGCTGGGGTTTGCTGTGGAGTCATGCACCTCCAACGTCTCAGGGCTTGAGAAGGGTTTAGTGATGCAACCTTAAAGCCCCTGTGCTCTCGTGGTGCTTGGAGGGGGGGTCCCCCTCTTTTAGGGAAGAGTTTGGGGGATCATTGCAGCTTGGGGCTTAGCTGGGAAGGTAGAACCTGGTGGGGTGCAGGCACCTCAACTGCAATTTGTTCTCCTCTGGCTCCATCCCTCTCTCCAGAGGATGCTGTTGACCCCATCAATCCTTGCCTTACCTGGCAGGGGGATGAGTGGTTAGCTGGACTGCCTCCCCGTCAGGGACGCAGGATTTGTGCATGAGGATGAAGCTGCTTTGGGACAATTTGAGGGGGGTCAAAGCTCCTGTCCTGACATCCCCACCATCCTGTTGTGGGTGCTTTGTGAGTCTGGGGGGGGGGGGGGGTTGGACACAGAGATCCAGGAGGAAGGTGGGAAGGGTGCGGTGAATCATCACTGTGCTGGCCCCAGAGACATGCGAACACTTAGGGCATGGGTGGAAAGGATGGAGAAGGACTCCTGGATTGAAGGAGTCTAAATAGTGGGGAGAAAAAAAAAAGAGGATGGAGTAGTGATTGATTTTCAAACTTGAGCAGGTGGCCTTGACCCACAGTGCTCTCCTAATTGGCTTTGGATCAATATGTGAGATTTAGGAGAAGTTCAGCACTGCCAGGGTCACCCACCTGGAACAACAAACCCACCCAAAATGGGCTTGGGGTGATGTCAAGCGAAGAGGCACAAGGCATCACGGCTCCATGGTCAGGTCAGGAAAGGAGGAAGGAGGGTTGGAGCCAACCTCATGATCAGAGGCTCAGCGGCAGGGCTGGATTTGATGCCTCCTGCCTGCATCTTGGAGATGCATGCAGGCAGTGGGGGCACTCAGAGGAGCAAAACCTTGCCCGTGAGAAAAGCCACTGTTGGATTGGCTGGCCAGACACCATTTCAGCACCCTTCATCACAAAACCAGGCAAGAGGTGGAGAAGAGCAAGGGCAGACCTCTTCCACCGATGTAAAGCCCCAAGGAACATCAGTCTGAGCAGAGCTATTGCATGTAAGGCTTCAGCAAATGTCCCGGGGTGCTGATGTAGGGCAGGGAGGTCTCCAGGCACAACAAATCCTGCTGTGGCATCCCTCACTAGCAGAGAAGCCCGAGGGGATGGTATGGGTGAGCGGTGTGGCTACCTTCACCTGCATCTCATCCATGCAGGGTGTCCACAGGGGCCTGGTGATTGAGATGCGCTAATTTGGGTGCTGGCACTCCAAAGCCTCATAGACTGTGCTGAAAATGCCTTCCTAAGCAGGGCTGAAAGATGCAGCTTGTCTTCTTCATCATCCAGTCCAGAACACAGGCAACTGGGGTCATAGCCATGCAAAGAGCTGGTCCAGTTTCTAGACCTCCAGTCCTCTACCCTCCCCCACCTTTTTTTGGCCCTTGGCTTGGAGATTTGCAGCTGCTGCTGCTGCTGTTTTCAATTCTGCTTCAAGCCCAGCAGGACCCCAGCAAAGCATCATGGGGACACGTCTTTCTGTAGGAGCGGTTGGGTTGATGTTGGTGAGTGGGAGAGAAATCTCATTTCTAAATATAAGAGCCACTGCTGTGCACAACGAAGGGGTGGTCATGCCAAGCAGTTGCGTGGTTGACTTGTGAGCTTGCAGAGTGAGCAGGAGGCAAATACCTCGCTGCTGAGAGCGCAGATATGGGGAAGAGAGGGCTCTTTTTAGAGCAAGGTTGCTCGAGGCCCAGCAGCTGCAGCAAGGAGCAGTGGCTGGGGTGAGCTGAGATGGTGCTGAACCTAGCTGAGCCCGTCCTACATGGAGGGATCCACTGTCCTCTGATGGGAAGTCGCAAGAAGATCTGTGCATAGACCTGGCTAACCTTAATTTGATGCAGAGAAGCTGTGCATAAAACCCTTGTGCGTTTACCCCTTTGGGGGTAGATAACCAGCTTGAAAAGACCACCGGCTCCACATTCCCTTTTAGCAGACCCAAATCCCATATTCACATCCCCTGTGTTGCAACAGATGAACAGGGATGTATGGCTGCTTTGTCTCCATTTTATTTTTACTGAATGACTGCTCATGTTCTCTATTGAGCACCCAGAGAAACGGTCTTGTGGAACACATAGGTGGGATGAAGAGAGCTTTGTCATTTTTATCATCGGTCATTGAAATGAAAATTCCTTTCCTTGTGGTGATGGCAACTGTCATGTTGGCTGCAAAGAAGCTTTCTGCCTGTGGTGCTCTGCAAGCGGTGCAGACAGAGAGGTGGCACTTGGGACCTTGGGTGGCTTTTCAGTGAGAGCCCTTCACTGCCGGGATGCTGAGCTCTGAAATGGGTAAGGTGGGGCAAAGCATGGAGACAAAGGGGCAAAGACACCTGGTGAATATGGGGAGAGTCCAGAAGAGATGCCCTGCCTGACACTGTGAGAATGTGGGGTTGTGGGTGAGCCAGGGTCACCCACCTGGAATGAAAATCCCACCCAAAATGGGCTTAGGGGGTTGTCAAGGAGACTGAGGAGATGCAGGATGGAGGGGCATGGGTGGGAAGGTGCTCACCCAGCAAGGACTCAGCAGTGGGGACCTGGGCAGTGGCATCTAGATGAGCCAGGTTGCGGCCCCTCTAACCAAAACCCTCCGTGCCCCATGGTGCAGGTGCCAGCCTGACTGCCCAGGGCATCTGCAGCTCCCCAGGTGATGGTGAGCACAGCGATGGGTCCAGAAAATGGAGGTGTGCAGCAGGTGGAGATGACAAAGGAGAGGGGTTTTGTTTCCCAGGTACAAACCCTTGGAGGAGAGACTCTTCCTTCCTCAATCCTTGTCATTTTGCAGCCCTGCCATCACTAATTATGGCCCATAGCATCCCTGCATCACTGCCTTCCCTCTGGGTGACCTCTGGGCTCCTCATCTGAGCCTCGACTTACCTTCTGCTCAGCCTGGCGATGCAGTTCTGGCCTGGTGCTCCATCCTGATGGGGTCTCCTGCTACCTGAATCATCTTCTGCAAGGATGTGGTGGAGAAGTACAGCCTGAAAGCCCAACGGGGGAAGCTGAGCTACTTTGTGCTGCTGAACGTCACCGTGGGGGGAGCAAAGGTGCTGAGATGGGGACGACTTTACCTCCAAGATGATTGCGCTTGAATGCCAAAGTGGGGAGGGAGCGACCAAATGCATTCCAATGCCAGAAAGCGTCATCCATGGAAATGACTCAAAAGGCTTCATTGCTGCAGGGTGGACGTGGGGCCGCAGACTTTCAACACCTTTTCTCCCTGCTGTCTCCACACTGTGCAGTAGTGCTGAGGACTCTTCTGCTGACAACTGGAGTTACTCTAAGTGCCAATTCTCCCTGCACCCTTCCCCTCTTGGCACCAGATGCAATGTCCTTCTGCTGCGCTGTCCTCGCTTGCAATGCAGAGCTGGTCCCATCGTTCGTGTTCTTAATAAATATCCTTTATATTCCCAATAAATTAATTCTCAATATTCTATTCTCACTAAATAGTCCCAATCCCATCTTTGAAACCTGGGGCTCCTCTCTTCCAAACCCGTTTTTGTCTGTCTCCAACATCCTGCTGATGGTTGGACACTAGCTCAGGTTTTCCCTCCAGATGCCAACACTGATGGACTGGGCAGAGTTGAGGTGAGTTCAGCTCTTGCGGAGGCTTTCAGGCTGTGCAAGCTCTTCTTGGCTCCAAGATGGCCCATTTTTGGAGGAGGACAAAACCAAAAGCTGGGATTTTCCCGTGTATCTACTGTGGCTGTCATTGCCCTCTTTCCAAGGCTCTGTGGCCGTGATGGGCACCAGGAGGGTGAGGCTTCTGTCTTTTCTATTTTGAAGGTCTCCAGACCGAACCGCAATGTACACCAGCTTATGAGAAAGCGAGAGGTGATGCAGCCATCTTCTGAGTTATCCGGCACAAGAGAGGGTGTTCACGTGGATCCTTGCTGGCTCTGTCTCCCCTCCATGAAGATCTCTGGACATTTACTGGACATTTCTGGAGGGGCTCAGGATGGCTCCTTCATGAGTTGCGGTTCTCCCATTCCCCACCGATTTGGGGCTTTAGGTCTCCTGAAGGAAACATTTGCTTGGAGAGACCTCAAAAGACCCCCGGACCCTTCTCCACTAAAACAGCCTGCTCCCAGCTTTGTGAAGATCATCTTGTGCAGGCAGGGAAAGCGTCCACACAAATTCTCTGACAGAGACAAATAGGGAAAGCATGGAAGATGTGTGAGCTGTAAATGAAAGCGTGAAGTTGCACCCTAAAGAGAAAGGAGCTGCTATTGCCTCATCCAAGGAGAGGTGTCAGGTGAAATGCCCCCCCCAAGAGCAGCTGTCTGTCTCCAAGGGTTGTAACTGAAACGTGGTGCACGGGGCTCTCACAGGGACATTAAAACCCAGCCAGCTTGGAAATCTGCAAAGCTCGTTTTAGCTAAAGCCTCAACATTAATGCAAACCCATAGCTACCAGCTGATGATAATTTTGACGCAGGAACACAGGTGGCCCTATGACATTGCATGGTATTTTAACACTCCAATTGCACGGGCTTTTTTGGCTATGGTGAGGGCAACAAATGACTTTTGGTTTTTTGGGATTTAGGTTTGGGAAGGAAAGCAGAGCCAAGATGAGAAAGGAGAGGCAGTAGTGGAGTGCGAACATGAAGCTTTTAGGGTCTGGTAGACGTCTCAGCTGAGTTCAGACATGAGAAAGCTCCCCTTTCTATCCCTGTGTATCTCTACAGTCCCTTCACTTCTCTACAGCTGTCCCTTTGTGTATCTACGGCTGTCTTTGGGCAGCTTAATTCCATTCCTTAAAGGACTGTATAAGACAGAGGTGCAATCAGTGATACAATTTCATAGATGTTTATTCTTCATTTGAGCAAAATTATAACATCATTGCACATACCTATTAACAGAGATGTGCGAGCGGTGCATGTGTATCTGTGTACCCGTATATGCATATGTACATCTTTGTGGGTAGATAGAAGAGCACACCCGTAGTTGTATGACAGAGTTTATGTATGCACATGTTACATTTAACATAGTGGGTGGAGATGTCTTCACTTGAGGTACGCACTCATAGATTTACAATATATGTAATATATATATTTTTATATCATACATTGTGACTATATGTGCAAGTCATGGATATAATTTTGGTTCAAGAAATCCAGAATACGTTTATGATGTCTGTGGGAAGGGCTGGGCATGGTGGAAAGGTTGGGTGTGAACATGTTGGCATGGACAGGGCTTGTGGGTAGGTGTTGCCCTCCCAAGCCGAGTGCCGGCAACTTCCCAGCAAGAACTGGTGAAGACCAGCAAAGGGGTTCGCACACAGCAGGTTCGTGGTGATGGGGACAAACCTGATCTGCTGTGGTGGATGGAAGTGTGTTTGGGAAGGGAAAGGTGGACAACATGGTCCGCTGAGGAGCTGAGGGAGCATCACCAAGACTCCCAACACACAGCCCTTCCCCGTGACAGCAAACTCCAAGTAATCCCAACCTGGACACACCAGCCCCATTTTACCAGTGTCATGGTTTAACGCCAGCCAGCAACTCAGCACCACGCAGCTGCTTGCTCACTTCCCCCCCACCCAGTGGGATGGGGGAGAGAATTGGGAAAAAAGTAATACTTGTGGGTTGAGATAAGAAGAGTTTAACAGAACAGAAAAGAAGAAACTAATAATGATAACACTAATCAAATGACAATAGTAATAATAAAAGGATTGGAATATACCAGTGATGCACAGTACAATTGCTCACCACCCACCGACCGACGCCCAGTTAGTTACCGCACGGCGATTCCTCCCGGGCCCACTCCCCCCAGTTTATATACTGGACATGACGTCAGACGGTATAGAATACCCCATTGGCCAGTTTGGGTCAGCTGCCTTGGCTGTGTCCCCTCCCAACTCCTTGTGGCCCTCCAGCCTTCTTGCTGGCTGGGCATGAGAAGCTGAAAAATCCTTGATTTTAGACTAAACGTTACTTAGCATCAACTAAAACCAGCAGTGTGTTATCAACATTCTTCTCACACCTAACTCAAAACCATAGCACCGTACCAGCTACTAGGAAGACAATTAACTCTATCCCAGCTGAAACCAGGACAACCAGCATGGGAGTTCTCTGCCAAAGGAAAAATGCCAACGTGGGCAATTCTTCCTGTGCACTTGCCATGCTGGAGCACTATCTGGGCTGGCGGTGTGAGTGGCTCACCGTGGCATATATTGTCCTGGCGTTCATCTCTTGCACGCGAGGCTGTAGAGGGAAAATTAAGCCACGTTATTTCACTTGCTGGCTCCGAGCCCAGTGTACAACAAGCTAGCAAAAAGAATAGCAGATTTGTGGCAGTTTTGTGTTTCTAAGTGGCCCCTTATTTCTCCTTGTTGTTTTTGCAACGTTTTTTTGCTCTTGAAAAGCCCCAAAATTTTGTATCAGGCATTTAGGCATGAGCCATTTTTTCAGCTTGTGAGAGTAAACCTTACAATTTTAACAGCAGCAGCAAAGAACTGAAGTTCTTCATGAGGAAGAAAAATCTTTGCAGAAGATATGGAGAAAAAAAGAATTTCTTGGTAGAAAAAAATATCTTATTGTTGAAGAAGTGCCACCCTTTTCAAGCAGAAACGGGCATCAGATGAGGCGAGATGTGGGCAGGTGGACACAGAAATAAATGCCTTTTCTCTGAGTGCGTCAGTTGGTTTCTTGGTGGGAAGAACCCCATGGGACTCCCCAGCCCAAGCCACTGGTGTGGACCCCAACCAGCACATCCCATCCCTGGGGGCCCCGCTCCCTGGTTTGGGACCAAAGCTGTGCCATGACTCAACCTGTTACGTCCAACGCTGGCGATGGTGGAGTCTGGTGGGGGCAAAAACCACACTGTTAACCCTTGCTTGCCGTTCTGGGGAGGGTCGAGACCCACCCTGCCTTTGAACAGAAGATCCCCTGGGGCCAGGACTGAATCCCCTGCCCTGTTTCCCCCTAATTTCACTGTGCTCTTGGCAGCAGAGCAAGCTGCCAATGCGGAGGAGGGATGCTGAGGTTTGGCTGCATTTCCTCCAACCTGTGGCATTTTCTCTCTTTGCCCAACCAGCAGACCTTTATCTGCCCCTCTGTGTCCGCATAGGAAAGCAAAGTCACCCTGCAAATAGACCGAGGCACACGGATGGTGCGGAGATATCCCCCTTCCCCACCCACAGCGTGCCCCCTTTGCTGCAGCCTGTGGTTTCAGAGTTAGCAAGGAGATGTTTTCTCCGCCGGCGCCCACAAATGTACCCACGCCCTCAGCTGCTGCACTCTGCTTTGAAGCAGAAATCACGTTGAAGGGAAAACATAGGGGGGGAAAACCACCAAGCCCGGGGCGGGGGTGTGGAGGGGAGCTGGATTGCAGCCTGGGGCCGGAGCATGTAGGGAAAGACCCCGCCAGCAAATGGGCTTGGTCACCTTGAGCGTTGGGATGCTGGCACCTTTGTTCTGCAGGCAGAAGCTGGGCTATGCATACAAGGAAGAAGCAGGGTGCAACGCAGGCAGAAGAAAACAGCCCTTGTTCAATGGGCAGGTTTTTTTTGCATATCCTGCTAGGAAATTAAATTGCTGGGACTGCCTGTGGAATTGGGAAAAGTCCTGCCTGGCAGCACAATGAGGGGAGGGGATGGAGAGAGGGGAAAGTGGGTTTTGGCCAGATCCCTGCAAATCTGTGCAACTGCTGAGACCTCAGCACGGCCGGCTGATGGGCACAGGGTTGCTGGCGGTGCCAGAGGGGCGGCCAGCCCACAAGAAGGGGGTCACCGCAGAGGGGCCCATGGCTCAACTGGAGGGAGGAGGTGGTACTGAACACTTTATTCCGTTGCCGTCAGTTCCTTCAGCCTCATGGCTGGGAATGTGCCTGGAGAGGAGGGGGGGGGAAGTGTTTTGTGGCCTGTGTCCAGGTTGTGACGAGGCCATTGGGTCATTCCCATGGATGATGCTTTCTGATACGGGGTCCACAGCTGGAGGCAAGCCCTGCTCCTCCCTGCCTCCACCCTGGGGGAAGCCACCCACGGACACAGACCATGCTGCCCCTGGCCAAGGACCACCCCAGGATGCCCCCATCTCCATCACTCCCCAGCCCCGCAGCCAGGAGGGATTGCTGCTCACCTTTGGGATCTCTCTCCGCAGGTCACTGCAAGGAAAAGAAAGGGGGAGGCAGAGTTACTGCACAGCTCTGGCTTTCCAAGCTCTGGCCTGCACAATGAAGATGATGGGCTGAAACTCCACACTTCACTCAGGGAGGGACTTTTCCAGCCCAGCCTATGCATCTGAGTGTCCTGTTTCCCAGACTGGCTTCTCCCAAGCTCTCAGCAGCTGCGGACAGCCCAAGTGTTGAGGAGCCATGCTTGCTCTGCTCAGGCCAGCTCAGAGACTCGCTTCTTGTGCCCAGAGGGCTGGGAGCAAATATCTGCCTGGGGCTGGGATGCATTTGGTCTTTCCCATCTCAGCACCTTTGCTCCCTGGAGGGGATAAAGGAAATGTTTGAGGGGCTCAGCTTCCTGTGAAGTGGGGGCAAGGAGCCGGCCATCCTAAACCTGAATGAGTCGGTGTCGTGGTTTAACCCCAGCCAGCAACTAAACACCACGCAGCCGCTCACTCACTCCCCCCCACCCAGTGGGATGGGGGAGAAAATCGGGAAAAGAAGCAAAACCCGTGGGTTGAGATAAGAACGGTTTAATAGAACAGAAAAGAAGAAACTAATAATGATAACACTAATAAAATGACAACAGTAATAATGAAAGGATTGGAATGTACAAATGATGCGCAGTGCAATTGCTCACCACCCGCTGACCGACACCCAGCCAGTCCCCCGAGCGGCGATTCCCCCCCCACTTCCCCGTTCCTATACTAGATGGGACATCACATGGTATGGAATACACCGTTGGCCAGTTTGGGTCAGGTGCCCCAGCTGTGTCCCGTGCCAACTTCTTGTGCTCCTCCAGCCTTCTCGCTGGCTGGGCATGAGAAGCTGAAAAATCCTTGACTTTAGTCTAAACACTACTGAGCAACAACTGAAAACATCAGTGTTATCAACATTCTTTGCATACTGAACTCAAAACATAGCACCGTACCAGCTACTAGGAAGACAGTTAACTCTATCCCAGCTGAAACCAGGACAGTCGGACAGCAGCAGCCTGGCATCAGAGTGCAAAGTCAGCCTCAAGGTTTACCCTCAATTTCCCCAAATTGCTCACCTTTCTTCATGGCACAGTAGCTGGCTGCAGTCGGGAGGATGAGAGAGATGGCCACCAGTCCCATCATGTTGCATATGGAGAAGTTGTGGATGATCTGGGTTTGGGGAGCTGGGGAGACAGAAGCTGTTGGGGAAGAGGAGGTCATGGGAGAGGAAGCAGAGAGCAGGACATGCCCCGAGAGCCAGGCCAGATCCTGGTTGATGAACCTCCCTGTGTCCTGGTGTCAGCAGCCTGGCATCCGCCGGACCGATGCTGGGGAACAGTGGTTTGCAGGGAGGGAATCACTCACCTGCAGTCAATGTCCCTTCCTGGGAGCTGGACCGACTGCCTGGGAGGAAAAAAGGGCAGGGTGAGAGTCTCCAGCTCTCCCAGGTACTGCACAGTCTAAGCAACTGTAAGGAAGCCCTGATCCACCATCTATCAACCGTTGTGATAAATAAATAAACAAATAAATGCATTGCACGGCTGTTGTTCTGGATTAGATCTGGCACCACCACTCTCCTGTTTCTGTGATGCTGGGGCAAGAGAGGAGCAGGATGCTTTCCCCTGATGGAGGAATTGCTCTGGCGGCAAAGGCTGGGCTGAACTTCACGCTGACCGCCAGCATCCCAACTGCCCAGGGACATGCCATTGGGCACATCAGGGTCCCCAAACTCCTCTGGGGTCTATGGAGCCCCGGAGCAGTGCCTACTTGTGCCCCAGTGACACATCTCACCTGTGAAAGTCAGGTTCTGAGGTGTACTGAGGGCAGAGCTCCTCACCCAGTTGTTCCTGTTCCTGTGTTGATACCCACACGTGTACGTTCCCTCACTTCCCAAGGTGACATTCCGCAGCATGATGTAGCTCAACTGCCCCTGTTGGGCTTTCATGCTGTGCTCCTCCACCCCATCCTTGCAGAAGACGATTCGGGTAGCGGGAGAATGCCCGTCGAGGGAGCAGCGAAACAAAAGCAGTTCCCAGTCCCGAGTGCCGAAGGTGTTCAAGAAGAGGTTAGGAGCCGGGATGTCACCTGGAGGGATGGCACAGGGATGCCCCAGGCCAGCATTACTGGAGTGTCCTCTCCAGGGGTTCACACATGGGCAACAAACCCGTGCTCTGGTCCTATATCCACCCCCCCCCCCCCTCCCTTGTCTGGCCCATCCTTGTGCTCGCCAACACCTGGAGAGCTGCAGATGTCCTGGGTGGCCACGCTGGCACCTGCACCATGGGGCAGAGAGTGTTTTGGTTAGAGGGGCAGCGACCCACTCACCCACGTGTCCCTGCTGAGTCCTTTGCTGGGCGAACACCTTCCCACCCCTGTGGCTCCATCCTGCATCTCCTTTGACTCCAGTTTGACACCAGCTTTGGTTACGTTTGTGGCTCCAATTGGGTGCCTCCGGCTCCCTAAAGCACTCCAGCATCTACCAAGTCTCATGCTTGACCTGACCCCCCCTTATAGATATTCAAAAATGATGCTCTTTGCTCAGACATGCACCGCAGCTGGAGGAGGCAATCATCTTCCTCCCCTCATCAAAGCAACTCTGCCCCTCATCGCTGCACGGCTGCTCCATGCACCCTTTCCCAGGTGCCAGGACGTGCCCTGTCCTGCCCTGCTTTGCAGCCCTCCAGTCTTGACCCCCAAGGCAAAGAAATCCCCCCACTCACCGAGCAGCAGCAGGAGGAAGGCAGGGCGAGAAGGAGCCAGCCTGCCACATGCCACCTGCCCCAGCATTTTTTGGGGTGCTGCAGGAACACCCTCTCCTTGAATTGTCTGCTTTCCTCTGAGCTGGGACAGTGCTTCAAGAGCTGCCTGACCCGTGGCTTGTGGCGTGCCTGGGACTGCTCCAGTTGCATTTCAGCGGCTAGCGGTGCCTTTCCCACAACGAGAGGCTGTGACGAGTGTGGGCCCTGCCTCAGCCCCCGCTGCGGACACTGCGCCTGCGGATCCCCTGCTTTCATTTCTCTACGCTCAGACACCAGAGCACGAGCTGTGTTTGCCTGTCCCTCGGGGGCAACATCTTGCCTGCAAAGCCTTCCTGCCCCTTGTCCCCCACTCATCTTTACCCTTTTCTGACTGCTGCTCCCAGCTGTTCTTCCATGTGGATGCAAGTGATTCTGCCAGGGAAACCCAGGCGTGGTCCAAAGTGACTACAGAGCTCTGGGGGTGGTAGACAAGGGCATGGGCTTCTCTTCAGTCCTGCTGTTGAGGGTGGAAAGGGTATGAAGAGGTGGGGACTGATATTAGAGGTCAGTAACTGGCTGTGAAGCTGATTTGGGCAACAGGGTTTTGGGCTCTATGAGCAATGGACTCTGTTTGCAGATCAGTGTCCACTGGGGAGAGACGGGGACCCACTTTACCAAGCAGGGCAAAGCTATTTTTTCCGATAGGATGGCTGACCCCATAAGGAGGGCTTTAAACGGAGACTGATGAAGGGAGGAGAGATTAACTGGCAGCGTTGTGAGGGAGTGATGGACAGGGTTGATGAGCAAAGGCCACGGGGTGATGTGACAGAAATGAAACACAATCTCAACAAAATGAGGCTTAAGCGGGGTCACTCCCAGCACTTGCATTTCAACAAGGAAGTGCCTGCAAGGCACCATTACAGAGAAATCCCCCAACCTCCTTTCTAGGCAGTCAACGTGCTGAAGTGCTTCTGCGAAGTGCCTGTCCACTAATGCATGCCATATGGGGAATAAAGATGATGAGGTAGAGACCTGGGTGCCGTTTCAGGGCTACAGGGATCAGGGAGGCATGGTGGAATGGCTCCCGTGACTGGAGTGTTGCAATGGAGGCACACAGGGTCTTTAGGAAGGATGGGCTGGGAAGACGAGGAGGGGGAGTTGGCCATTACGTGAGAGAGCAGCTTCAGTGCCTGGAGCTCGCCTGGGGATGGGTGAGGAGCCAACGGAGAGCTCATGGGTTAGGATTAGAGAGAAGAGACGTAGGTGGCATTAGAGTGGAAGTCTGCTACAGGCCATCTGCCAGAAAGAACAAGTGGATGAGGCCCTCCAACAGGAGTAGCTTCACGTTCGCAGGTCCTGGTCCTTGTGGGGGACTTCAACAACCCTAGTATCTGCTGGAGCGACAACACGGCAGGACACAAGCAATCCAGGAGGTTCCTGGAGTGTACTGTTGATAACTTCCTCCTCCAAGTGATAGAGGAGCCAATGAGGAGAGGGTGTCTGCTGGACTTCCTACTCACCAACCACAAGGGGCTTGCTGGAAATGTGAAGCTCAAAGGCAGCTTTGACTGCAGCGACTGTGAGATGGTGGAGCTCAGGATCCTGAGGGGAGGGAGGAGGGTAAAAAGCAAGCTCGCAGCCCTGGACTTCAGGTGAGCAGACACTGGTCTCTTCAAAGGTATGCTTGGAAGGGTCCTGTGGGATAAAGGGCTCAGGAAAGCTGGTTAGTGTTCAAGGATCACCTCCTCCAAGCTGAATAACGTTCCATTCCTGTGAATAGGAAGACAGGCAAAAATGCCAGAGGATGTCTCTCTTGTATTCTTCCCAGTGCAAGAGAGGCGTGGACATACTGGAGAGAGTCCAGGGAAGGGCCACAAAGATGATGAAGGGACTGGAGCATCTCTCACATGAGGAAAGGCTGAGAGAGCTGGGACTGTTCAGCCTGGAGAGGAGATAGCTCAGGGTGGATCTTATCAATGTGTATAAATAGCTGATGGGAGGATGGAGCCAGGCTCTTCAGCGGTGCCGGTAACAGGACAAGAGACAATGGACACCAGCTGAAACACAGGAGGGTTCTTCTGGTCATGAGGAAACAATTTCACTGTGAGAGTGACAAGCGTTGACACAGATTGCCCAGGGAGGTTGTGGAGTCTGCATCCTTAGAGATATTCAAAAACCAGCTGGACAAGGTCCTGGGCAACCAGCTCTAGGTGGCCCTACTTGAGCAGTAAGTTTGGACCAGATGACCTCTAGAGGTCCCTTTAAACATCAACCAGTCTGTGGTATCAGAACAACCCCGGTTGTCCATGCCTCGGGCTGTACCCAGTAGCTGGATGTGCCCAGCTCCCCATGGGGCCAGCAAAACCCATCAGCCTCTCCCAAACCCTTTCAGGTCCATCTCCTCGCCCACGTGTGCTCAGAGGCAAGGCAGCCCCTGCCCAAAAGCAACCCCTGCGTTGCCATTGCTGGTGCAGTGGTGTGCAGGCAGGGGGTCTCGGGCTGCAAACGGCTTCACGGGGCGCAGTGTCATTTGGTCACCTCCTGCCATCGAGGGCTTGGTGCCTCCTCAGCTGCACGGTTGCCGTGCCAGGCTCCTTGCTGCGCAGAGGTCACCTACTTGGGGCACGAGGTCTGCAGAGGAGATGTTCAGAGCTGCGGAGAAGTCTGAAAATCCTGGACGAGCCCTGTTTTTTTTTTCAGATTGGCCATGACACGGCATTGCTTGCTTTTAAAGGTGATTATACCTGGTGAGACATCACCAAAACCTTCAGCCTCTCTGGAGACCTGTTGCTGCAGCCCTGTTAGGTTGGGGTCGGAGTGCAGGTCTGGAGGCTGCCAATGCTGAGATCCCATCCTCATTTGCCCTGCAGCTGGACACCCCGGTGCCTAATATCCCTGCTCAGGGCTGTCTCCTGGGGTGGCAGGGGAGTCAGCCCAGCATGCCCCTGCCCCACAGATGGGTGGGAGTGGGGTGTGGAGGGCCAGGCGCGGCCACCCCTTGGACCTCAGCATGAACAGATGGGCTCAGCCATCCTCAGCTCGGCACTTTCAGGCCACGTCTGCTGGGGCAATGCCAGAGGGAGAGAATGCCCTTTGATCACCGGGTGCAGGGGACAACATCTCCCTCCCATGACTCCTGGCCCCACCAGCCAGGAGTCAAGCAGCTCTCCTAGCTCTGTTCTGAAGGTTGACTCAAAGACAGAGGAGCAACATCAGCTGCCCACCTGAACAAATCCTTTATAACTTGCCTCCTACAGACTTTCTGCCAACCAAGGTGCCTCATAAGGGGCACTGTAACCAGCTGGCCCATGCCCAGGGCCCTCCGCTTGGCTGCCAGCATATCAAGCCTGGCTTTTTTTATGGGCAACAAGCATTTTTGCTCCTCTGAGTGCCCCCTGCTGCCCATTTGGACCTCCAAGATGAAGGCAGGAGGCTGGTTATTGAGAAGGAGAGGAGGCTCTGTTTTGTTACCCTGTTGGGTGGTTTAGTGTATGTAAGCGGAGACATGGCTTTGCTGCAGATCTTGCATAGCCTGGAGCTGCAGATCACGCACACGTGTGTCGCAGACGGGACATAAGAGTCCAGGTCCACAGGAGCACCCTGTGGAGATTGCACTGGGAGAAGAAAGGCAGATTTGGTGCAGCCTGCGCCCATCCTTGGGGCACAAAATGGAGACGGTTCAGAGCCCAGTTGCAAGTTAGTTATTGTACGGCATAGACGAACAGAAACCAAAGGCAGCAGTGTAAAACAAGGTGCAGACTGTTCAAAACAACTACAATCAAAACCTGAAAGCAATTACAGGAACTTTCATCAGAAACAGCCTTGACTTTTTAGACCTTCAGCTAGTGCAGAGGTGTCCCATCTGATAACTAATCTTACACGGCAGTTTTAGAGCACTTCCTCAGGTATTGGTGTATTGTACATCCTTTACCTCAAGGCAAAATAGCTGCTTATTGTTAGTCTGAGTTCAGAGGTGTCGTGGTTTAACCCCAGCCATCAATTAAGCACCACGCAGCTGCTCACTCACTCCCCCCTACCCCGTGGGATGGGGAAGAATATCAGGAAAAGAAATAAAACTCGTGAGTTGAGATAAGAACGATTTAATAGAATATAAAAAGAAGAAACTAATAATGATAATGCTAACACTAATAAAATGACAACAGTAATAATAAAAGGATTGGAATGTACAAATGATGCACAGTGCAATTGCTCACTACCCCCTGATCGATGCCCAGTTATTCCCCAGGCAGCGATCCCCCTGCCCCCACACCCCCCAGTTTATATACTGGGCATGACATCACATGGTATGGAATACCCTTTTGGCCAGTTTGGGTCAGCTGCCCTGGCTGTGTCCCCTCCCAGCTTCTTGTGCCCCTCCAGCTTTCTCACTGGCTGAGCATGAGAAGCTGAAAAATCCTTCACTTTAGACTAAACATTGCTTAGCAACAACTGAAAACATCAGTGTGTTATCAACATTCTTCTCATACTGAACTCAAAACATAGCACCGTACCAGCTACTAGGAAGACAATTTACTCTATCCCAGCTAAAACCAGGACAAGAGGTCAGGAATATTCATGGTTAGTAATTGTTACTGTGTTTTTTAACAACTAAATTAACATTAGAGCAGACCTCCCTAACCTGACTACAAGGCATCTCAAGCTGGATGAGCAAATCCCATTTTACATCCTGGGTTCACCACCACAATCTGTATCAACACACCATGACTTTATTTTTCTTTCTCTAGGCATCTCTCATTGCATCCCACTCAGTTTCCCATTTTATTGAAAAATTAATTTTCAGATTTGAGCACTATCTATCTGCACTGCTCCTCTAATTTGTTTCATTTTATACCTCTCTATTTTGGGGTCTCAATCTGTAGTACATCTGGAACTTGGTTTCAGCTCTCATAATCTTGGCAAACTTTATGGCGTGACACTGATTATGGCAATATTGCAATGGCAAGAAGCAATGGCTTCTTATTTTTATTTACATTCTTCCCTTTACCCTCTAGCAACAAGGGAAAAAAAGAAAACCCCAAGGAAACACAAAATAATTTGGGTTAGAAGGGACCTCTGGAGGTAAGCTAGTCCAATGCCCTGATCAAAGCAGGCCTAGTTAGATGAGGATGCTTGAGCCTTGAACTCCTCCAAGGATGGAGTTTCCTCAGCTTGTTCCAATATTTGATGACCCTCACGGTAAAAAGCTACCCGAAAAGTTTTCCTTACATTTAATTGGAATTTCTCATGTTGCAGCTTGTGCCTGTTGCCTCTTACCCAATCAAGGTGCATCCCCAAGAAGATGTCATATGGACAGAAAAATGTTGCAAGGCCAGTGAGCCCCAAACTGGTCCCTGAGTCTTACAGACATTGTTACCCAGGGAGGCTGTGGAGTCTCCATCCCTGCTGATATTCAAAGCCATCTGGGTAAGGTCCTGTGCAACCGGCTCCAGGTAGTCCTGCTTGAGCAGGGGAGTTGGACCAGATGACCTCCGGAGGTCCCTTCCAACCTCAACTAGTCTGTGTTTCTGTGATTCTGTACAGAGCACGACACCTGAAACTACAAGTTTCAAAATCTACAAAGTCAGATTGTAGCTGCGTATGTCCCCATATACCCATATATGTAGCTGTATAGGTACCCAATTACTGGGTGTGCTTTACTTTTCACTTCCTCTCTGCTGGTTAATCATTTGCAGACTGGGTGATAGAAAGTGTATAGGATGATGAGCTGTGTGATATAGAGACACAGAAGACTTCCTTAGTCCTCTGAGTTGGTGAAGTATTGACCACCAACCAAAATGTCAATCAGACAGAAATTCATAAATATTTGGAAAAGTCATTATAATGTGTTGACTGTATCATTTAATTCTGTAATTATGGTTGTGGTCGAAGAAATAATGGAGGTGGAATTTAAATGTCCTCAGAAGGAGTCATTACAGAAATTGTATGTTATTTCCTACTTTCTCTGTCCAGCATTCATTACATTTTTCATGAGCTTGACCTCCCACCCTGACTGCATTCCCCTGGCTCGCTGCATGAGGAAACGCTCCTGCTACTGGAAGACTGACATAATTTTGAAGGCATTTCTACCTCCTCTGATTTGGTGCGTGATCCTACTGTGTGATGGCAGATATATAGACTGTATGACTTCAAGAAATGCAAACCAAAGTGGAGCAGCAGATTTACCCAGTGAGTTCTACACAAAATCTCAGGTAAGAGTCCTAGGAATCTAGGATTTAAAGTATTTTAATATCACCTATTTTGTGTGCCTGAAGAATGTGGAATGTATAGCAATTTGGAAACCATTTCATCTGGAGACTGAAGGGTAAAGTTGCAATTATGATTTTGATATGTTTACTACATTTGCATTACCTTACCTTTTTATTTTTCCTCTGCTTCTGTTTTTAATTAAAACCCATGGGTTTTGCTTCTTTTTCTGATTTTCTCCCGCGTCCCACTGGGTGGGGGGGAGTGAGTGAGCGGCTGCGTGGTGTTTAGTTGCTGGCTGGGGTTAAACCACGACAAATGTCTATGAATACAAGTTAATAATTAGCATGTTCTTTCTGAGGCTAAAACCTGAACTTTGAACATCTTACTCCATGGTTATTCTGGAAGTTTATGCATGTGTTTTGCATCTGATTCTTAAAGCAAGTTTTATGAAAATAAGAAGTAAGGTAATGTACTGTTTGAGAGAGAGGGACTGATACTGCTTGTTTCAGTCAGTATATCTCTCACCATCAGTTGTCTTCTAGCCATGGCAGGGGCAAGGAATGTATAAGAAGAACTGTGTGACTTAATAATAATAATAATGCAAGGTTTTTAATATAGTAAAGCACTCCTCTCACTCAGGTGCAAAACATTTTTTGGAATGTAAAGTCCAGTGACACCGTTAGTTTTAATATTTTTTCTTCCAGGTTGCCGGGCTGTTCGTTCTTACTGCTGTTGTCGGTCTTTATGGCCTGTACCGCATGTACCCCTTCTGGTTCTGCTGTAACTATGAAGACAGACAGAGAGAGAAGCTGGAGAGCTTATTAGAGGAAGAAGCATGGAAACATTTTGAAGAACTGAAGAAAGCGGATGTAGAGCAGATGATGGAACAGAGAGTGAAACCTTCTCTCCAGCTTGTTATTAATAATTTCTGGAAAAACTTAGATTTGAGAAAGGCAGCGAAAAAAATAAAGGAAGCTGTAGAGTCTGCTGTTAGACAGCCGGTGAGCCAACAAGCAGTTGAACAAGGTGTGCCTCTCACCTCCAGCACTGGCACAACCACAGAACAACCGATGCAACCAATTAACACTTCGTTCTGAAGAGGTGGGCAGCTACTGTTGCCGAAAGGGCCAGAGCAGGTGCCCATGCGGCAACACCAGGATGCTCGACCTGTCCATCCTGGGCTTGCTAGGGAAAGCACCCACCCTGCTCCCACCTCAGTCCTCATGACCGCCGAAGCAGGTCTGGCTCTTACGGTGTAGCCAGAAAAGTAAGTTGGTTTTATTGTCCTGTTCCAGCTACGGTTGTCAAGCTGACAGCTACCATCAGCACCGGTCACCTTTTTATCCCTCTTCCTGCTTCTTGGCCCTCATTTGTTGCTCTTTCACCTCTCTTTCTTCACCCCAGTGTCTAGTTTCTGGTCCCAGTTTTGCTATATCTGTACCCCAAACTGGTAGTTCTAATCCTGTTACCTACACAATCTTGACTCCTCAGGTTTTGCCTTTGCATAAAGCAAGGAAGAAGTAAGCAAAGAAGGAAGAAATATCTTCAGGTCTTAAAGGGCAGAAGAAATGTGAGCTGGTCCTTCCTGGACATTGTGCTGGTATTGCACTGTTCCCACTTGGAAGGAACTAGCTAGTGCCTAATTGCAATAAAACTTTCTGAGCACAAGTGTCACATTCTGTATTACCATTAAAAGGTGACCACAAAAATTAAGATGCTCCATTTATCTGCAGGTCAATCAATGTCCTGGTTTCAGCTGGGAAAGAGTTAATTGTCTTCCTAGTAGCTGGTATGGTGCTATGTTTTGAGTTCAGTATGAGAAGAATGTTGATAACGCTAATATTTTCAGTTGTTGCTAAGTAGTGTTTAGTCTAAAGTCAAGGATTTTTCAGCTTCTCATGCCCAGCCAGCAAGAAAGCTGGAGGGGCACAAGAAGTTGGCACGGGACACAGCCAGGGCAGCTGACCCAAACTGGCCAACGGGGTATTCCATACCATGTGACGTCACATCTAGTATAGAAACTGGGGGGATTGGGCGTGGGCGGATTGCCGCTTGGAGACTAACTGGGTGTTGATCGGCAGGTGGTGAGCAATTGCACTGCGCATCATTTGTACATTCCAATCCTTTTATTATTACTGTTGTCATTTTATTAGTGTTAGCATTATCATTATTAGTTTCTTCTTTTAATATTCTATTAAACTGTTCTTATCTCAACCCACGAGTTTTACTTCTTTTCCCGATTTTCTCCCCCATCCCACTGGGTGGGGGGGAGTGAGTGAGCAGCTGTGTGGTGCTTAGTTGCTGGTTGGGGTTAAACCACGACAATCAGCTTTCTGGGAGGTACGGTAGCCAGCTTTCTTGAAGGAAAAAAGCAAGTTTGACCTGTTGCTCAAAAGAGGGGAACTAGGGAATGAGCATTAACCATCAGCATGCACACTTGGCCTCTGGGTTCAGAATTTGAAACTAAATCCTATTGTGTTTTTTCCACCCTGGCGGAGCTCTGCTCCCTTCATTTCATGTCAGGAGTTTGGAGGCTGCTGCTATTTCTTCAAAATTTATTCATGTTTATGAAATCCTACAGGACGGTGGAGGGACAGTGAGCTTCCCTACCTGTTTTTTTACAAAAACAGTCCATGGGTGAGGATCAGTGGGATCCACGGCCAGGCATGGCCATGGCTATAATGAAGCTTGAGACAAACCCACGTATAATGCAGCTCAAAGACGGACTCAAGGCCCAAGCTTGAGCTTAAACGGAACTCCTGGAACCTAAACAGAGCTTCTGAAGCTTAAATGGAGTTCCAGTGTATGTGGATGGAGGCCCTAACCTAGGAAAGCTGCTCACTGCTCAGTTGTCAACCAGTCCTCAATCCTGCAGGATCAGAGACCACAGACTTGCCGGTGGAAACATTTTAGAGAGAGCCAGCATAGCCCAAGCTCATGCTTCAGCTGCATTTCCCCAAGCACTTCTACTCTCATCTTATTTACCAGAATGACCAAAATCTGGAACCTGGCACAAAAACGAGGGACGCTGGTTGAACAGCACAGATCAGGGCATGCTTTTTACCTAAAGCCAAAATGGGAAGAGAGGGTCTTGGACACACAGATGTTTCCCTTGAGGGAAGTGCTGATGCTGGCACATCTCTGGCTGGGGCCCATCCCCACTTCTGTAGTTTGTCTTTCTCGAACATGCAAGCTACATAAGCACTCTCTTGGGACAGAAATCTGCCAAAAAGACAAAAGAAGAGCAGACAGGGTTTTTGCACTCTTAGGTACAAGAGGACAAGGTGAGTTGGAGGGGTGTTTCTACTTCTTTTGCACTTTGTGCTGACGAGGATGCTGAAACCATTATGCCGGACTGAGACCTGCTTCTCAAAGGTACATGGCTGTTGTATGGGCGAACCCCCAGAGCACCTGGGATCCTTCATTCTTGTCCTTTTAAAGAACACCCTAAGTACACCATCAGACCTTTTCTGGGACAGAAAAGGGCTGAAGGGGGACTAACTCATACAAACCATGAGAAGAAAACTGGGAGCCAGCCATAGGAAAAGGAAAGGTGTGAAGATTGAGCTCTCAGGCATGGATTAAGAGTACACTGGAAAGGCAGATCAGAGGATCCCCGGCAGCGGTCCTAGATATCCAGGAGACCAGAATTGCTCTCCTTGGAGTTGTCTGAGATGAGATCCCATGGGATCTGTCCCATTAAACTTTGTCCTCTTGGTGATGTGGGTGGCCAGCTTGACGAGGGCTGAAAACCTCCTGCAACTTGTTGTGGCTTGTGGGGACACGTAGAAGGAAGCAGGAGCTGGAGGTAAGGAGAGAGTATTCGGAGAATATTCAGAGGGCACGGAAGGTTTAGCAGTAAAATTCACACCAGAGCTGGTGGCAGCTGAATGACAGGCCACTTGCTTGGATATGTTTTGCATGGAGATATTTTGGCTTTACCTAATCTGGCTAATGCACCATTTCTAATAATAAAGAGACTTTCCAGGCTGTCTCTTGGACAGCCATCTTACCCAGTGTGCCTGCTTGTCCCAGAAAGACAAGACCCAAGGACCACTGAGCAAGCAGGAGATTCCAGTGCCATGTCCTGGTTCTTGCCCAGCACCACATCCGTGTTCTCATCAACTGTTCTCATCCCTCTCTTCCTCTGCAGCCTGCAAGGTGCCTGCAAGAGCTACCAGTTGCTCTGTTAGTATGACTCATGGTGGATGGCCAAGAGCACTATCTACTGGGTGCAAAAGGTGAGAGCAGAGAAGGAGGGAAAATTGCTCCCACTCATTTTTTCACACCAGGGAAAAAATTCAAAATAGCAGCCTTTGGATAATAATTAAACACTGTTCCTTGTCATTTCCTTGATCAGTGCAGAGCCTCCTGGATATGGTGAGCAACAAAGGTTTCTTTTCTCCCCTGCTCTGCTCCTGTCATTTGAACCCAGATACTCAGAAACCAGTTTCGCACCAGAAGTGTCCCAGGAAGGGCACTTGTGGTTTCTCTGAAAGCAGTCTGCAGGCTGTGGGTTAGAGGCACTTGTTGTGGCTTCATTCTTTCTCACGCTTGCAGTAACTGCTGGGGCATGACATTCAGCAAGGTGAGCTATGCCACAGAGAGACTGCCAGGGTTGGATGAAGACCCTGCAGAAATGTTCTGCCACTTCATGCCTGCTGTGATACTTTGCTTAACCTCCAAAAGCCAGTCTGGAGAGGTCCAGGTCACTATTAGGATGTGTGTTGTATCTGCCTGACCTGCATAGGTGTCTAAATCCAGATGTCATGATATGGCAACACGCAGGCAATTTTACTATGTACTACATCTCTGACTAAATTGGAGTTGAAAAACCTGGCTTCAATGTAGGCAGCCATATGAATCCCACCCTAAAAGATCCAGTCCTGTACAATGAAGTTTCTAGTGGCACTTGGGTTGTCTGTGGGCATCCAAGAGGTCTGCCTAGGTCTGCTAGGCATGACACAAAGCTTACAGGAGACACGCATTTTTCTGCAGCAGCTAAACATTATGCTTGAAGCAGGAAAAACTCTAAAGCAAGGAAAAGGGAGTGAAAAGATCTCAGCCAAGCCAAACAGCACAGGATTGTTCAGCTTTGTATTATAATGCAGAGAGAGTGGATGTCCACTGCAGGCAGCAAGGAGTGCCTGCCATATCAAATGGGAGCTTTCTTCCCTGCAAAGCGCTTGGGATTGTGATCAGGTTGGTCTTGGGGAACTGGAAGTTCCCCAGGGGTCCAGTTGCCCCTTTTCTCCTGGCTTATTAGGGAAGCTGTGCAATGTGAGGCTTTCAGAAAGGAGGAGCGGAGTTGCACATGGGTCACCTGTAACGCTAGAGGATCTGCTGCTTTCTTAGCTGAGGACATCATATACTGGGTGCAAGTGACTGGGGTTAAAGAAGAGGAGGAGAGCAACCTTTGTTGCTCACCATGGCCAGGAAGCTCTGCGCTGAGAAAGGAGATGGCAAAGAAGAGTGTTTAGGTATTACCTGAAGGCTGATGTCTTGGAGGATTTCCCTTTCATGTACTCATGCCTACTGGTTCAATAACTTCCAGCAAGCCCTTCTGCTGTTCTCTGATTCCTAGCAAAACCAAGCATGAGGACTGACAAGGAGAGCAAGGCTGAGCGAAGTTTGTACCAAATGGAGCTGCATGCCCTGGGGACACTTGCCACAGGGACCTGAGCCTCTCTGTCCTGACACCAACTGAGAACAAAATGGGGAGACCATCTGGAGTTTCAGGCACACATGATTGGACAGGGAGATTTCTAAGGGGGGGTTGGAAAGGCAGAGCACAAGCTGATAACTGATGCAGGATTGAGATGTGAGGACGGTGGGCAAAGAAGGAACCACCCAAAGCAATGTTGCAAGTACTTGGCATGGCCACGGCAGAGCTCCAGGAGTGCCTGTCTGCAGAGAAGCATGCACAGTGTTATGCATTTCTTTAGTTATGTCTTCATCTTCCATAACATTTTGGAAAAAGTGTTGGAGTTGAGAAGCTAGTTCTCCCTGCAGTTTCTTCTGCACTATCTTGTCCTTCTTTGTTTTAATGGAGTTTTCTCTTTCTTTCTCTGGGTGAATCTTCATGTGTTTCATCTCATAATTTTTTAGAAATACAGTCTTTTCCTTATGCCTGCACCAACATGAAAAAACTGTGTAAATGAAGTAAAGGCCGACAATTAAAGAGGTGGAAAACAATGCAAAAGCCTAAAGAGGAAGCAATTATACGTGGTCACCATCAATGGAATTGTTTAAAATTTCATTGCACTAACTGAAAGTTAGGGGAACTTTTAAAATTTCACAATGACTGAGGTCTATTTACAAACTAAGATGTCCTCAGTAATCATTGTCATGATGGGATTTTGTAATGATAATGTAAACCCATCCTTAACATATGCGCAACTCAGTCATTATTCTCTTCTACTGACCTAAAAATAATTTTTTGAAACTCTTTTTTAGGAGTAAATCTCAAGATTTCAGAACTGAAGCAGGAGAGGTTCTGGCTGCATTGAAGGAAAAAAATGTATGAGGCCAATCAAACAGGAACAGGACACTGGGAACCGGTTAGCCAGTGAAACCATGCAGTCACTGCTAGGGACAGAGGCAGAAGAAAAGTCACACCTTGGCTTCTTGACCGCGTCTTTCCATTCTGTGTGTTCGTTGACAGTGCACCACAGGATTAAAAAAACAACCCTAACTTGACAGGGGCCTACGAGGAGTGTTTTGCTCAAAGCAAAACCAGGGACAAACAAGTTCGTCCTATTTCAGGAAGCACTGCTTGCAAGCTGCTAAGCAGAGCACATCCTCACTTCTGTGGTTTTCCTCTTCCCCTCCCACAGCCTGCACAAACACAGTGAAGAAGAGAGGAAACACCTGCAAAGTGCTCATCCTCCCCACCTCGCTCTCCCCCAAGGCAATTGCTGCAGTGGGCGACTGTTTCACAGACTAGTTCAGGTTGGAGGTACCTCTGGAGGTCCATCTTCTCCAACCCCACTGCTCAAGTAGGGCCAATTGGAGCCAGTTGCCCAGGATCATGTAAAGCCAATACAGCTACCTATGCTAAAAATGAAGTTTTAGGTCTACATCTGTCAATCAGAAATGCTGGAAGACATCATCCCTAGGAGTTAGGTCTGTCCTCCTCATCTGAGAAGGATGAGGGTGGAAGTGATGAGCCAACTGGATATGGGTCTGCTTTGGCCTGAGGAGCTTTGGCTCACACATTTAACAAAATCATCATAGCAAGAAATTGCTGTAAGCGTACAAACCCGATGCCTCAATTTTCTGCTGAATCTTTCATCTCCCTTGAAATCTTCCTGGCATGGCCTAGAGCGTGGTCTTAGAGGGGCCAGAGCACATTTTGGAAGAGAAATGTAATTTCATTGGAACACGCTCACCCTAAGGGAAGTTTCCAAAGGCTTGATTTGATTCTCTAAATATGCCTTGGGTGACTCGCCTGGCCTATAGTTTCTGCTCCAAAATGCCTGCAGGGCAATTTAGCACCTGAAAGTAGAAATGTCCTGCCTAATCAACCTGTAAAGCATCTTAAATTCCACTGACCACAAAAACGAGGGTGGGGCAGATCTCATGTGGAGACCTGTACCCTTCTGGGGGTGCATGGAGTGACAGCCTGGGGCATCTCTACTGTCACTGGAGGTTTGCATGTGAACAACTGAGGCAAGCACCCCACATCCTTATCATGAACTCAATACCACCACAAAAGATAACAGGGTTAGGATTAAAAACATCTTAACTTTTTCACTTTTTGGTTAAACCACACTTACTCAGATTTTGTTGTTGTTGCTGTTTTCCTCTCCCTTGGTGTTTCCCCATATCAGCTGTGTACTGGGATGGAGGAAAGATTCTGGTCATTGCTAGTTGCAACAGAACGGCTGTTCACTTGAAACACAAAAATTATTACAGCTGGGTTATAATCAGAGCTGTTTGGCACCCCTGTGATGTTCAGTCCTTCTCTCTGAAAAAGCCTAATCTGATCTCACAGTTTGGAGAAGCTACACTGATAAGAAAATAAGCCATGCAAACCACAACTCTTCCAATAATACAAGCTCATATGGGTGTGGTTAAACTGCACAGCTATATAACTTCCTTCCTGAGGACACTTGCTGAAAAACCTGTGAGAACAGAGCGGGATGTTCATTCATGACCTGAGCAGCCAGATAGCTCCACCAGCCCTCTCAAACCTCCCACAAAGTGGTACCCTGGTTTGACCTAATGGCTACATGTCCCCCAAAGCGGTACAGCTGGAACAGCCCAAGAGGTCTGTCAGTCCTTCCCGTGTGTCTCCAGACGTCCCATGTTGTGCAGCAGGGTGGGAAGGGCAGTCCAGAGCCTTGGGACAAGTAAAAACCCAAATAATCTCCTTAGGAGACTGCTCCACGGTGGCTTTACTGTCAGCATTTACACTTGTGTCTGCATTGAGCTTGGCAGAACTGGGGTTGGCTCCTGATATGGGGAAGTGCACTTGTACTTGTGCTGCAGAGAAATAGCAACTTCACAAGTCTCTGCTTTCACCGTTGCAACGCTGTAGAGGTGATCAGAAGATAAGAACTGTGTCTTGGCACACACCTCCTCTTTGGTCAAAAGCAGAATCACAGAATCCACTTGCATGAGTATGGGGAGAAATCCCATTGACCAAGACTATATGACACAAATATGCCGGGTCTGTGTATACTCAGCAGTAGGAATGCTCCAAAAACACCCTGAAATGAGCCTCTCCTTGCCAAAATCTACCCTTTTCTTCTGAGAATCAATAAAGCTGCTTTAAATCCCAGAAACTCTAACATTGACATGTGAAGTTTCTTGGGCAGCAAATGAATAAGAGAAAGATTAAGAAACAATTCTAGCTGTTAAGAAGTCATCTGAACCATTCCCTGGGAAGGAGGAATGTGTTTGCCAGGGCTGCATTCAGGCTCCAAGAGATGGGATTCAGCACAGGTTCTTTTCTTACCTTTGTGTTGTTGTGTCTGCAGAAATTCTGTAGGAAAATGAATAAAGGAGACATTGAGTGGTTTTAACAAGGAGACCATGGGCCCAGTGAACTCATACAAAGTCTATGATGCTGGCAGACGAGCATGCACTTCTGCAGTAACATGTCTTTTCTACAGGTCAGAAAGCACATCACAAGACCACCTCATCCTCCAAAGAGGAAAAGCCAGTGGGTCACTCAAGTGATTAGTCTCTCAGAAATATTCTAAAGATGCCATGAATATAGAGAGGAAAGAGGATGTGGTCCCTAATAGGAAAGAGAGTGGACCATTAAAAAGGCCAGTCTGGAGATGTATCTCACAGCTGTCATGAAAGGGGAAATCCCAGTGTCTGCCAGACACTTGACAATACCTCATTGCAAAACTGCTTCATAATCCCATTCCTATATGTCTTGGAGTCCAGGATTTATCCTATGTGATCCTTTGGCCTAATTCCCTCACCTGGACAAAGGTATTCCTTAGCACTACATGATGTTTCCCAACAAGATGGAGTGAGGCGAGAGCACTTTGCTAGAGCTGAGCAGGTTTTCAATGGACATCTCAGCAGTTGTGCATTTCATAAGGAGCATAAGGAGATGTCAGTCTTTTCTCTCACCAGTTGGCCTGTAATGACAAAGAGTAATGAAAGACAGAAACATAAGCATTTGTACAAGAAGCCCTTGAAAAGCATGGATGCTCTTCTGCTCCCTCTCAAAAAAAGGCCCGTGGACACCAAAGGCTCCCTCCCCACCAGCTATCAAAAAGCAAACCTTGTGGGTGCTGGTACCTGACATCGGAACAAACGCAACTGCCAAGGCCAGCCAGAAAGTTAGCAAAGAGACATTGCCGGGCTCAGAGCCCACCTAGGCTCCAGACCCCAAGGACACCGCGCTCGTGGACTGCATGGAGAGACCCTCGTCCCACAGACACCAGCATGTCCCTCTTGGAAGGCTCCTCTCCTTCCAAGGACAACACCCCAGACAGCAGACACCGCTTACCCTTCTCCTCTTGCCCCTGGGCTACAAAAGGAAGGGGAAAGGCAGTTAGCAAAGAGAGAGTGCCAGGCTCAGACCACACCATGGGCATTTGGCTGGGTCTGCCTTTCCTTTGCCTGTGTTCATCGTTACTGGGGGTAAAGAATGGGGAACTGGTGGCGTGGATATGGTGGTATTGGGTACAGGATTTGGTAGTGGGTGGTGGGACCTACGAAGTGGGTTTCTATGGGAAGAGGTCCAGGGCTGCCCTGTGCTGGACACAGTTCCAGCCAGCTCCACAACGGACCCACTGCACACCAAAGCTGAGCCGGTCAGAGGAGTTTGTGGCATCTTGGTGAAAACATCTTTGTGAAAGGGCAGAAAATGCCGGAAAGAGGAGGGAACGAAAGACTGAGAAACAACAGAAGGTCCAAAGAGGAGGAAGTGCTCCATGAGCAGGCACCCCCCCTGAAGTTGTCCATGGGCTGCAGTGTGAATACCTGCTCCAGCATGATGTCTCCACAGACTGCAGGGAAATACCTGCTCCGTCGTGGATTCTTCCAAAATTTCTATGGGCTGCAGGGCAAGCTTTGCTCTGGAGCCCAGAACCTTCTTCTCACAGAGGCCACCCCTGCAGCCTCCCCGCCTCCAGCTAAAAAACCCTTGCCATGTAAACCCAATACAATTTCTAACTGGAATTTGACCATTTTGATGCAAACAGCTCTGAATATTTTTCAAACCAAATAGTTCGGAGACTGAAAAAAAGTTTTACTCTCCCCTCAGGCAGCCAAAATTTAACCAAGACAGGTGTGAAAACATGAAATAAAATGAAAAGAAAGTGCAGATGGTATTAAGATCAGTTTGCATACAGTTTATTATAAAGGTTTTGTGTAACATTTTCATGCATGGTGAGACCTTCAGACATTTAGTCACAGGAGGTCAGAAGAGGAGGAGGTGCTCCGTGAGCAGGCACCCCCCCGAAGGGATTGCAGCTCACGCTGGAGCACGTACGCCTGTGAAGGGAGTGCAGCCCATGGAGGACCCACGCTGGAGCATAGGAAAAGAGTGAGAAGGAAGGAGTGGTGAAGAGAAACCACTGTGTCATGACTCCAACCCCTTGCACTGCTTGTTGCCCAACTGGAGAGACTGAGTGTAACGTTTGGTGATAGAAACCTTTGGTGAGGGGAGGGGTGTCTGGAATTGAGCCTGGGTGTGAAGCTGAGCCTGGGAAAGGGTGAAAGGTGATTGAAATGTTTGTCTTTTTTTCATTTCCCAATACCCAAACCAGTAATTGAATCCTTCTGCCAATTGGCAGTAAATTAAGTTAAATTGCCAAGTCTAATCTCTTTTGCCTGTGACAGCAGTTGGTAAGTGATTTCTTGGGGGAGTAGGGAGTGAGCATCTCTGCTGGGGCTCGGCTGGTAGCCAGGGTCAACCCACCACAATGATGCAGAGAAACAAGGTATGCTCAGTACCCTGCCAAACGTTAGCACCTTCTTGGAAAACACAATGTCTCTTTTAACTCCTTTTCCTGCCTTGAATTTTCCAAGGAGCCTAAAATTGAAAAGAAAAGTTTTCAAAACAACACTCTCTTCCTTCAAAATACATTTATTTCATTTCCTGATACAAGAATGGTAGCAGTTGGCTTGCCTAACTTTAGGGATGGCATTCAACCTAACATAAATACAGAACATGGAGTATGAGTCATGTTGCCTAGAGGAGAAGGAAAGACAGGCTATATAACCTCACCTAAATTACAATTCTATCTTCAAGCAACTGAAACCATTGCTGTACTGATAAGACTTTCATGGCCTGTAATGGGAACTCAGACTCCTGCCTAGGTTTTTCTGAATCGGATCCCAATCTTCTTTCAACTAGCTGATTCTTTTTTCCTTTCTCATTTTTTTTCCCTGTTTCAGCTTCAGGTTTCTTCTTTTTAATTTTACATTGCTGATGTCCGAGATGTCACTTTTCCCTTCTTCTTTCCACTGAACTGTCTTTCCCTAATCCATTAGATCTCACAGTCATATTTAAAGAAGCTTTAATGGGACAGGGGTTAAGACTGGGCGGATGAGAGGTGTGAGCGTCCCTTCCCTTTTGGATAGAAATGGGTAAAACATTTCTGCAGGTTCCTTTCCAAGCCTTAGAGGCATTCTCACCATGACGCCCATCTGCTCTGCATCATAAAAGTTCACTTGCCCTTCCTCCAAGTCCAGCAGCACACCGATCACTGAATTACCCATCTGCTGCTTCGCAATCCTGTGATCTCCTTTGCTAGAGAAAATCTCTCCCTGGGACCTGTGCAGAGCCCAGAAGTCCTCCCCGGGGAGGGTCCCTTCCTCCTCCTCCCTCCCTTTCTCCCTCAACACCCCCAGCACCCAGTCCTGCTGCTGGCCCACCTCCACCTCCCAGTAGTGTTTCCCAGCTGCAAACCCTTCCTTCCCCAGCAGGACAGGGACTGTGGAGGGAGCGTTTGGGCCAGCAGGTTCAGACGCATTGCTCTCCACATCTGGAGTCCCCGGCACCTGGAGCTCCAGGACTCGGCAGTCAGGATCCACAGTAACGGGAACTGGAGGGGAAAACGAGAATCATCCAATGAGCAGAGTGGCCCAGGGACCTCTTTCCCCATGGGGCTATGTGTTGAAGTGTTTGAGGGTCTGAGCGGTTCTGGTGTGATTCAACAAAGAATTTAAGCATTCC
Source organism: Harpia harpyja (assembly GCF_026419915.1). NCBI lineage: Eukaryota > Metazoa > Chordata > Aves > Accipitriformes > Accipitridae > Harpia > Harpia harpyja. Next base: position 954,951 of record NC_068963.1, on the reverse strand, counting down.
CCACAACAGGGCAAGCAATCACTGATGAACTGAGAGGCACCTCAGAGCTGTCACAGCCATGTCCTCTCTCGGGGTGCAAGTCCACACACTACCACAAATCTGTTTTCCATATGATCATCCATCCTCTCCAGAATCGTGTCCACATCCCACCCCACACCTCGACACCTTTCAGCAACTCCTTTTCTCACATCCCAGCCTTCATTAGCCTGTTAACCAAGCCAGGCATATTCCTGTGACTCCAGCTAGTCGGTCTATCTCCAACATCATGGCATTGTCATTTCAGGGTGACTTGGACAGATGGCCACTGCATTTTCACACCCCTCCTCCTGCCAGCTTACCTGCGTGGCTCCAGGCTTCCCAGAAATCTAGAGAAAGAAAATGGACATTACTGTATTATGTTTTAGTAGGGCAGTTAGATACTTCTCAGACTGAGAAGACTACTAATGTGCAATTATTGTCATTACTGTGATTCTGCATCAGTTTTGGCCTTTCTCCTCTTAAGCCACCAATACTAGCATTTTGTATAATCACTAATATTTCTAACCCACTTACCCAGCTCTGCTTTCAGTTGACCTGAAAAGGAAAGATATAGATATTCCAGTCAGTAACATTTGTTTGCTTTTCGTTTTTTGTTCCAGTTTTTCAAAATAGGACAACCCCCAAGCATCCAATAGGAGACTATTCCTCTCCATAGGTTGATCTTTGATTATATTACTTGGCTTCAAATCCAGGGATAACATAGACATGCTAACCTGAAGATTTGTCGTACTGTTTCTAAACTTGACAAGAATGTCATATTTACATAAAATGTGTTTTCTTACCGAAGCGTTTTTTGAGTTTGGACTTTGCTGAAAAGGAATAGCATAAATGAGTGGTGTAGAAACTCAAGGCAAAAATGAAAAAACATTTGTGAGAGAGATATTAGAATTACATCACCAGTTGTTCCTTATGGGAACAGTGTGGGAGATTTCTGTCATTAAATTTGCAGGATAAAAGCAGTTACAGTTTTTTCTTAGTAACGTGAGAAGAGGGGAAGGAGAGAATGAGAAAGCTGAGCTGAGAGTTTTGGTTCTGTGAAATTTGCAGTTGTGTCCAGGTGAAACATGCCGCTTAGAGACATGGTTTAGTGGTGGACTTGGTAGTGTTAGGTTAACAGTTGGACTCAATGATCTTAAGGGCCTTTTCCAACTTAAATGATTCTATGAAACCACAAGGGAGAGAAGAAAACTAATGCAGAGTCCTGAGATGTGTAAGTCGACCGTAATCAGGGTCTAAGGCACAATGCATCCTGCACATGTAGGTAGAGAAGTAAATATCATTGGCCTTTTTGCCATGTAATTAACATGGCAAATAACATTTCTGAGAAGTCATTTTAAAGAAAAGTAAGCTAATTAAACATAGTAGCTTATTTTCACTGAGGCTGGACAGCATCTATTCTCAATGAATATTTTAAGAAAACGAGATTTACCTGCTTGATTTTTGCTTTTCTCTCCTTCTGAAAATCCAGCACATAGAATAAAAGAACTAATATTAATGGAGTACTTATTGGATATATACTGGAGGTTAAATGTTACTTAGTGGACTTTCACATTGCCTTCTGTAAAGCCTTAAACTTGAGTCACTTCTGTGGGAAACACATCATTCCAACACGCTTTCTGTTAGTTCATTTTACAGCTAAGCATACACACACAAATTCTACAATACTTAAAGCCTTTCTTTTCTGGAAGAAAAAAAAAAAAAAGTAAATATCTTGGACTGTGCCTGGAGTTTTTCACATTGATTCAGCTGAGCCTTGCATTTCATTTTAAATGCTTAACCACATTAAACAGTGCCATCAAACCCAGAACAAACACACAAGCCAAGCCAGAAAAAAAAACCCAAAGTGGGCATAACTTTAACACAAAGACAATTAAACACAATGAACAAGAAAAGCATCTTACCTAACATCGACTTCAGTTGTTTTTTTTCTAGAAAAGACAGTACACAGATATCTGTATAAGCTCTTTGATAGAGTGGCTTAATGCACTCAACAACACCAATACACAAATTGTATAACCATATAGCAAGTGCATCCTTGGATTACACTGTCAACTGCTTTGAGTAAATCCAATTCAACAATTTAATGCATGAATGTATCACACTATTTCAGCTTTATTATATTTAGAAAACTCATTAAGCAGGGTGGGAACAAGACTTATATGTATTGCTGGTAGAGGTCTTCTTTCAAAGCCTGTTTAAAACATGCCTTAACTGACTACATTTAAGAGGGCTATTCAGATGCATAAGCACCTAGTGCATTTGAGATGCCCTGGGGTATCCCAAGTGCCATATAGGTGTCTCTAAAAGACCTAGGGTGTCCCATAGAAGCTCTGTTAGTTCCAATTGTGTCTGTCAGATACAATTGAAGATCAATGAGAGATCTGCTTCCTTCCAGGGTGGCAGCTAGGAGATAAATGGGATGACCAAGGACATCACAAATGCTCCAGGGCACCTGTATGTACGTAAGTGGATTGAGCCATAGGCATGCAAGCTCCCAGTGGAGATCCATGAATAAAGTTCACAGGGTTTACAGGCAACTCAGCTGATGAAAGATAGGTCTGAATAATCTTGAAAAAGGCAGAAGAGTAGTCACCAGGAAGAGAAGGAGTGCTAGAAGCTTGCTAAGAGCTTTCCATCCAACAGCAGGGATTTGATTTGAGTTTTCAAAAAGATCACTGTTGGCCCATGATACTTCCTTGTAAACATCTGCAGTCTTCACTAAAGAATAGACCTTACGTGGGATATGATGTGTCATTGTCACTGTTTCCTTAATATTGAAAAGGCCTGCCACTCCCGCAATTACTATACTGATAATCAACATTCGAATATTGTTTCCCTGAATTTACATCTTTGAGATCTCTGAACATCTTAGCGTCATTTCAAATTCAGAGGACTTTTACCTTCTTCCATTTCCATCTTCACTTTCACTGAAAAATAAAGAAAATGAATCATAATGTTAATTATTCTTGTAAACTTCCCATGTCATACAACAGTGTACTTTATGTACAAACAGAAATAAGTAGAGTTAAAATTTTAATTTAATTTAACCTAATAAACTTCCCAAGGCTTCTTGTTCGTCCAAAGAGTTCTTATTTTTTATACCAAGACATGTCTCATTTCTAATGGAGTTCACAAAAAATGAGGTAGCATTCCGAGACACCCAGTCCTTCCTAGGTGAGTCTTGCCCAACCATAGCCTGACTGAAGTTCAGAGACCAGGAATAAATCCCTTCTGGTCCCATGGATATGTGTCCCCTCAACTGCCAAACCTGGTCAGGGAACAGAACCAGATGTGCCTCAGAATAAAATTATTCGTGCAATTCATTTGTCCCTGCTATGGTTATGGCATGGGTCAATTAGTACTCTCCCAAACAATAAGCAGGTAAGCATCTAGGTGACAACATGAGCTGAGGGCAATTCCCGATAGATGGTTTTAACTGTAAATACTCTGTCCTGGTGAGCAGGAAAGTTCAGCAAAAATCCACATGAGCTATGCCATGTCCCCCCACCCCACTGCACTGGTGTTGGACTAGGTGATCTTTAAAGGTCCTTTCCAACTCAAACCATCCTATGATTCTATGACAACTGGTTCATTTTATTTTTAAGTACAGACATAGGTGGTGAGTACCAAACAGATGTATTCAGAGTAAGCTGCTTTCAGAGTCTTGAGATGGCCTTAGGTAGGATGCTTGAATTGCTCTTGACTGTTTGGTTAATTCATTTAGTTCTTCCTAGTCTAAGGAATCCAAGGAATGCTTCTGATCAATTAATTAACTCTTGAACAATTGCAAACAAACCTTGAATATGTACGACATGGTAGAGTATGTCAGTCAGCATATAATAATGACTAGAGCTTAATGAAAGACGGAAACAGATTCTGTTTATAAAACACAAATGAAAAAAACTCATACAGGAACTTATTACATTGTGCTGTGCAAAAGTAAAATTAAAAACTACAAAACATTTGGATGCAACTAGAACTGCTAATTAGTTCTGTAATTTTATACAAATAAACCTTCCAACTTACAAATTGTCATAATCTTCATATTCATCTTGCTCATCACTTACCCGATCTAACTGTTTTCTTGTGGTTACCTGGTTAAAAAAAAGAGCAAAAAACCCTTTTTTGCATGTTTTTGTAGAGTAATACTGACAGAAATCAGCTCTCTGATTTGTCATTTAGGTTCTAGTGTCATTGACAACACTATGGAGTTATGTCCCCAATAATTATAGAAAGGGAACTACATGCATAGTTTAGGTCACAGAGGTCCTCTTGTCAGACTTAAAGCTATCTGAGGTAAGGACATGCAATTTGCCTTCCTCCTTGTTCAGACCATGTACTTTCCCACCCCTTTTTTGTTCCATTTCCTGAATTTGGTCATTAAACAATCACTGGCGATTTTGCTTGTGAGCTTTTGTTACAGTCATGGATTTCAATATGAACTGTTTTGATATTTCTATATGTTGACTGAAATAACATACAAAGAAATACTTACTTCTCAGCTTAGAAAATACAGTGGAAATTAGGACCATGCTGAGACATAAAATTACAAGGAAGATAATCAGCCATTTTGAAATGGAGGGAAAGAAAATATCTGTAAAAATGACCAAAAGGAGTTATATTCTATTACTGATTAAAACATAACGACAGTTATATCTTAGGATACAGTCAATACGTCTGAGGAGATGGTGAATTTGTATTTTACTTGAAGTTTCCTAGTAAAGTTGCTGAAGAAGAGATCTAGCCCTCCCCAACAGGACTAATCCAGGGAGACTCTTTCTCTGGGTATCAGATTCAGAATTATGAAAGATATGTCAGAGAGAGGTACACAGGTTTCCACCTGTCTCATGAATCACGAGAAAGGCAGCAATACCAGCTCTCATTTTTTTCACAGATGTGTTTCATTTCATACTAAACTGAGCAGATGATGGAAGAAACCATCACCACTGGACAAGAGAGACATGTTCACCCTTGTTTAATTTGATTCAATGAATGTCTGATTCATCCTGCCGAGTATAGTGTGTAAGTCAAGAAGGAGAATAAGATTTAAGGTATTCCCCACGTTGGATTTTTCCTGTTTCCTCTTTCCGGGTACTTCCACACTCAATGTTCTGGGATTTCTTGATGCCAGCCCAAAAGGGACTTCCCTCACAGACTTCTTCAAGAGCTTTACACTGCCCTTTAGTTCCCATTCCAGACCTAGACACTGGCTTTGTGGTGCTGAAGTTCTTTTTGGGGTCCAGCCCTATGAGGCTTGTTTCAGACTACCTGATGCTTGTCTATATACCTAGCAAAAAGAAATGTGTAAAGTTCTACAGAGTACGGGGAGCCATGACATTATCCACACCACGATCACACAGTAATGCACATATTAGAAGAAGGAAGATAAAAACATAGACTAAAAACATTTGTGAGCTGTTGGAATTATCACTTTAACACTTGTGACCATAACTATTGTTTTCAGCTATGCTCTGTGAAACCCATCAGCACACATCTTATTAAATGGCCTTGTAACCTGTTTCTGGATAATGCAAGCTTTTGGAGTGCTCGACCATTGCTAAGGAAATATGTAATTTTTGTATGTGCATACAGTTATATTCTTAATCTGTTTTAATTCAGCTCTGACAAGTTGACTGCCTTTGAACACAGATTTGTGTAAATTTGTGTAAATTTGAACACAGAAAGTCTTGATACTACCTGACTGCTTTTTAAGAGGAAAAACTGATTTACTGGGTACTGTCAAAGGCTGTGCAGTCAACTAGAAATAAACGTGGAAGAAGACTGCAGTTCTCATGAACTTTTTTCCAACACTGATTCTGGGAATACATCTTCAGGCCAGCTCATGACATAAAAATTGGACCCATGCCATTTAGACAGTGTCTTTTTAATCTTACAAGCAGGTGACTACAGAGCTCACCCACCTGAGATCAGGACTCGGGACTCGCTCGTTGTATTTAGCAGATTGTTGACTATTCTGCAGGAGACTTCCACGTCAGAGCCCGGTTTTAGGTTCATGGAAGTTACAACACTGTATAGACCTGCAGGCATCATTGTCATCTTTGTGGTTGATAGTTCCTTCCGGACCTGTCCTTGGCCATCCAGCCAAATCACCTCGGGTTTAGGAAACCATCCAACTGCATGGCAGGTGAGGCCAATGCCCTGCTTCATGTGACTCCTCAGGAAAATGGAAGGCACACCACCTCTAGCTAAGAAAAAGAATACGTATTCTCCATTTCAACCAGTACTGAGAATGGGAAATTGTCTGGCTTATCTTGAATTCAACACCTCTTTTTTTATATGTATATTTGTACGGAAATACATAGAAAGACTTTTCTGAATTTAAACTGTGACAGAGACCAAGGCCCTGAAGTTTCTCAATGGTCAGCAATTCAGAGTCTATCAGATTGAGAATAAGGAACAATTTAATGGAGATTACAGCAAACAGAGCTAGCTGGGGATGGCTATTCTGGAATGAAGTTGCCAGTGGAACTTCCCAGAATTTTGTAAAAAAAGAAAAAAAAAAAATCCATATCCTTGCGATGATTAACGGATTACAGGAAGCCTATGAACAGTTAGTGCAATCTGTCCGTGAAAGCAGAATGTATTAGTGTCTCAGGCTAATCATTTCAAGTAAAACTGTTACTGACATGGTACACATCTGGTCTACAGTTCAAAAAAATTGTATTGTTTATACTCAGGATGTCTGAAGACTAAATTACAGTGTTACTTAGATGTTAAATCTTTGCTTCATCTGGAGTTTTAAAGCTAAGAGGACATCTTCAGCAGAATCTGGCTGCAATATGAGATGCCACAATACCTATCTAGTAGAAATTGGTTCCTGTGTAGCAGGGAAAGCATGGAGGAACACTGTCCACTTCCAAGCCAACTACATTAACTGAAGAAACCCATGAAGATGGTATCTATTAATGTACTGAAATAAAAATAGGAGCAATGAAGTCCTACCCACTGCTTTGTTCTCCTGCTGGGGGCAAGCAGCAATGTAAGTGGCGAGGTATTGGGATGGGACCAATTGATTATGCTGACCACATAGAAACTCTGGACAATCAGCTCAGTCATGGTTGATTGCACAGTAGAAATCTAAATTCAACTTTACATTGATCAGCTGAATAATTGCAGGGTTCCCTGAACTTTCTGATTGGGCTTTCATTGAGTATGAAGGGAGATCGTATTCTCAGGTCACACACAGCTGCATGTGTTCGGTTACCTAAATACAGGTGTCTCAAACTAGGACTAAAACTTACCTCAAATATTGGATATAGCCATTAATTTAGAGAAAACTGACTCAAATCAAACACAACCCTCCATGAAGACAGTTTATGTGTCAAATTATATTAAAATTATATTATAATTCCCTCAGTCAGTGATGGATATACATGTTTCTATTCAGCTCCATCTTTAAATAAAAAGAGAGAGAATTGCCACTAACCTGCCACTTGCAGTTCAATCAACACATCATGGTATGTGTCATTGAAAGAGACCACACAAGCGTATGATCCTTTGTCAGAGCTCCTGACATTCTTCAAGTGCAGAGACATGTTGCCAGCTCTAAATTCACTGTGGAAGAATTCTGTTCTGCCTTGATATCTCTCATCTTGTTTCTCCACTTTATTCTTTCCATCATATCTGCTCACAGTTATTTTTTGAGACTGCTCATGAAATATCCACTGGACAGAGAATACCTCAGGAATGTTATCTGCTACAACGTGGCAGGGCAGAACCACACTTTCTCCGATGACTCCAATGATGGAACTATTAGGAGGAGAGCTAATAAGATGACCTGGATAAAAATAAAATGGCAGTTGTTTCTGTTTGTCCATATCTCATTTTTCATGGCATTACATCAGGCAACCAATAGAACCAATATCACTGTCAATAGGAGAGGAATCGAGAAGAAAACTAAAAAAATAACATGGCAGATTACTTAGATGAGTAATGTTCACATTATGTGAGGCTCATGGAGTTTATCCTTCACTACTGTGAACACTAACTTAAGCAATTTCGTGGCCATTAAGTGATGGCTATTGAGAAATCATGGAAAATGGGTGAACACTGAGAAGTCCATAAAAGGTCAAACACAGGATCCAGGATCTATCGAACAAAAAAGTAAAGGTGGGATTCAATTGCCCAAACATTGGTACCTAGTATCATTTGAAATGTCATTAGGGTATGCAAGACATCCCGATGGTGCTGGTAGATGTGGCGTACGACCTGCAGCAGATCTGTGTTCATGTGAAGGAGCAGCTGGAGAGCAGACCAGAATACAGCAGTGCCTAGAAGGACACTAGATATTTATGTGTTGACACCTGAATCACATATATGATGATTTGGTCATCTACATCTGAGCTAGATGTCCTAGGTTCCCTTTGCAATGAATGGGGAGAAACAGGCAGCTTCAGACATCAATCAGCCTTTGTTAAAAGGCAAATGACTCTGTCTTCCAGATCTTTTCTTTTGTCCTGGTTTTGGCTGGGATAGAGTTAATTTTCTTTCTAGTAGCTGATATAGCGCTATATTTTTGAGTTAGGTATGAGAAGCAGGTTGATAACACACTGATGTTTTCAGTTGTTGCTAAGTAATGTTTAGTCTAAAGTCAAGGATTTTTCAGCTTCTCATGCCCAGCCAACAAGAAGGCTGGAGGGGCACAAGAAGTTGGGGACACAGCCAGGGCAGCTGACCCAAACTGGCCAAAGGGCTATTCCATACCATGTGATGTCATGCCCAGTATATAAACTGGGGGAAGCAGGGGTGGGGGGGTGGATCACTGCTCAGGAACTAACTGGGCATCGGTTGGCAAGTGGTGAGCAATTCCATTGTGCATCACTTGTTTTGTATATTCCACTTCTTTTATTATTATTATTCTCATTTTATTATCGTTGTTATTATTATTTTCTTCCTTTCTGTCCTATTAAACTGTTCATGTCAACCCATGAGTTTCACTTTTTTTTCTCCGGATTCTCTCCCCCATCCCACTGGGTGGGGGAGAAGTGAGCGAGCGGCTGTGTGGTGCTTAGTTGCTGGCTGAGGTTAAACCATGACACTGGTAAAATGGGGCTAGCGTGTCCAGGTTGGGCTTGCTTGGGGTTTGCTGTCACGGGGAAGGGCTGTGTGTTGGGAGCCTTGGTGATGCTATACTGAAGTCAGATGTGCAGCTTTCAGATTTCTAAAGATACACGAGATGAATCCCACCCACAATGTATATCTTTGAAAGGGAGTAGAAGGGAAAACCAGGACATTTTATAGCGGTCATTCTCATTTCAGTTCCAAGGAGGATACCAGAATGGAAAGAAGGCTCTTGGAAATAACAAAATAAATAGCAACCAACATGGACTTGCAAAGAAGTCATATCACAGCAACTTGACTTTATTCTACGGCAAGTTAAAAATCTACCATGAAACATGTAGGAAATATTTAATATTAAATATAATGTCACTTCATATGCTGTAGGGGATTGCATCTGATCAAGCCCCAAGAGCCCCAGTCTATGCTGATCTTCTGTCATATCTGCCAGCTCCATTTAACAGGAAATCTCAGATACACTAAAGCATTTAGAATTGCACTAGGCGTCTGTCGTTAGGCACTGAATAACACACAGGGAGCAGGATTCAGGTCCAGAACTGGGAACCTAAAAACAGATGTCCAGGCTTCCTAATCATCAAGAGGACTAAAAGCAAAACTTCCACCTTTGAATAAACAGAGAGACATGCCACTGACCTGCCACTTCCAGTTCAGTCGTTGACTTGGCTACATTCCTACTATAGTCAATGGAGATCTAGCCAATAGTCTGTTCAGTTCATTCTACAGCAGGCAGTGAGTCTTTTCATTGGGTAGGATAGAGTTCCTTGAACATCCATCTTTGATGCCCTGAGATACTATAGGCACAGGATTGGCAAATGTGACACAGGCTACACGGTAGGTCTGTTCTATATTGGAACATCGAGAAGCAAGAAGACCCTACAGCATCTGAAATACCAGTAGATGCCAATGCATGAGCCTCTGAGTCTTACCCTAGATGCTGAGCTTGCATGCAGACACCTGCCTCTAGGAAGCTAAATGTAAGCAGCTAAATCCATGAGCCAAATCCAAAACCTTGGGCACAATTCAGTTGGCTACACCTAGGTGTCTAGTGCTGAGTTACCTTGGAGCTTCCCAGCTGCCCTCCATTCACCAGTCTAGAGGGTTATAAGTGTCCGGCAGCCCTATCGTATCTTCCAGCCTATGCAGATGTCCCAGGTGCCTTAACACATATCAGACAGCACCAGGGTCTTATCTGGTGTTTTAATTTGATGTTTTATGTCATCTAAGTTAAAAAGAAAAAAGATGTGTACTCATTATTTTTGACTTTGACATTTCTATGAACCTAGGCAGAAATAAGCTGTTTTATTAAAATATATTCAAAATGGAACTATCTTTACCTGTAATGAGGCATGATCTGTGTTGAAAAGTCAGTATGTGAATAGCTGTCAGCCACCAAAAGGGGGAACCCATCAATATCCAGGCTTCCTAATCATCCACAGGACCAAAAGCAAAGCTTCCAGCTGAAATTCCTGTATGACTCCTTCAGTCTCTTCACATGTTCAATGCAAAATAGCAAGCATAATTGCAGAGATAGAATGATAGGGAAAAATATGAATGAACTTAGAGATAATGGGTTTGATGCTGTCAAAGGCAAAGAGGATTGCAGGACATCTTTTCCTTCCTCATCTCCCTGTCAAGTTTAACTACGTAAATGGTACAAAAGAAATATAGCCTTTGCCTCCTCTATATTTACCTTTGTCTTCCAGAAACTCTTTATTATGTTCACTGGCATTCTTTTTCCTTTTAGTGAGGAGTTTAAAGCATTTCATCTTGTCTTTTGATATTAGCAGACTAGTCTTTTTTTTTTTTCCCTGCCTTTCGTGTAGTAAAAAAACCTGCAAACAACTTCATGGATAAATTCCCAGGAGCAATGTTACTATACTGATCTCTCTGTTGACTTACACCAGCATTTTAAAGAGAAACTTGTGATTTAACAAATATGACTCCTCCAACTTCCTCCCAAGATCTTTGCTTTCAACTCACTTCTGAACTAATCCATACTCACAGTAAAGGTATGTAACTCAAACTGACTAGTGAGCTGAAAGGGCACGACACAACTTAATTATAGATATGAGAGCTCCTGATTTCCTCTCATTTTCTGCGTTTTTTCTCACATCACCAATCACAGGTAAAATCAAGTGCTGTCAGAGGTATTCCCATCTGAAAATGGCAATAATGCATCTACAGTAGGCAGGTTCATTCCTGTCAGTGCAACTGATTAAATCCATACCAGTTAATTCAAGTAACTGCAATGGGTTTTCTTCATGGATTTAGCAAAAGTATTATTTCTTACCTGAACAGTAAGAACCTTAAGACTTCTTTATGGGATATGGTTGTGGTGAACCTTTGTCCTCATATCTTTATTACCACTGAAGCTTGTGATTGCATTTTCCACATCCAATAGGGCTAGAGAGGATTGGACAGTATGACTGGGGAAAAGGTAGCTGCCAAGATTCATGTTGCAAGGCCAAAATAGCTTCTTGCTTCCCAATTTATCTCTCTATACTCCTAGCTGGAAAAAGGTAGGGATGTTCCTCCTCATCCTCCTGTGCAAAATCATTCTCTGTTCAACTAGCATTTAACCAGAAATCACTGCAGGAAGACTTACAAATATGTCATGAATAACTTAGCAGGGTACTTTTCTATCGCATGCTCAGGTGTTTCCCTCTGTTTGCAAATATATCTGGATCTTGATAGTGTTGCAATTTTTTCCCCATATTGTTCTTTTTATGTCCTGTTGAAGAACAGAAAACAATTTCAGTCAACTTCCCTCTCATTTTTATCCTTCAGTTTTTCTGACTCCTGGCTGTCCTGTGAAGAAGCATTTAGTGCTCTCAGGAGAATGCTGTCTCTCCTTCTATATCCAGATTGCACTGAAGATTCTTGAAAAAGGAATGTCCCAGAGCTTTTGTGTGTGGCAGTATAATGCTGTTTTGCTTTGGGTTTTTTTTGTTGTTGTGGGGGTTTGGATTTGTTTGGGGTTTTTTTTGTGGCGGGGGGGGGTGTCTTTTGTCCTGTTTTTCATTCTTTTTATCATGGAAATTCAAAACCTACTGATTAGGTGTTTTGCCAGATTTTTTTTATTTCTTGAAACAAAGGCATGATTGTGGAAACAAAGACTACAAAGGAAAACTGTACCCATCTCTTTCATACGAGTGGCATTCCTCAGGGGTAGGTACTGGGACTGGTGCTCTTTAACATCTTTGTCGGCGACATGGACAGTGGGATTGAGTGCCCCCTTAGCAAGTCTGACGATGACACCAAGCTGTGTGGAGGGAAGGGATGCCATCCAGAGGGACCTTGACAGGCTTGAGAGGTGGGCCCGTGCAAACCTCATGAACATCAACAAGGCCAAGTGCAAGGTCCTGCACATGGGTCGGGGCAATCCCAAAAACAAGTACAGGCTGGGCAATGAGTGGATTGAGAGCGGCCCTGCGGAGAAGGACATGGGGGTGTTGGTTGACGAGAAGCTGTCGTGGTTTAACCCCAGCCAGCAACTAAGCACCACGCAGCTGCTCACTCACTCCCCCCCACCCAGTGGGATGGGGGAGAAAATCGGGAAAAGAAGTAAAACTCGTGGGTTGAGATAAGGACAGTTTAATAGAATATAAAAAGAAGAAACTAATAATGATAATGCTAACACTAATAAAATGACAACAGTAATAATAAAAGGATTGGAATGTACAAATGATGCGTAGTGCAATTGCTCACCACCTGCTGGTTGACACCCAGTTAGTCCCCGAGTGGCGATTCCCCGCCCCCACTCCCCCCAGTTTCTATACTAGATGTGACGTCACACGGTATGGAATACCCCGTTGGCCACTTCGGGTCAGCTGCCCTGGCTGTGTCCCCTTCCAACTTCTTGTGCCCCTCCAGCTTTCTCGCTGGCTGGGCATGAGAAGCTGAAAAATCCTTGACTTTAGACTAAACACTACTGAGCAACAACTGAAAACATTAGCGTTATCAACATTCTTCTCATACTGAACTCAAAACATAACACCGTACCAGCTTCTAGGAAGACAATTATCTCTTTCCCAGCTGAAATCAGGACAGAAGCTCAACATGATCTGGCAATGTATGTCTGCAGCCCAGAAAGCCAACCATATCCTGGCCTGCATCAAAAGAAGACTGACCAGCAGGTCGAGGGAGGCGATTCTGCCCCTCTACTCTGCTTTCGTGAGACCCCACCTGGAGTACAGCATCCAGCTCTGGGGACCCCAACATAAGAAGGACATGGACCTGTAGGAGCAAGTCCAGATGAGGGCCATGAAGATGATCAGAGGGATGGAGAACCTCTCCTATGAAGACATGTTGAGAGAGTTGGGGTTGTTCAGCCCGGAGAAGAGAAGGCTCTGGGGAGACCTTCTAGCAGCCTTCCGGTACCTAAAGGGGGCCTACAAGAAAGCCGGAGAGGGACTTTTTACAAGGGCGTGTAGTGATAGGGCAAGAGGTAATGGCTTTAAACTGAAAGAGCATGGATTTAGATTAGATATAAGGAAGAAATTCTTCACTATGAGGGTGGTGAGGCACTGGAAGGCGGTTGCCCAGAGAAGTTGTGGAGGCCTCCTCCCTGGAAGTGTTCAAGGCCAGGTTGGATGGGGCTTTGACCAGCCTCGTCTACTGGAAGGTGTCCCTGCCCAGGGCAGGGGGCTTGGAACTAGATGATCTTTAAGGCCCCTTCCATCCCAAACCATTCTATGATTCTATATTTCTATACTTCTAACTTTTGAGGCTAATTTGATTAATTTGGTCTGAATTTGATTGAGCAGTGGATTTTCTCAGGGCTGCGAAGTTTCTGTGAGGGCTATGAAAACAGTTGCTTATTTGCCTAGGGAAAGTCAAGTATTTGTGCTATTCCAAGGGAATTAATCTATGTAGTAGGGCTACAGTCACAACCTATTTCCCAGTAGTAACTGCATAGCTGGAGTTCTTGAGCTAGCTGAAATGCTGTCTGGGAAACTAAACTAAATTAAACTAAACTAAACTAAACTAAACTAAACTAAACTAAACTCTTAGGAACCTCCACTGGCACATTTGAAACAAAGATGAAGAGTGTCCCCATCAGTCAAGGCTGAGTTTTGCTGAACACTCAGTTGGACCTACTCTCAAATACCCTCCAACATTTTACACCACGACATCTGAGACTAGTGCATTTGTGTTAAATCCTACAGTCACATAGGAAAGGAGACTTCTGAAGGAGCATGAAACAGTTTTGCAAGATGGTCTTTCCAGAGACAAAACTGAAGACAGCATGGAGGAGATTGCTCAAAAATGAACCTGCTGAATGATGGAGCCTACGATGACATCAAGAATGCAAAATGCGATGTTTTCTCATGTGAATCTTGACATTTCCTAGATGGAGTCATGATTGACAAGGAGAGTTCTGCAGGTCCATCTTGCAGCCTCATGAGTGATGATCCCATCTAGAAAACGGGCACATAGAAAGCATGAATTAACTTTGTTGGGGATGCAAGTGGAGGAAGGGTTGTCTGAGATCACCATAGTGTCAGTATTGACAGCAGGTCTTTTCTGCCTAACTAACATGTAACTTCTGAGAAGATTTTATTGTTACTTATCAGAAGCTATCTGAGATAGGTAACAAAGTGCTGTTTTGGTATCATCTAATATGAGCCTAATCTAGCAGTGCTTCTGAAAATATGAGCTGGCTAGTTTTGTAAGAGAACTGCAACTGCACACTGGAGCATAATTAGCAAATAACCAGTCCCTTCAGTTAATGAGGCAGTAAGACAGGGCTTTCTTTTCCACAGGAAAGGAGCTACTCTTTAGGAAAAAAAGTTGCCATTTACAGCTTTTTTTTACCGTACAGCCAGTGAAAGCAATATCTCTTTCTAAGTTTCCATCTCTCTGTTGCATATAGATGGTGTACATGTAACTTTAAAAACATTTCTGGCATATTTTTGAGGATGTAGTGTGTGAGGGACAAAGCAATAATCAGAAAACTGCAGGTTTTGGTCAGAAGCTTGATAATGGGAGCCCACGTCAACGTTTCAAGATTTAGCTTTCCATTAATTTATCAGGATGGTCCTGAATACCATGTCTGTGGAGAGAGGTGCCTGCATTTTCAGAGATAATCTTCACGTGAAACAAACATGTATTTCCCGTAGACTGTGAAAGACAGTGGAGTTTGAGTTATGATTCATCTCACAGTATCGTAAACTACCATATTTGATTAAAGGAATCACAGTCCTGGATTACCTGGGTGCCATTAAGCTGCTGTGACCTTGGCTGTTTGAAGATGAAGTTTCGGGTCTCAGCTGGATGGTTATTCTCTCTCTGCAGTCAAAGGAGGGACAGGCAGCTCTGCAACATGATTGATCCTGCCTGGGGGCCATAAAAAACCCAAGAGTTTTAAATCTAGGTGTGGCCCCATGCCTACAACACTTTTGTATGCAGGATACATCCCACCTTTAAGTGAAGAGGAATTGAGCCCCATTTAGATGTTCATTAGTCTTTTTCTCTGTGAAGGGTCTGAGTCTTGTAAATCAAGTTATTTTCCTGCTCACTACAGATCTTAACTTCCTCTCTCTCTAACACATACAGCAAACTGGTGTGATTGAATGAGAAGGTCTTGCACTTTAAAGTTCTAAATTGCCCAATTTTAAATTTTCTGTGGTTTCCTACCTGGTCTCTGTCTTGTATATTCATACTTCTAACTTCAAATCATCCTAGTGGGTAATGGGCTCACGCAACACCCCATTTTGGTTTCTCTACCTCCCATTCACACTGTTTTCTCAGTTTTCTTTAATTGTCTGAAAGCCATGCTAGAAAATGACTTGCAAAGGATTTGAAACATAATCCTCTTGCTGTACTTTGGATCTAGGTGTGTAAGCAAACCAAGCCTTTGGATATCTCCTACTATAGGTTGTTGGTATCTGCAGGTATCAGCTGGAATCTTGCACCCAAGGGCAAAACATTGCTCATGGTGAAAGTTCAGTTTTCAATACTTGGAAGCTTTAGTGAGGAAATTATTGCAGTCTATCCCCTCTATAGATATGGAAAAGGAAAGTGTGTGTGTTCAGGCAATACAAGCCAAAGGTTCCTTACTTCCATAATCCATGCTGAATTTAAAATGGATACTTTGGATCTTGCTATTCAGGTAAGGAATTAAAGTCTGCCTGAAACAGCATTGTGCACAATTAGGTTTTTGGAGGGGTTTGCATGAATATTGAGCTGGTGGTTTGCTGTTTACAGTCCCCAGGGAATGATTCCAGTTTGGAATTAAAAAGGCTTCTTTCTTGCCTGTATCAGTGAGAATACGGTAGTCATTTGTGGGTGCCATTTTAATGAACTTGTTAGAAATCATTTAAGTTTCTCTTTATTTACTGCCTTACTGTAATGAATAAAACAGCCTGCTTGCTTAAGAGTGCATAATGCCTGAATCTGATCTATGATTTTGATTTTGAATCAGATGCTACCTGCTAGCAACCTTTATTAAAGAAATTAGTCACTGAAATGCTAATCGTTTTTTGGTAGGTTGCTTGAAAGAGAGAGTTTGCTGAAACTGTAGTAATGGATGGGGTTGGTTTGAGGACTGCAATGTGCTGATTCTGAAACATACTTGCACTTATGAAAGCAAATTTATTTGCTCTTTTTGTGTCAGAAATATAGACTTGTTATGTGCTTGTCTGGTAGGTATATACCAATATGACTTATTATATATACCATGATGTAGGTAATCTTAATTAATGAATTATCACACAGGTATAAAATTATTCTGACGATAATCGATATAAAGGATAACGATTTTTGCATTCATGCATGTGCAAGCAATAAATCTTGGCTAAATTTTCCAGCTGGTGAATGGTGCAAATCTGTGGCATTTATTTTCTGTCTTTCCTTTTTTAAAAATAATAGTTGGCCTGTGTCTGAGAGCTTTTAGCTTTATTTGGAGGAGTGTAAAACAGAAATAAATCAAAAGCAAGACAGAAAAGGCTCTGTAGCTTTGCTGCAGTTTTTAATCCTTTTTATTTTTCCTTCTTTTGATGTGCGGAAAACAGACTCCACAATCAGTGAGATTGTAAAGTAGGTATGTTCATTCAGTGCTGGGCAGCATGGGGGGTAGTCCCACCAAAGTCGTGTGCGCCCGACTCGGCAGTTTTCTTCAAGTTTATACAGTCAAGTGTTACATATTCACAATACGCCTATACATCTGCATGACCTATCCCCACTTCATATTAAAATGAGTTACGAGAGGTCATTTCCATAGTCTCCTCTCAGCTGCGCTTGCGCAGTGCCTCTTTATGGTGGTCGTCTGGTGGTCGCAGAGATGAAGATAGATGACTCCTCTTCGTCACCGCTAGTAACCTTTTTTCTTGCGCAGGCTCAGTGGTTTCTTGGTATTCACCCAAGCCGCAAGACCAGTCTTAGCTGGCTCTTGGGGCCTGCTCCTGCTTCTTATCAGGAACTGTTTCTGCCTCATTGGCTGGTTCTTGGGACCAGCTCTTCTTATCAAAGACTGTCTCTGCCTCAGCTAATTTCAACAATGTAAGCGCTAAACATCATCTTTCGTCCCACTTTATTATATCTACTGAGATTCGTTTGACTCCCCTTGTCTCACTTTCACTCTAGATCTTGGAAAAGCTAGCTTTGCATTTGAGTAAGCAGTTAATTTTTCAACAGAAATAGCAATGAGTGAGTGCATATTATGACAATGGGCTTGGTATTCTGCACTCACAATCCCTAGCTTCCTTTTTGACTCTTTACTTCTTCATGCCTCTCCTTTGTTAGAAAAGCAAAGATGCATGTGGGTTAGCCTCCACAAGGAAGTGAGCACCGAGTGTGTTCTGTAGACCCTGCATATGAACAGAAATGCTGCTGGGCTCTAAGGAAACCAGTCTCTTCCCATGTTGAGTTTCATGACACAAGTAGTCTAGGTCGGTCTAATTTTTTTCAGCGGTCACACGGAAAGCTCTGGGTGGAGGGAAGTGCTAACATTTTATACTAAAAAAACTGTTGAAACATTGGGTGAGATTCTGTGTGCCTAAATTTACACGCCTAGAATCTGCATGCCAGTGTATCCTCTCTGACTTTCTTTGTGATTACAGCAATCGATAGGTCGCTTCACCTTATGTATGTATTTCTCTCCAAGTATCCGAACATACTTACTTATCTCATATACAGCAGGTGAATTTCACCCATTGCTGCTCGTACTGACTGATATGGGCCTGGAATAATCATTTGACATGCCAATGTATGTTACTTAGGTCAGGAATTTCCCAAGTTGAATCCGTGGTTTCAAATGGCACATGCATCTGCTAATGTTAGAAGCGTGTAAGCATTTTACTCAAAACAGGAATGATGTAGAATTTTTTTTTTTGTCTTTGGGCATTTTTTAAGATCCTTTCTAGAAATCCTAGCTTCTTCCTCCAACCGCCACCACCAACAGAAGTTTTGACCAAGCAAGTATGAGTAAGAGAAACAACATATGGAGTTTCAGTGTACAGTAGATGCTTTCTAGCAGAACCTGGAAATAAAGGAGCTTTTTAAAGACTTCTGTCTGCCTCAGGGTCTCACCTGTCTGAAGTTAGACACATCCTACTGGGTTTAGATTTAGCCTCATGTCATCTAGAAAAATGTTGCTATCCTGGCTAGAAGTTTCCTGAACACTGAGTGTCTCATGGACGCTTGAGGACCAGGCCTTTGAGGGGCCCTTAAGACCCAATATACTGTTCTAAGTCTCTCAGAAATACTTCTCTTTTCTCTGATGGCCAAGTGTAAGTCTTAGAATCACAACTTAATTGACTGACTTTCGTTAAAAACAGCTTATTCTGTCATTTTCCTAATTTTACTCAAAGGTATCTAAACACCTCTGCAGATTTGTACTTGTATCACTCCATATACAGCAGTATATAGAGAACCATATGGCTCTATTTTGATTCTCTCTTCCCATTCTCTGCTCTGTGCTTGAAAAGATGACAGAAATCTGGTAAGATTGGCCCCAGAAGTTTTGCTTATTGATGTCTTACAAAACTGCAAGGCGATGGGTTCCAAATTCCAGCAGGCGACGACTCTTCACATCATTCTTTTCCTGCAGATAATTCATTTGGTCACAGGTAAATCTAGGTTCTGTTCTAATCACAATTTGATTTAAAAAGATACCTAATTTCCAGAGCTAGTGGATAGATATAGAAGGAAAAAAAGAAGTGTAGATTTTGGGGGGGGGTGGTGTTGGCAATACATATTTTATTTGCAACATATTTGTATCATTACCTGATTTTATATATATATAGAAAATATAGATATACATATTTTTATACATATATATATACACCCACCATTCCCTCCACTCATTTTCTGAAGCCAGAATGAAACAGTAACATTATATGAAATCTTAATACACTTCAATCATGCAGATGGCAGAAGGCCTAGGCAATACTAAAGACTCACTTAAACCTTCAACATGGGGTTATAGATTCACAGGCCCCCCATAACTGTTTTTCAGGGAGCTTCCTTTCTCTGTTTTGGAGTCATTTTTCAGTTTGGCTGACCCTGTCACTTTGCCATGCTGAGAAAACCTAGGTTTCTTTTTGGATCTCCCACTTTAGAGTACTGAACTGAAGGGCAAAATAAGCTCAGTAAAGGCCCATTACTATTTTTGCTGTTAAACCTCAACGCTAAGCTTGTCCTTTTTCACTAACGGCCATTTTGCAACAAGTTGCCTGCATTTGAAATGAAATATACTTCCTGTGGTGTGTTTTATCACTGAAAGCGGCTGTCCCGGTAAAAAGACTATGGACATCTGAAATTAGGTAGGTGAAATCCTGCCTTTGTAAGCTCCAGCTTTACAAAGTGAGCTAGTCTTTCTGCATGATGGACATGGCATTTCTATCTCTGAACCACTCTACAGACTGAGCTCAGTATTTTCAGCAGCATCTGCTTGAAGTTATGCTATGTTCTTAGGATAAGCGGTAGTGGTGAAGGATGGCAGAGGATAGCAGGGGCCTTCAGTTACAGAACTGTGCTTGTATATGCTCATATGGACCTACAGAGATGTGATGTGATTACTGTCTGTGATGGGTTAACCCTGGCTGGATGCCAGGTGCCCACCAGAGCCGTTCTATCACTCCCCCTCCTTCTCAGCTGGACAGGGGAGAGAAAATATAACAAAGAGCTTGTGGGTTGAGATAAGGATAGGAGAGATCACTCACCAATTACCATCACGGGCAAAACAGACTCAGTTTGGGGAAAATTAACTTGATTTATTACAAATCAACCGGAGTAGGATAATGAGAAATAAAACCAAATCTCAGAACACCTTCCCTCCACCCCTCCCTTCTTCCCGGGTACAACTTCACTCCCGGATTCTCTACCAACCCCCCAGCGGCACAGGGGGACGGGGATGGGGTTTACGGTCAGTTCATCACATGTTATTTTCTGCCGCTTCATCCTCCTCAGGGGGAGGACTCATCACACTCTTCCCCTGCTCCAGCGTGGGGTCCCACCCACGGGAGACAGTCCTCCACGAACTTCTCCAACGTGGGTCCTTCCCACGGGCTGCAGTTCTTCACGAACTGCTCCAGCATGGGTCCTTCCCATGGGCTGCAGTCCTTCAGGCACAGACTGCTCCAGCGTGGGCCCCCCACGCGGTCACAAGTCCTGCCAGAAAACCTGCTCCGTGGGCTCCTCTCTCCACAGATCCGCAGGTCCTGCCAGGAGCCTGCTGCAGCACGGGGTTCCCACGGGGTCACAGCCTCCTTCGGGAACCCACCTGCTCCGGTGTGGGGTCCTCCCCAGGCTGCAGGTGGATATCTGCTCCACCGTGGACCTCCATGGACTGCAGGGGGACAGCCTGCCTCACCATGGTCTTCACCACGGGCTGCAGGGGAATCTCTGCTCCGGCGCCTGGAGCATCTCCTCCCCCTCCTTCTGCACTGACCTCGGTGTCTGCAGGGTTGTTTCTCTTACATGTTCTCACTCCTCTCTCCGGCTGCCGAATACCGCCGTCCCAACTTTTTTCCTTCTTAAAAATGTTATCACAGAGGCGTTACCACTATCGCTGATTGGCTCGGCCTTGGCCGGCGGAGGGTCCGTCTTAGAGCCGGCTGGTATGGGCTCTCTCGAACACAGGGGAAGCTTCCAGCAGCTTCTTACAGAAGCCACCCCTGTAACCCCCCCCGCTACCAAAACCTTGCCACACAAAACCAATACACTGTCACAGGGTATCTTCCTCTCCAGTCCTGTTGTCCCATCAGTCTCCGCCTGGTAGAGGTGGTAGATGCCCCATCCCTGGAAACATTGAAGGTCAGGTTGGACGGGGCTCTGAGCAACCTGATCTAGTTGAAGATGTCCCTGCTCATTGCAAGGGGGGTGGACTAGATGACCTTGAAAGTTCCCTTCCAATCCAAACTATTCTATGATTCTATCATTCTATGACAGGTAAGATTTACATCTATATCTTCTTGCAGGCCAGTATGAAATTATTACTCCTGACAAGCCTGTCATTGGAGTCATTGGAAAAGGAGCCATCCTGCCCTGTCAGCTGAAAATTAAGATAAACCCTGAGAGACTACTTGTTCACTGGGTGTTTACTGGACACTCCAAAAAAATTGATGTGACCACTTATGGTGGAAAAAACTCACACAATCCAGTTCACGAGGATGAGACATACCAGGGCAGGACAAATTTTTTTTGGTCTGACTTTAATAAGGGAAATGTGTCTCTTCACCTGAAAAATGTCACACTCTCAGACAAAGGGAAATACACCTGCAGTGTCTTTTTTGAGAATTGGTATGATGAAGCGGTGGTTGACCTGGATGTGGCAGGTGAGTGGAATGGCAGTCATTTGCTGCTTCTTCCTCTGTCCAGTTGTACAACATCGGAAAGGTCAATGGGGTACAAATGGGCTGGATTCATCTGCCTTGCTCTTAGCTATATGAAAGATCAGCCTCTGCTATAGGTTAGGCTACTTCTATCACCAGCAGACTCTGAACAGTCATAGAGGTCTTTTTACCATGTCTTGCAGAGGGAGCGTAGGCAACACCTTAGCTTTAAAACATTTAAAGGTTAGAGAGAGATGAATCCTACCGTAAAACAAGGCTGGTTTTGCAGAGGTGAGGCAACCGAAGCTGCATTTGGTACTGCAACCAGTTTCTTCTGCTCTTGCCCTACACATCATCTCATTTTCTGTCCAGTATTCCAATTTTCATCTATTCATGGTGTCGTCCAACTTTGTTTTACCAAGAAATTTCCATTCAGTGCAATGCTACTTTATTTTAATTCCAGTTGTTCGTGGAGATAACAAAAATCAGTCCAAAGTTCTGTCTCTATTTAGACTGTAAAAGGGAAGTTATGTGCAAATGCCCCATTTTAATGTAACACAGGAGAGCTATTTACCAGCAATTTAATGAGAACTAAAATTTCAAATCTGATGAATTTACACACTGTGTTTATAGATAAATCTGGGGAAGACCTTCCTGCCATGTACTGTTTGGTGGGAGAATATCTTGTCTCCTGTTTGTTGGAGCTTGTTTGTTTGCTGTTCTACAGCTAAAGGTGATGAGTCTTCAGTTTTCCTGGATGGTCCTGTGGGTCAGGGCATTGGCCTCACCTGCAAGTCACAGGGATGGTTTCCAGAGCCCAAAGCAGTTTGGCTGAACAGCAAAGGACAGACACGGAAGGAGGAAGTGACCACCCAAAGCACGAAGACATCTTCAGGCGTTTTTGATGTTGTAAGTTCCATGATTCTCGAACCGGGATCTGTCAAGGAAGTCTCCTGCAGGGTAGTCAATAACCTACTCAACGCAATGTGTGAATCCCGAGTCCTGATTTCAGGTGAGTGACCTCCAGGCTCAATCGCTGTCAGGACCGCTTGGTAGGCTGCTGTCCGTTGTCTCTCCATTGACCCTGGGGTGATCCTGGACAGCCAGCCCAAGCACAAACATGACTAGTGTTTAGATGGATAACATGATAAGAAGTCCATCTTTGTTTCTTAGATCCCTTGTTACTTCCAAGATACAACTTAGCCATAAATACTAATGCAGAGCTCTCGTTAGCTGCCACCTGAGAGCACTGTGCCAGTTCGGAGAGGGAAGGATTTAGAAGTGCCAATGGGGTTAACAAAGGCCCTACGATGCTGCCAGGATACCCAGCACAATGACCTGAGACAGCTGGAGTATGCCAATAGGAAATGCTGACTGTCCATTCCCATCCCCTTCTCTCTCCCTAACACCATCATGATTACTCTGAGCTTCAGCGTGTGCCTCCCTCTAGATGGATTCCTAGTCTGGAAAGTAGGCAATTTGATTTCAAAAGGGGAAGAGGGGGATCCTTTTTTCCAATCTGAAATGCCACTGAGGACAGTTGTGCTTTGCTGAAAACTTCATCATGTGGCTCAACAGTGCAAATACTGGCATCAGAGATGGGCTTCTCAGCACATCTCCCTCATAAAGAGGTACCTTCTCCAGACATGCCTCTACCCATGGCAGTTGGAGTATAGGCGTATGCAGTGCAGGAGCCCAGTTTGATTGCCTGCACATAGGCATCTAATACTCTCTCCGATGGCCTGGTATAGCTGGCAGAGCAGAACTTTGGATGTTTTGGATTTCAAGGGAGACCTGCAACCTTTAGGGGTGGCAGGAAGAGACTGTAAAGGATACATTACAGCAAATAAAATGGCACTGGATGCATATGCTTTGGCTGCTGGAGCCTGTCATAGCTGTATCACAAACTTGCAGTGAAAGTAACACCATTTATATTTTACAGATGTCTTCTTTCCTTCCACTTCACCTTGGATGATGGCATTCCTTGTAATTTTATTTCTTAATATAGCTGTTATTGCTGCTATTGGTTATAAACTACACAGTAAGTATTTCCACCTACAACAGTTGATATGGACGTTTTAACCTACAATGCAAAACACAGTTAATGAAAACTTAAGTAACAGATTCAGAAAGAAACGTATGGGAATGAGGGGGAGAGAGAAAAAATTAACAGACATATAGTTAAATGTAGAGTATGGGTGGGGGTTGTATGTGTGTGAATGCACAGAGAATCTTTTACAGGGAGGTCACTTCTATGAGATGTCATTTTGTATGATCACAGAGATTTACAGACACAGAATATGATTTTAGCTTTTAGAATAGTGGATTTTTGAAAAATTTCTCATTTTAAAATGTGAAAGTCTGGAATTTTACTTCAATATTCTCAATACACATCTTGTTTAAAAAATAAAAACAAAAATTAAAAAAGTTTCTTTGTTTTTCCAGGTAGTTATACACAATGCCGTAAAGCAGGTGAGTAGTGAAGCAGCTAAATATAAACCCACATGAACATATTTGAGGAGAAAAGTTTATGCTTCTGAGCCAGCAACAGTCTCAGAAGCAGTTTTATAGGTGTGATAATAATGCAGGCATGATCAACATTTAAGTATTTCAGTTTTTCAGAGCACCAGGCTGAAGTGGGGATATTTGGACCCTGCTCAGCTCTGCATACTGCCACTGCTGCTTAAGCAGCGAGCTTTGCTTCTTACACTCCTAGGCAGATCTTCTTGTCAGCACAGACAAGTTGGGGTACTCTCCTGCTGTATGGACTCCAATACAACAATACAGTCAGTGGCTTGTATTGCTCCAGAGCTCACTCTTCCTCAAGACAAGAATAAAAAAAAAAAAAAAAAAAAAATATATATATACTGAAACCATAGAATCATCAAATGGTTTGGGTTGGAAGGGAACTTAAAGTCCAACCCCCCCTGCCATGGGCAGGGACACCTTTCACTAGACCAGGCTGGTCAAAGCCCCATCCAACCTGGTCTTGAACACTTCCAGGGATGGAGCATCCACAGCTTCTCTGGGCAACCTGTTCCAGTGCCTCACCACCCTCACAGTGAAGAATTTCTTCCTCACATCTAATCTAAATCCACGCTCTTTCAGTTTAAAGCCATTACCCCTTGTCCTATCAATGTCAGCGTCAGCTGGTGAATCTAATACAAACTTTTTTTGCCTGCTTACCTACTTGCACGCGGAAGTTCGCCTTGCCTCTGGCATTTCTCCAGATGTGAGGTTATAGAGGGGCTTCTTCACTAAATTGGTTGCTGTTCCAGTAGCTCTTTTTTCTTTGGGTATTTCTAAGGTCTTCTGGTATTGCCATAACCCTCTGTTAAAATGGCTTAATTTTTCTACAGAACTGATGGGTTCAACTTCCAACTAGCATTCCAGAACCTTTGACTCGTATAATTTATGTTTTATTCTTTTGAGATAGTCAATAATTAATATTGCAATATTTTTTTTTTCCAGTAAACTTGAGGGAGAACATGGTAAAAGGTAAATGCTCCTTGAAAACATAAAGTCAAAGACACTGTTCTAGGGCCTTTTGATTTCTTGGACATGAATCTCCAAAGTAGCATTCCTTATCGGCATAAAGGATTTAATGGCAATTGGTCACATTGTCCTTTATAATTAAAAATTATTGACCCCTCCATAGGTAGCCTGAAGTAGAGTAAATCACTCAGGGTAATCCTCTGATGCTTGCAAGATGGTGAACAGACTGATACACCATGATCTAGTACGATTGCACTAATATCTTGAGGTATAACCATATCAATGCTGTAATTGCTCTGAAAATGCCATTGTTCTATGCCAGGTTTATGCTCCATTTTTTGCACAGCTGGATCACAGTAATCCATGTATTCTGATCTTTTGCCTCCTCTGTTTTCACCTGCTAATAATTCCCAAGATTATTAGAGAAAAATAAATTTAAATAACGAGCCTTGAACTGTTCACTGCTAAATTGCACCCCGTGGCTTTGACTCTGATGCTCTCACCAAGCTCATCAAACTCTCATCTCTGATCCTTTCAATCCAGTCTAGCCTGAAGAAACAAGTAACAATTTCTGCTGTAATTTCTGCAAATTCTGTGTGTCATCAGCGTACGTTTCTTGTCAAATAATGATAACAGTAAACAAGACATAGTCTAGAGGAGCTCCATTATCTCATTTTGGCCTTTCAACTTACCAGTGAGATTCAACTTAAGTTTCTAAAATGATAGAAGTCTCTGGGTGTTCCTGAGGGTCTTGTCTTTGTAGTCAGCTAAGAGAAACAGAAACTTATACATTATTAATAATATCACGTATAATTTCTTGCAGAAGAAGTATGTTTGAAGGCAAAACTAGGTAAGGACACACTTCTACTGTTCCTTTTAGTACTTCTAGGGTGCATACTATTTACAACCCCAAAAGAGCAAATGAGGTGTAGATTTTCATATGAAGTACTTCTGGATGTGTCTGTTCCCTTTAGAAAACATTTTTGCGACCTGCTTTCAAGTTTGATTATAAATTAAAAAATGATCCATTTTCAAATAACTTCTTGGAGCTTTAGTAATTGAGGACAACAAAATAATTTAAAAGCTTGTCTCATCATTTTAAACTTGTAAATTAAACCAACTGGCCAGCCAGTAATGGTTTTTTTTTTTTCCTTCCTTTTTTTGTTTTGTTTGTTGATCAACTTAGAATCATGCAAGAAAACAGTCGGAGGAGGTAAATATAGTTAATCAACTTTTACAAGCAGGTATGTAAGAGAGAAAGAAAATAAGCTACTTCATAAAAAAGCATAGCAGCTTGCCTTTATTCAAATGGATGTTACTTCTATTTCATTTTTAGTCACTGCTGAAAAATATTACTTAGTGTGGCTCTACTTCTAAGAAGCTTGTGATACTTTTCTGCTCCTGTGTAATCTCTCTGCCTGGAGTCTTGCTGGCTGTAGTGAGATTTCTTGAAGCTCTGACCTACTGCTCCTGTTCATTTTTTACTTTCTGGTCAAATTATTCAAACAAACAGCTGTAACCAGCATCACAAAGCCAAAAATATATGGCTCAGACTCTGTACCCTGAGAAATATTGGCTTGGATATTTAGTTACATACAAAACGAGTTCTAAGGAAAATGCCATGTCATGCTTCCCCCTCTCTTCCTGGTTCATCCCTCAACTCAGATACCCACCTGGAGAGGACACATACAGCGAAGACCCTCCTGGAGGTCAACTCTTTTTGGATGAGTAGGCCACCTCAATGCCAGGCAGGAGACTTTAGGGCATCTCAAATAACATTACACAGCTTGTGCCTATGAATAGGCAGTAGACAAATAACATTAGGCAACTTATGCCACAATAAGGAGGATACTATCAGTGCCATCAACATTGATTAGCAATATTGCTAATGGCACCTAGAGAACTCAAAAATAGTCACCTGCATTTGGTCACCTAAGCCTGCATATCAAGCTATTCTATGTTCATTTGGGTTGAAATTCAGCTATTTATAGTAGGATACCTAGATTCTGCTGAGATGCTGTGAGGTTTCCCACCCAGGGCACACCATTTCAGACAGCACTGGAGGTTTACAACTAAGGGAAGAAGGGTAAGAAAAAGAAAAAAAAGAGTGCCATAACTCTAGAGCACAGGAACAGTGCAGTATAGTTGTGTTAATTTACACCTGACCTTTATCCACAACATATACTTTTAAGAATTTAAGTTGACGAGTTTTCATGTCGCAAATTTTAAGGGAAAAAATAATTTCAGAATTTGCACAGGGATAGAATTATTTCCTTCAGATCTCACCTCTTAATTGTTATCTCCTCGAGTTTTCATTTCACTTATTATTCTTTTACAGCAATGTTGGAAAAGAGAAGGACCCTTGGTAAGAAAACACATTGTATAAATCTTACATTTTTACACACCTCATAAAAAATAAAGCAAGTGTTCAGATAGGTCTTCTGTGAGGGTGAAGCCAATGTAAATATCTCCTCACAGTGAGGTTCGATTTTCTCCTTCAAGAAATTTGTCACATGGCTGCTATAAGACCTCTCTGGAAGTCTTCTATGAATAATCTTCCTTATCGGGAGTTTTTCTTACCTAAAAACTACACCAAAACTACAGACACCTATGTTGCATCATGTGTTTTTTCCTTACAAATCATGTCCACCCGAACCATTACGATGACAGCCGAGAAACGGATTTCCTCCACATAGCCCAACTGGCTGACCTAATGTCCTCTAAAATGCTTGCCAAATGTAAAGAAATTCAGACCTTCTTGAGAGGCCCAGTTTGTGTTCCTCACCTTGCAACAAAGTCTCAAAAGTTTAAACCACACAAATTAAAAAAACCTCCTCATACTGACTAATGTCATTGCTTGATCTTCTACTGTTAGGGGTTGTCCGACTTTTTGAAAAAACCCTCACAAATTAAGTGTTAATAACTAGAACATCTTTCTCTTTCAGAGACATTAGAAGCTGAGCTGGGTAAGTGGTTTAAAAGTTTTATTTTATTGTGATATGTACTGGTGCATTAAGTAAAGTCAACCCTGGGGCAGAATTGCACATCAATAGACAGAAATACTGTAGGTTGATAAGTATCTGGCTGCCCAATGGATTCATAAAACACTACTCTCTTTCCTTTCTCTAGATTTCTGGGAAGCCCGGAGCCACGCAGGTAAGCTGGCAGGAGGAGGGGTGTGAAAATGCAGTGGCCATCTGTCCAAGTCACCCTGAAATGACAATGCCATGATGTTGGAGATAGACCGACTAGCTGGAGTCACAGGAATATGCCTGGCTTGGTTAACAGGCTAATGAAGCTGGGATGTGGCTGTTGGGAAGACTGAGAAAAGGAGTTGCTGAAAGGTGTCGAGGTGTGGGGTGGGATGTGGACACAATTCTGGAGAGGATGGATGGCCGTATGGAAAAGAGAAAAAGAGATTTATGGTACAGCGTGTGGACTTGCACCCCGAGAGAGGACACGGCTGTGACAGCTCTGAGGTGCCTCTCAGTTCATCAGTGATTGCTTGCCCTGTTGTGGGGAATGCTTAAATTCTTTGTTGAATCACACCAGAACCGCTCAGACCCTCAAACACTTCAACACATAGCCCCATGGGGAAAGAGGTCCCTGGGCCACTCTGCTCATTGGATGATTCTCGTTTTCCCCTCCAGTTCCCGTTACTGTGGATCCTGACTGCCGAGTCCTGGAGCTCCAGGTGCCGGGGACTCCAGATGTGGAGAGCAATGCGTCTGAACCTGCTGGCCCAAATGCTCCCTCCACAGTCCCTGTCCTGCTGGGGAAGGAAGGGTTTGCAGCTGGGAAACACTACTGGGAGGTGGAGGTGGGCCAGCAGCAGGACTGGGTGCTGGGGGTGTTGAGGGAGAAAGGGAGGGAGGAGGAGGAAGGGACCCTCCCCGGGGAGGACTTCTGGGCTCTGCACAGGTCCCAGGGAGAGATTTTCTCCAGCAAAGGAGACCACAGGATTGCGAAGCAGCAGATGGGTAATTCAGTGATCGGTGTGCTGCTGGACTTGGAGGAAGGGCAAGTGAACTTTTACGATGCAGAGCAGATGGGCGTCATGGTGAGAATGCCTCTAAGGCTTGGAAAGGAACCTGCAGAAATGTTTTACCCTTTTCTATCCAAAAGGGAAGGGATGCTCACACCTCTCATCCACCCGGTCTTAACCCCTGTCCCATTAAAGCTTCTTTAAATATGACTGTGAGATCTAATGGATTAGGGAAAGACAGTTCAGTGGAAAGAAGAAGGGAAAAGTGACATCTCAGACATCAGTAATGTAAAATTAAAAAGAAGAAACCTGAAGCTGAAACAGGGAAAAAAAATGAGAAAGGAAAAAAGAATCAGCTAGTTGAAAGAAGATTGGGATCCGATTCAGAAAAACCTAGGCAGGAGTCTGAGTTCCCATTACAGGCCATGAAAGTCTTATCAGTACAGCAATGGTTTCAGTTGCTTGAAGATAGAATTGTAATTTAGGTGAGGTTATATAGCCTGTCTTTCCTTCTCCTCTAGGCAACATGACTCATACTCCATGTTCTGTATTTATGTTAGGTTGAATGCCATCCCTAAAGTTAGGCAAGCCAACTGCTACCATTCTTGTATCAAGAAATGAAATAAATGTATTTTGAAGGAAGAGAGTGTTGTTTTGAAAACTTTTCTTTTCAATTTTAGGCTCCTTGGAAAATTCAAGGCAGGAAAAGGAGTTAAAAGAGGCATTGTGTTTTCCAAGAAGGTGCTAACATTTGGCAGGGTACTGAGCATACCCTGTTTCTCTGCATCATTGTGGTGGGTTGACCCTGGCTACCAGCCGAGCCCCAGCAGAGATGCTCACTCCCTACTCCCCCAAGAAATCACTTACCAACTGCTGTCACGGGCAAAAGAGATTAGACTTGGCAATTTAACTTAATTTACTGCCAATTGGCAGAAGGATTCAATTACTGGTTTGGGTATTGGGAAATGAAAAAAAGACAAACATTTCAATCACCTTTCACCCTTTCCCAGGCTCAGCTTCACACCCAGGCTCAATTCCAGACACCCCTCCCCTCACCAAAGGTTTCTATCACCAAACGTTACACTCAGTCTCTCCAGTTGGGCAACAAGCAGTGCAAGGGGTTGGAGTCATGACACAGTGGTTTCTCTTCACCACTCCTTCCTTCTCACTCTTTTCCTATGCTCCAGCGTGGGTCCTCCATGGGCTGCACTCCCTTCACAGGCGTACGTGCTCCAGCGTGAGCTGCAATCCCTTCGGGGGGGTGCCTGCTCACGGAGCACCTCCTCCTCTTCTGACCTCCTGTGACTAAATGTCTGAAGGTCTCACCATGCATGAAAATGTTACACAAAACCTTTATAATAAACTGTATGCAAACTGATCTTAATACCATCTGCACTTTCTTTTCATTTTATTTCATGTTTTCACACCTGTCTTGGTTAAATTTTGGCTGCCTGAGGGGAGAGTAAAACTTTTTTTCAGTCTCTGAACTATTTGGTTTGAAAAATATTCGGAGCTGTTTGCATCAAAATGGTCAAATTCCAGTTAGAAATTGTTTCGAGTTTACATGGCAAGGTTTGGTAGCTGGAGGTGGGGAGGCTGCAGGGGTGGCCTCTGTGAGAAGAAGGTTCTGGGCTCCAGAGCAAAGCTTGCCCTGCAGCCCATAGAAATTTTGGAAGAATCCACAATGGAGCAGGTATTTCCCTGCAGTCTTTGGAGACATCATGCTGGAGCAGGTATTCACACTGCAGCCCATGGACAACCCCACCCTGGAGCAGGTGGATATTCCCTGGAGGAGCTGTGGTCCCTGGAGAGCCCACACTGGAGCAGGTTTATCCTGAAGGACTCCAGCCTGTGGAGAGCCCACCCTGGAGTAGGTTCTCCTGACAGGAACTAAATCCCATGGATGACCCATACTAGAGCAGATTCATCCTGAAGGACTGTAGCCCATGGAGAGGACCCATGCTGGAGCAGGAGAGAAGTGTGAGGAGGCAGGAGTGACAGAGCAGAATGGTTATGAACTTTTCAGAAGACCAAAAGGGGCTGTTATATGAGTTAATACATGAGGAGTATATGATAATGAGTATATGATAATTAATATATGAGTTATACATGAAGGAGTACTGTTCAGAATGTAGAGTGATACAGAGTTGCTTCGGTTTAGGTGCCCTCAACTTAGCCTTTATTCAGTGTGTCTGTCCAGTAGAAATCTCCAGCTGAGCTGGTCACCTTAAAGTTATCACCTTTGCCCAATGCATCCTGATTTTCCAGTGGGGCAGCAAGGAGTCTGCTCAATGGGATTCAGGTGTCCAATGGATGTGTTCCCTTCCTGAACAGGGTGCATCAGGCAAAAGGTTGGTCCAAGAATAGAAGGGTAATGAACAGATTTACACCAGTGAAAGGAGCTTAGAGAATGCAGAGTGGTTTCAATCCATGGCATACCATGTCATTACCAGTGTGATGGCAGGTTGTAGGCAAACTTTTGCATGATCAGCAAGATCGGAGAGCTGATTATGAGAAAAGGGCAGCCTGTAGTGTGTAGCAAACCTCTTATACCCCACAAACTCTTTGATCTGGGTGGATGGCATGGAGCAGGCTCACTGTAACAGGAAAACAGTAACAGGATGCCTCCCACCATGCATGGGTCTTTACACAATCGCTAGTCAAAGGAGTCTCAAAAATCCACAGAAGAACCTGCCTCCTGGTCTTTTTCATCCCTTCAGAATCTTTCTCCAGATGGTCAAGTCTGATACCACCGTGAGAAAAACAGACCTAACTTGGGGAAAATTAACTTAATTTAGTGCTATTTAGATTTGGATAGTAAGAAAGAAAGATAAAACCTAAAACACCTTCTCCCCATGCTCCTTTCTCCCAGGCCCAACTTCACTCCTTCACTCCTGACTCCCCTACCTCCCCCCACCACAAGTGGCACAGAGGGATAGAGAATGGGGGGGTCGTGGTCAGTCCATAATGGTTCCCCTCTGCCAGACCTTCCTCCTCACACTTTTCCCCTGCTCCAGCGTGGGAAACCTGCTCCCACGTGGGGTGTCCACAGGCTGCAGTTTCCTTCAGAGAATATCCACTCTGCTGCAGTACAGGGACATCCACGGGTCCAGTGTGGGTACCTGCTCCACCACTGTCCACAAGCTGCAGGTGAATTTCTGCTCGAGCACCTCCTCCTCCTCCTCCTTCTCTGACTTTGGTGTTGGCAGGGTTGTTTCTGTCCCATTTTGTCCTTACTGTTGTGCTGCATTTTGCCCCGTCATAAACATGTCTTCTCAGAGGTGCCACTAGCTTCACTGATTGGCTCAGCTTTGGGCTGGGGTAGGTCCATTTTGCTGCCGGCTTGAGTCAGCTGTGTCCAACATGGGAGCAGCTCCTCACTTTTTACCACAGAGGCCACCCTTGCAACCCCCCTGCTCCCAAAACGTGGCCACAGACACCCAATACACCCCCAAAATAAGTCTCTCGTATTTACCTATCAGCTTCTATCAGAATTCTTGAGTTCACCAACAGGTGAAAGGCATTTCTTATCATTTTCCCAGTAGTGCAGAATTGGTCCTCCTACTTCAGTGGTAACTTGAGTCATCTTGTTCCTTCCCGTATTTTTAAAAATCTCTAGCCAAGACACTCCTTCCCATAGGTAAGAGCACAAGACTTTTTTAATGCTACAAAGGATGCATAATGAAAATAGCAAAAGAATATATTCTATATGTCTTTTTGGGTAGGTATATTCTATTTACTACTTCACAAGTGAGATCTGAGGATTAATGAATGAGAAGGAATAAAGTGGAGGATACCTTAGCATTAGTAAGGAAGGAGTATTTTAATAACTAAACCTATGAGAATTTATGTTAGTTAATCAGGTACTGCTTTGAGATTTGTCCTGTGGTTTTAGTTACTTTATCTCATTGAACTGGTACTTTGTTGATATATAATGTTCTTCCAATGTGGTTGATTGAAAATGTAAAACACCCTCTGCTTTGGAATAGTAAATATCTACTAGAATGATCTTTGTAATATAGGTATAAATATTTAGCATAGCAGGGAATTAAGGGTTGTAGAAGAAGAGGGCAAACGTATACAAAACAGTGACAGCCAGATATACATTTTGCTGCTTTAATTCATTCAAAATGTTGAATGGTTGAAACATAAATGTTAGTATTCTGTCCCTCAAATAGCCTATTATGAAAAGATGTTGTAAATGCCAGTTGGTACTCAGAATGTGGGTAATTGTGCATTTTGATATGTAGTTGAGCTTTTGTGCCAAGCAGCTCAGTGTGACTCTGGGTTTCAGTAAAGCAAAGGGAGGGGGCTTCCCTGGGCATGCCTTATTGTCCTCTAACCTGCCTTTCAGGTGGTTAGTATGATGTCTGGTGTTCTCCTGCACTGTGCTTGCATTGCCTCCCTCTTATCCTCCGGGCATTTAGAATAAACGCTAGACCCTTGCAAGCTATGGTGTACTCCCCAGATGCTTCCTTACAGCACTAACAGTTTCTCCAGTTTTATTGCCCTACCAAACAACTCTTTTTCTGCCCTTCAGCAGTTCACCAACATTTTCTGCTAAGAGAGGACAAGAGTGCAAGTTTGTTGGGAGTTAAGATAGGCTGCAGGTGCAAGATAATGCAGCCACAGAGATAAGGAATGGGGTGTGCCGATTGATTTAGCCAGGCTGTGTGAGGAACTGTAAAAGACAGAAGAGAGTGGCTGCTGGGAGTAAAGTCACAATTGACTGGGCACAGATGAGCTGCAGTGTTGCACCTCTGTGGAATACATTGCTTTTCTCAGGCCTTCTGAGATGGGACCCTGGAAAAGTTTCCAAGGAGACTGGGAGAACCAGACCAGGCAGTTGCTCCCATTCTCCCTCATTTGTGCATGAGGATCACAGCTGCTCATCCGTAATGAAGCAAAAGCAGCATTTTCTGTTATTCTTTGTCACATCCTCATCCAGGATAGTGTTCTTAGCCAAGTGACACACTACTGCATAATCAAAGTAGGCTGGGAAGTATGAAGAACAGCCCAGTTTCCTAGACACATCCAATAAGAGATTAATTGCATGAGCCGAGTAATATGCGTACAGGACTGGCAGTGGGCATCCTGGACTTTCTGGCCTGCTGTCTAAATCAGTTTGAAGTCAAATGTTCCTGTGCCGAAGAATAGGGACTGTCAGGGAACGGGAATGGGCAACTTTTCCCTCAGAGAAAGGAGCCAAGAGCTGTGGGTGAACCCACCAATATGATGCAGTCCCACAGGATCTGAACACAGCAAGCAGAGCCAGGTGCTGCCTTTGTGTTTCTGTCTTTAGCAAGATTCATTCCTTTCTGTTTCATTCCTCTTGGGAATTCTTTCTCATTTTTACAGCACATCATCCATTTCCAGGGGGAATAGAAGCAATTTGACTTGACCCGCAGGATGTTTTTGGAGGATTTATGGAATAAGTGCTCAGGAAGGAAGCTCATACTAGTCCTGTTCTTTGCTCTTCCAACATGTGTTTTAATTGGAAAATGGTTTACAGGTAAGAAACTCCCTCCTGTATCCAGCTAGCCAGTTCTCCTAAGATATCACACCTGCACTTCAGTTCATAGTCCCTAAAGGAACAAATGCACTGTAGATCGTATGTGGTGTCTCACACCTCCAAGCCCAAGTTTGGGATAACTTCAGCTATCTTGATGATGTGAGACATCCCAGTCCTGCTCTGGGGTGTCAGCTATTTCAGGGAAGCAGCATAGGTGTATTATCTTACTGCAGACAAAAGGGAGGCATGTTCAATCTCTCCTGGGTCACAGAGCCAGGGCCTGTGGAGAGCAAGAGCCTGTGCAGATTGCTTTGCAGGGTGTAAATTTGTGGAGCGCATAGATCGTTGTGCTTCATGTGTGGTGACTTGCTCCTAGCTCGGTGAGTTTTGGTCCTCACACCAGCGTACCTATTGTCTTCCTGAATAAAGCACTGCCCACAATGCCCATGAGTACGCTCCATGGGTACGTAACACAGCTGACATATATAAACTCAGGAAATTTGGTAACTGTGAAGCATGTCTGTGCCTGGAGGAGGTGGTAGCAATGACTCAAGACCCTGTCCTCACTGTTGTAAGGGACTATGAGACTCTAACCTAGAGCTCAGCTTTCTGTTTTGGATTCAGCTAACACATGTGGCTTTCTCCTGTCTATGGAAGGATTACACTTGCGGGGAAAGCTGGTGCATTTGCTTCCACCTCTTCCTTGCAGGTGAAGTGCCTATCACCATCAGCATCGAACTGGTGGTTGTCTGTGTTGGAGATCAAGTGACTCTGCCCTGCCAGCTGACAGACAGCATCCCCTCTAAAACGAGAGTACTTTGGTACAAAATGGAAAAGGGGAGGGATGGTCCACTGTGCTCTTCCTCCAGCCTGGGTGGGGTGGTGGAGCAGTGCCAGGATGAAGAACAGTGGAGGATCGTGGGATACTGGCAGAGAAGAACAGTCCTTCTGGTTATCTGGCAAGTGCAAATAACTGATGAGGGGACATATGTTTGTGCAGTGAATGGCAGTGTTGTCACACAGGAGGCTACTACTCACCTTGATGTTACAGGTAAGCAGGGAGATTTTCACACTGAAATGCAACCTGCCGTGACCATGCTGAGTTCAGTTCCCATCATGACTCTGTGGCTTTGCCTATTCCTTGCTGGACAGCTGAGGCTTTGTCATGGTTTAACCCCAGTAGGCAGCTAAGCATCACACAGCCGCTAGTTCACTCCCTGCCCTGGTGGGATGGAGGAGAGAATCAGAAGGGTAAAAGTATGAAAACTCATGGGTTAAGATAAAGACAGTTTAACAGGTAGAGCAAAAGTTGTGCACACAATCAAAGCAAAATGAGGAATTCATTCACTACTTCCCATCAGCGGGCAGGTGTTTAGCCATCTCCAGGAAAGCAGGGCTCCATCAGGTGTAACGGTTACTTGGAAAAATAGGGAAATAAGCAAAGATGGAGGAAGTAGCTGGAAAGACTTGCTTCAGTTCTGAATATCTAAAAGCTGGGCACTGAGGGGGACAGGGCATATGGCTTGTCATGTGGGAAATAGTGCAACAGGGAACTGTGTTAAGATGCTGAATATCCCTAGATAAATCCCTATATAGGTGCTGAATACCCCTGTATAAACAACCTAGAGTTGTTTTCTCTTCTGGGATTATGAATTTTCAGCCTCTCCAGTTAGGGCTGTTTTGCTTTGTAAAATGAAAAAACAATTACTCAGAGCTATTAGGGAGGGTATTCACCAATGTGCAGTGCACATAACGATATGGTAAAGGCCCCTTTCCCCTCCTCATTAGAAATCCTCCATCTCAGAAGACCTGTCTGAAATGCAAAGGAAAAGTTTTGGAATGCAAACACACGCTTCCAAAAAGCACCTTATCAGATCTGATCTCCCGTTGGACAAGTCACACTCTGGAGCCTAGTTTGAGTGCATGAGAACATCTAGCATCCACAAATCTGGCATCAGTCTATTCCGCAGATCAATGCTATGGATGAAGGCCCTTTTCATTTCTTTTCTTTTGAAACTATCATGTGCTAGGCTGACTTGATACCTCCTCTTTTGCTGTTGGACAAGACAGGGAACAATTCATTGCTGTTCTTCCTCTCCACCATTCCTTTTTTATAGACCTGTATCATATCCCCACAGACAAGTGGAGAGTGCTCATCTATTTTACAAACTCCCAGATGTCTTCCTGAACTTTGATCATCCAGGCTCCCTGGGGTTCACTGTATCTCTGTGGTAAGATGCCCTAGTGCTCACCATTGTTGGAGTCCAGCTAAATGGCCCCTTTGATGTGACCAGGTGTGGTTGGTTTTATGAGCTATGAAGTTTTAGAGCAACATACTGAGCCTTTCTGAGTTTTGCTGGTTTATTTTGTTGTTGTTGTTGTTTTGCAATAACTCTAACTCTGTTTCATACTCATTGATTAACTGTTACAGTAATTGGGTATAAGCCGACTTTGAACAGGGATCTGCAAGAGGAGAGTATGTGTTGCTACACATGTGAGTCAAAACAATGGTACCCAAAGCCTGGAGTCATTTGGATGAACTATGGAGGAGACACAATAAATGTGGGGGCCAAGACCAAAGTAACCTGGAGCGAGAGAGACCATTTCATGGTGCAAAGCATCATCACAGTGCCTCGTGATAATGTAGATGTGGTGTGTGTAGTCAAACTCAACAAATCCAAGATAAGCCTATCAGGTAGGTCACATTTTTACACCTGCATCTGCTTTGTTGAGGGAATCAGAGCCCTCCATTACTGCTAGAAGAGCTGAAATTGGACAGGTCTTAGCACCTTCCCTGAAGCCGCAAGCATCCGGCAGAATCTTACCCTTCAGGAGAAATCTTTGCTGTTGGGTGACAGAGGTTTGGGTTGGCCTTGTGGCATCTTCAGGGGAACACCATGAAACGACACCCCAGGAAAGCACTGAGAGCAGTCTTCTCACTGTTCTGCCTCTTTGGGCCAAGTTCAGGCATAGCTTAAGGGGCTCATAGCTTTCCCGTATTTTTAACAGTCTGAACCATTAGTATTGTCATCTCTTCAGCATCACTTCTGTTTTTTTACCTTCATACCTGAAGCGACAAGCTGTATCACTTAGGGTTTGGGAAGAGCTTCTCGTACACAATCCTGTCTGTTTTCATTTATTTCAGCAGTTTCACTCTTACACACAGAAAGCTCATAGGACTCTTTCCAGTGTGGAATCATTAAAAATGAAATGCTTAAAAGCCAGATGGTTTTGATTAGAGATGAAAAAACAACAAAAGTGCAGGTGTTCTATGAGCTCTCTTTCATGGCATACTTGGTATTTCTGTGTTGTGCCAGATGTTGTGGTGTTAAATTGCCTCTGTTACAGGTTCCATGAATGAAATTACTGTGCCACAGTCAGGCACTTGTACATACAAGGGCAAAATAAGAGGTTCCTATGTAAAGCCCAAAGTGATGTGGGTTAATCCCCAAGGAGAAGATCTATCTTCACTGGCCCAGACAAACATTCTACAGGAGATGGACAGTATTTTTTATATAGAAAGCTCCACTGAGATGCTCTGTGGACAACCGCCACCTTCTTTTGTGACCACTGATGGGGAATGCAGTCCACAGATTGCTCAACAGTCAGGTATGCAGCAATTAAGACATATCATGTACTTTGGCATTCTCCAAGCAAGCAAAGGTAGTGTCTTTTCACTTGGATACTGCATCATCCTCCACTAATGAGAAAGCTGGGCCTAATGCTGTGAATTATTCACTCAGTTTCCCACAACACTCAATAGTTGATTCCATTTGGGAGTGTCACAAAAATTTGCAGCTGGCCCGTGCTGACCAAGCAGAGAGGCTAGGACACAAAGTAGAGAATTGCAAGAGTAATTCTTTTATTCATGTGCATGAGCCAAATTGGGAAACCCAAATGTGGTTTTACACATGGTTCTTAACACCTTTCAAGCATTCAGTTACAACATGATTTGACTAATCGCTACTTAACACACACACAACTCTTTGCAAAGCAATGGTAATTCCATGGTGTCATCATCCACCTGCTTCTTTATTGATCTAGATGTCCCTGGAGTTGGTCTTGCTACAGCTGGTTATCTATGACAACTGATAATGGGAGGGTTTCACAGAGGTGTTAAAGGGGCTAGGATGCTGGCGATATCTCAGTAGTCCAGGGGTATCCTTTATCCTTCACGAACAGCTTTAAGATTCTGAGAAACAAAGGTCCTTATCTCCAGGTGGGACTGTTCTCCTTGCAATAAGCTGGGCTCCTTTAGTCATGCTTACTTAAGCACGGCTATTTGGTATACGGTGTAACCACATATATCTAAAGAAAGTTGATAAAATGTCATCCTGTAAAGACTAACGGGTACAATAGTTAGGGAATGAGATTTTTGCCTAAGAGGAGTCTATTGCTCAATACTTTGAGGAAGTCAATGAATCTGCAGTCATAGCATCCCACTATCAGGACTGTGGCTGAAATGGGAAGAGCATCTGCTGACCCCAGGAAAGTCAGGAAGACAGTGGGCTCCTGAGCTAAGTGTCCACTGGCCTGTTTCCCAGCATGAACCTCTATTTTTCAATGCTGACAGAGAAGTTTTTCTGGCAGCTCTTCCGACTGTCAGCTGCAGAGATTTGTACCAGCAAGGAAAGACTTTGGCATTAGGCTACTGGAGGATTATTCTGCCTGAAAGGTGGTGTTGAGCAGCAAGGCTAAGGCTGAGCTTTCCTCTGAAATTTCTTCTCATCGAAAGCTTTGAAGGTCAACTTGTTTTAAGCTAAAAGATTTTTATGTTATCACTTAGAACAATATTGCTCACTTCAGAGATAGTAGCTTCTTGAATAAAAATAGAGAGCAACTGCAAAGACTAAAAATAATAAAAAACTTCACAAGGAAAAAAAATATCGTACTTTCCAGTTAATCTCAAATCTGGTTTTCAGTGTGTGTATATGGAAAATTCTTGGACACAAGGCAGTGAACTTAAAATGCAACTATCAGTACCTCATTTCAGCTTTCTTTAAGACTTTTTGTTTTCCTTATCACATTTCCAGATGAATGATTTTGCTGAAAGTGTTCTGCTGCTAACCATGTCCAAATAGTGTGGATTATGTGACTCCATGGCCACTCTGTTATATGCGTGCTATACCGCAAGAAAATGGATGTCTTTTTTTTATGGCTTTTTCTTCATTTTTCAGAAAACAGCAACTTGTTCTGGATTATCTGCTGCCTTGTTCTCATTATTCTGCCAGGTAAGATATTTCCCCATGTCAGAGATTGCATTACCCAGTTCTTCTTGGCAGTAAAGAATCAACCTCACAGTGAGTTGTGGGCTTGCTTTTGACTCTTCCTTTTTGAGAGGGGTCTCCCAGTAGCAGCTGTGGAGGTACTATTTCTGGTGTCTTTGCCTTTCAGTGCACCTTCAGAGGCAGAACGGTGAGTGTGGATGTTTGGTGTTCAGTGTCCTTGCCCGCCCATGGTGCAAGGTCATTACTGAAGTCTTGACAGTGCAATGGTTGTCCTATTCATGGGGTCCCTGGCTGTTCTCCTGGCCCAGCGTGCATTCAGCAGGCCTGGTGGGATGTTCTCGTGACTGGGGGAGCAGGAGCAAGGGCAGTGGGTCTCAACCAGCACAGGTGCTGGATGCTGCTGTGCCGAGGGAGCCCCTGTTCCCACTGCTGGCAGCAGCTGCTGCCTGCACATCCCCGATTTTTCTCCGTTCTCCCTACTCCTCATTTGCAGACGAGCTCAAGCCACAAGGTGGGACAGCAAAGGGTGCCGAGAAGGGGGACTGCATGCAGTGTGCTGCCACCATGGTTCTGTGCTCGCCGGAGCCCAGACTGGGGACGGGTGCTGGGGGAGGATGAGTCCACGTTGCCAAATAAGACCCAGGCTTTTCCCCCTCTCTTCCTTGGAGCTGGGGTGCTAAGCAAGGTCGTCTCCCTTCCCCCTCTCTTTTTTGCAGAGAACCAGAAGCAGGAGATTGGTGAGTGTCGCTGACTCCCTGGGGGCCGTGCGTGCAAGCGGATCATGGGATGCGTTGCCAGTGGAGGGCAAGCCAACCCTCACCCCACGAGATAGCTAGGAAAGCCTGCAGCGTGAGTGTGAGTGGTGTCAGGAATGCTGAGAGACAGCTGGGTTGGAGGCAATGTCTCCCTGCTTTCCCTCTGCTTTCTTCCACCAAACGTCCCCGGGGGTAAGGATCTCTAGTGGCAGCCATGGCCCTTGCAACTAGTGAGATTTGGGGTTGCCACAGCGGGTGGCTGGTGGTTTCCAGGCTGGTGGAGGCTTTGGTGCAGGCAGGAGGGTGAGGGAAGGAGGTGCTGAGGGAAAGCCACGGTGTGGCTGATGAGGTGGCAAGCTTGGGTCCCTGACCAGCCCCGGGTCCTGGTAGGGTCGTGGGTGTTTGTCGTTGGTGGCAAAAATCCCAGTCAGAGCCACGTAATGAGCAGCTCCAAGGAGTGTGGGCCATCTACCGTGCCAGAGGAGTTTTTCATCCTTCCCTGGGCTGGACAATAGCAGAATGGACTAGCTTTTGGAGGCAGATCAGTAAGTGTAGATCTTCAGAGTTAGTGTCCTTGCCTGCCCGTGGTGTCAGCTCACTAATGGAGAGTTGACTCTGCCAGGGTCTTCCTCTTCCTGGGTTCCTTGGCTGTTCTCCTCACCCAGCTTGCATTTGGAAGGGTGTTCTAGCTAGTGGAGGCTTTGGTGTTGGTAGGAGAGTGAGGGAACGGTATGTTCAGGGAAGGCTGTGATGGGGCTGATGGGGCTAGAGAGCCTGGGCCATCAACCAGCCCTGGGGCCTGGTGGGAAAGTAGGTGATGATGGGGCATTGAAGAGATCCCTGCCAGAGTCAGAAGCTTGTGAGATGCAGCTCCAAGGAGCAGAAGTCATCTACCTTCCTGGTTTTTTTGTCACTTCCTTGGGCAGAATGTCCCAGAGTGGACTGGTTTGTAAGTTGAGAAACTGCATGCAAAGGATGGTGAGTCTTTCTGGTTGCCTATATGCTTTCATGTTTAGTGTCATTGGAAGTTGTATACACTTTGCTCTCCACGTTCCTTGGAAATATGTCACCTGAATCTTCAGGAAGCTGTTTCCATTATGAAGCCCAACCTAATCCATGGGAATAACTCACAGTAGCTCAGTTATAAATGCTGTATTCTTCCCATGTCCTTTAGTTACTTCCAGCTTTAATGACCTGGCTATCCTTTTATGTCTGTTGCCCTCTGATGTGCAAATGACCTCATATCGCTTGTGCCTCTCAGCCTTTCTAGTTGGAAAAGGTCCTCCTTGTGTGCAAAGAGAGCTGTTTTGGGGTTGTATGGTGGGGTTTGTGGTAGCGGGGGAGGGGCTGCAGGGGTGGCTCCTCTGAGAAGCTGCTAGAAGCTTCCCCGGCTCCAAGTTGGACCCGCCTCTGGCCAAGGCCGACCCAATCAGTGACGGTGGTAGTGCCTCTGGGATAAAATATTTAAGGGGAATCTGCAGCGGGGGAAGAGATTGGAATGTGAGAGAAACACCTATGCAGATACCAAGGTGTCCTGGTTTAACCCCAGCCAGCAACTCAGCACCACGCAGCCGCTCACTCACTTCCCCCCGCCACAGTGGGATGGGGAGAGAATCAGGAAAAGAAGTAAAACTTGTGGGTTAAGACAAGAATGGTTTAATAGAACAGAAAAGAAGAAACTAATTATGATAATGATAACACTAATCAAATAACAATAGTAATAATAAAAGGATTAGAATAAACAAATGATGCACAATGCAATTGCTCACTACCTGCCGACTGATGCCCAGTTAGTCCCCAGGTGGTGGTCCCCCCCTACCCCCAGTTTCTATACTAGATGTGACGTCACATGGTATGGAATACGCCATTGGCCACTTTGGGACAGCTGCCTTGGCTGTGTCCCCGCCCAACTCCTTGTGCCCCTCCAGCCTTCTTGTTGGCTGGGCATGAGAAGCTGAAAAATCCTTGACTTTACACTAAACGTTACTTAGCAACAACTGAAAACTTCTGTGTGTTATCAACATTCTTCTCATACCTAACTCAAAAACATAGCACTGTACCAGCTACTAGGAGGACAATTAACTCTATCCCAGCTGAAACCAAGACACAAGGCCGGTGAAGGAGGAGGGGGAGGAGGTGCACCAGAGGAGGGGATGCCCCTGCAGCCTGTGGTGAGACGGCAGGCTGTCCCCCTGCAGCCTGTGGACGTGAGCAGGGGAGCAGATGCTCACCTGCAGTCCATGGAGGACCCCACAGCAGAGCAGGTGGATGCTCCCAAAGATGGCTGTGACTCCATGGGAAAGCCCGCGCTAGAGCAGTCTGTGCCTGAAGGACTGCAGCCCGTGGGAAGGACCTCCATGCCGGAGCAGGGGAAGAGTGAGGAGTCCTCCCCCTGAGGAGGAAGGAGCGGCAGAGACAACGTGTGATGAACTGACCCCGACCCCCATTCCCTGTCCTCCTGCGCCGCTGGTGGGAGGAGTTAGAGAAAACTGGGAGTGGAGTTGAGCCGGGAAGGAGGGAGGGGTAGCGGGGAAGGTGTTCTAAGGTTTGGTTTTACTTCTCCGTATCCTTGTTTTGATTTGATTTGTAGTAAATTGAATTGATTTTGTTTCTTCCCCAAGTTGAGCCTGTCTTTTGCCCGTGACCATAAGTGGTGAGTGATCCCTCCCTGTCCTTGTCTCGACCCACCACCTTTTCTTTATATTTTCTCCTCATCCCACCAGGGATAGGGATGGGAGGAGTGAGCATGCGGCTTCGTGGTGCTTTGTTACCGGCTGGGCTTAAACCACCACAAGAGCCCTTTTAGGAATGACTGTGAATGTCATGTAGATCTGACTGCCTGGAAACCTATGGTGACTTCAGGAATAGCGGGTTAAAATATGGCATTTCAGGATATGGCTGAACTTTGGTATTA
Source organism: Harpia harpyja (assembly GCF_026419915.1). Lineage (NCBI taxonomy): Eukaryota > Metazoa > Chordata > Aves > Accipitriformes > Accipitridae > Harpia > Harpia harpyja. Next base: position 911,148 of record NC_068963.1, on the reverse strand, counting down.
ACAGAGTTATCTGTATCCAGAGTCATCCTGTAGTGCTACCAAGTACTGATGTCTAATCCGTAGTATGTTTTCTTTCTGTGCATTTATCTTGTTTGGAAAGAGTTGCAAAGTTGGTAAAGTCATTATTGTCTCTTAAGTCCCTTAAACACAGTGAAAGGGAAAGTCTGAAGAGAGGAAGGGATGGTTCTTGTTTTATGGGACAACGAGTTTAGAGCTTGTAACTTGAACTCCTGGGGCTTCAAAGCCTTTCCTGCACACAGTTCCAGGTGCACATCTCACACCTGTCTGTTCACATGCTCAGACCTTCATCTACAACTTGAAGTTTTTCACATACAGATGCCTACCTATGAGCTAATCTCTTAAGCTCACATCTCAGGACTGCATGATCCTACCCTGCTGGGTCATCTTTTCATCTCTCACACATAAAAGCAAAGGCTCAGCTGATTCTGCCCTGGCAAATATTTAATATTTACTCGTCTGATTTGACTCCTCAGCAGCTTGGTTTGTACAGTAGATTGTCTGCCTGCCACATCTTCTCCGCTATCCTTCCCTGCCCAGTCACTATTGCACAAAGCTGTCACAGTTGCACGGACCCAGAAACTCACCGGAAAGTGCACTCCCTCCTCCATTCGGAAGATTAAGGAAAATTCATGCAACCTGTTCCTTTGTATCCAGCCCCGCCTGAGAAATTCACAAAATGTGGCTGAAATTTATTTCCCTGAGTGTCACAAAGGTGCCTGTCTCTTTCTGTGTCCCTGGAAATGCTGGGGTGATGACCCAGGGATCTCACATGCTTTGAAATGTGGTGTGTGGCTGGTGGGGCATCTGTGTAAGATGCTGGCAAGGCAGCAAATTGGCAACTGGGACAGAAAGTACTTCCCAAGCAGGAAACTCAGCCCAACTTCAGATCCTTCTTCAGACCTCTCAGGTAATCACAGGGCTTGAGAGAGCAAGATGGAATTTGAGTATCAGTTGACCTGCATAGCTTAACCTTAGACTCAGTCTGAGATTTCCCAACTTGGAGTTGGAAAACTTTTTCAGTCAATGTTTGGAGTTTGGTTTTTCTGCCCCCCCCCCCCCCCCCCCCCCCATTTGCTCTCAGAATTCAGAATGGCTCATGACAATGCAGGTAAAATAATGTATTTACTTATGTCTGTACTCAATGGCTTGCAATCCGTGAATATTACAGAAGCAGTGCTGAGCACGGACTGAATTGTGAGTCTACAAATGCCTTTTATTCCAGGGATACGGAGATATTTCACTTGGCAGTGAAATATTAGAAAGTTAAAGTGTAATTATACGTCTGAGTGCAGTCCTTCTTCACTCCAGGCTTAGAGGTCTTTCTAGACTAGTTATAGGGAGATTTTCAGAATGAAATGCAGTACAGTACAGTTTCCTTCTCTTTTTGCATATTTGTTTTAGAGGAGTGTTTATAAAGCTCCAAATATCTGTTTGTTGTAGATGACATCAAGGTTGATGGGGACACAGCCCATCCAAACTTGTCTATTGCTGTGGACAAGAAGAGCTTTATGCATAAATCAGAGGCCCAGAAGGTGACTCAAAATGAAGGGAGTTTTGATGCATTTGTCTGTGTGCTGGGCTCAGAAAGTTTCTCCTCTGGGAAACGTTACTGAGAAGTGGACATTGAAAAAAGCAATGACTGGGACCTGGGAGTAGCCAGAAAATCTGCTCCGAGGAAAGGAATAAAGTCTCTGTCACCTGAAGAAGGATTCTGGGCTCTGGGCTTAAGTTTTAAATGTTACTGGGCAAGAACTGATCCATGGACATGGCTAGCGGTGCAGAAAAATCCCAGGAAAGTCAGAGTTTACCTTAACTGTGAAGAGAAAATTTTGACTTTTTTCAATGTTACTGACATGTCTGTGATGTTCACATTTAAAGACTGTGCATTCTCGGAAGAAGTTTATCCGCTCTTTAAAAACTCACACGAAGAATCAACCATGAGAATTTGTTCAGTTAAAGAGGAATAATTTTTTTTTTTTAATATGGTAATTTTGTTGTGACATGAAAGATCTTACTATTTTCTTAGACAAATTTAATGCTTAATTGCAATTTATATATTATACATTCCTGTTCACATTCTGTATTACACATAGTTTAATACCTTAGCTTAAAATATTTTCCTTTCTGTACACATTTTTTCCAATACTTGCAGCATGCATGCAGAAGTGAGCCACCCCATGCCACGATTTGATAAATGATATGTTCATCTCAAGAACAATTTCTGTAGAGTCTTTTTTCTGAAAATAATTTCAGTCCTTACAATGCATTTCAGTCATCATCATTCTCTAAGATTTTGTTCTGAACTGCTGCACTGTATACTTTGTACTTGCATACAAAGCCCAACTTCATACCATGAATTCAAATACACACACACAACAAATGCACAGCACCCCATAAAGGTAACCTCTCTCCATCACTCTTCTGGATGGAATTCTCAGAATTTTGGAGGAAAAGAAAAAAAGAGTTTTAAGCCAGAGTAACTTAAAACATAGTGATGTGTCTACACTTCTTAGGTGGAGAACATGGCATCTGTGTTTGAAGAAGAGTCTGAGAGACAACATAAATTGACTTAATGCAGTGCTACATCTCTCTGACACGCTTTGAACCCTTGTGGTAGAGTAATATGCTCTTCTAGTGCATAAATAGCCCTGACAGCGCTGTCTGCTCCACAACACCTTCTGAATCCCAACCTCTTGCCAGGTAAAATGCAATTTAGTTGCCTAAACATAGACACCCATTGCTCTTTAAGATTCTTTAGGGCATCCAACACGTCTACATGGGGCTGTCATACAGCACAAGGCTTGTGGGACATGCATGTCTTTTTGAAGTGGCAGCTGGAGACCTCCTGAGACAGAAACAACAGTGGATGCTGAAAGATCCTTGTTTCCAGGCTGTCATGGTTATTTTCTGTGAACAGTCCTTTCTTCCATGGAGTTTAAGCTTACCAGCTCTTGTGCTGTGCATCATGGAGGTGGAAGATAATTTATTCCTTCATTTTTGCATCAGTGATCTCAGAATTATGGTTACATTCATACCGGGGGTGTAGACCTCGGTGGAGCCTGATTCAATACCAATCTTGTTTTTTAATGACTGTCACTGGTAAATTTGGAGTCAGTTTTGAACCAGGATTTGACTTGCATTAATATTCCATCTCCACTGTCTCTTTACACAAATGTCTCATGATACAAGTTCACAGTCTTTTCATCAGGTGAGATTCAGTCTGAGACAAAGATCTAAATGTAGGTGTCCACATATGAACTAGGTAGGTATGTTTAATTATAGTTAATGGAGTTCTAAGTTGTGATTAAGTTGCCTAAACATAGATGTCTAGTGCCAGTTCAGACCTGTCAATGTATCTGAGACTCGCAGGGCTGACGCAAGACTCATGGAAGACCCATGTCCTTTTGAGTCCCTCTGGCATTGTTTCCTGTAAATCTGTTTTCAGCTGAAGTAAGTTTGTTGTTTTGTTCCTACTGAACAGAACTGAACTTTGATACACAAAATACCCATTGGACATAAAATCCAGATGACCAATGAGCAGAGTGTTATCTAAGGAACACAGAACATGCTAATGCCCTTGAACCAACAGGCAAATCACTCAAAATCCGTGGCATAACAGACAGAGGAAAAGCAACCTGATAGTCCAGCTAGGCTGAGTCTTCATTCAACTCTCTAGTTATGAAAATGCCTCCAATTTCTTATTCTTTGTCATAAACTCCATAACATTATTAGGAATGGGAGTCAGACAGTGCTGTAGTTTCCAAGATTCTTTCTAGAACCCTGTTTACAAATAAGATTTACAATGGCAGCTTGCCACTTCTCCAGCAATGTAGTTCTTTGTAGCGAGAGGTTACGCTGCTCTTCTTCTCATGACGATGTAGCTTAATCCACCTCAGAAACAGCAAATACAGTGGGCCAGATTCTGGTAAAAGCAAAGCTCCCTAATTCGTGGAGTCACAGAGAAAATTAACTTAGAAGAGATCTCTGGAGCACTCTACTCAAGTCCCCCACACAAAGACAGACCAGATTGCTCAGGGGCTGTACTGAACTAGCAGCAAATCTGAATCCTCTGAACTGCCCCTCTAGTAAGCCCCCATGAAGTATTCGGTGATTTTGTAGGTGCTGTTGTACTTCTGGCTGGCCTCCAGCTGCCATGCCAGAAGTGGAGAGTTCTCCATTGGTCCTGTATCCTATGTCAGGCCTGAAGAGGCATTTCCAGCTCTCTAGGACATCTGGAAAGCCTGTAGGCCTCTATGGTTAGGCTCATGCTCAACACAGTCAACTGAGCGTAGGGAGTGATTCCTGACTTGCTTCATCTGCCTAAACCGAGGCATCACATTCTTGTGTTTGAGATCACATACAGTGCCTTATGCCAAAGAGGGACACAGAGGCCTGAGATAACAGAGGGAGATAGCAGCCTCATCATTGACAGATAAAACCGATCTTCCTCAGCTCCTTAATGTTATATGTTCCTGAAGTCTACACATGGATGTGCCCATGGGCTCATTCAGAACAAGCGACTAGCCTAACATGTCAATTGTCCTTTGGAAAGGCCTCTCTCTCATCAGAAACATATAAAAAAAAAATTCTGTCCCTCCCCGTTACATCCAGATGTTTCAATGAAAAATATTAATGAGATAGCTGAGTGTTGTGGTTTAATCCCAGTAGCCAGCTCAGCACAGCGCAGCTGTTCTCTCACTCCTCCACGGTGGGATGGGGAAGAGAATCGGAAGGGTAAAAGTGAGAAAACTCATGGGTAGAGATAAAGACAGTTTAACAGGTAAAGCAAAAGCCGCATGCGCGAGGAAAGCAAACCAAGGAATTCATTCACCACTTCCCATCGGCACGCAGGTGTTCAGCCATCTCCAGGAAAGCAGGGCTCTATCATGTGTAATGGTATCTTGGGAAGACAAACACCCTAATGCCGAAGTCCTGCCCTTCCTTCTTCTTCCCCCAGCTTTTATTCCTAAGCATGACATCATATGGTCTGGAATATCCCTTTGGTCAGTTGGGGTCAGCTGTCCAGCCTGTGTCCCCTCCCAACTTCTCTCGCTGGCTGGGCGGTGTGAGAAGCAGAAAACACCTTGATGCTGTGTAAGCACTGCTCAGCAATAACTAAAACATCCCTGTGTTACCAACACCGTTTTCATCACAAATCCAAACCATAGCCCCATACAGGCTACTATGAAGAAATTTAACTCTATCCCAGCCAAAACAAGGACCCTGAGTGGGCAGGGACACTGGAAATGGAGAAGCCATAAATCATAGCTGTTCAAAAGAGCTACATAGCCCTGTTAATGTGGGTTCCCATGACTTTGCCGACCACATCAGCTCTGTCCATTGTCTCAGTCATATGTAAGCAAAATAATGAATGACTTAAGGCAGTTACCACCTACAAACTTAATCTAAACAGACCTTGCAGTGAACTTTCATGTTGACCATGCTCAGATATCGTTTAGTGTTGATATGGATGCATTTTATTCAGCTTAGGGTATAAACAAATGAGCTTGTGCAGAGAATTTCTAGTTTGATTCACCTTGCAGGCATCCCTAAAGAAAACCTCCCTTCTTCCTCAGCACTCTTCTTCTCTTGGTGGTTATTTACTTGTGGTCTTGGCTGTTCTTTACTTTTCAGGGTTTTTTTACTGTTCAATCGTCCTTCCCTGTAGCCATCAGGAAGGTGGCAATGACCCTCAAAACTGATTTAGTCACTTACCCTAACTTGGGGGTGCTTCTTTTGTGCTTTTGAATCTAGGAAAGCTGGAGATATCTGGTCTTAGAACACAGACCATACATAGAACATAGAATGGTTTGAGTTGTAAGGAGCCTTGAAGACCATCTAGCCATGGGCAGGGATAAAGGGATATCTGCTCGGAAAAGAAAAACAGGATGTACCAAGTTGAAATCAACACTTAGAACAGCAAGGTGCTGAGCTGAGCTGAGCTGCCGCTGAAGATATAAAGCTATAGCAAATAACTTGGTCTTTCAAAGGTGGTAGTAATAGCATCCATGGGAAACAAACAGGAATGTAACTGTTACCTCTGTGGCTAGCTAGAGGTCAGGCAGAAGCAAGCAGCAGCCTTTACATCTTCTGTTTTCTGCAGATGAGGAACGTGAGAGTTTATCTGAGACAGAAGAACTAATCAATGAGAACTAAACAAGACAATTTCATATCACATCCAGTTCAAAGGCTTCCTCATGTCGTTTTTTCCCAGAAGACACCAGGCAGATATAAATTCCTGCATCAGACACCTGGATGTCTTTCAGTAGTAAAGACAAGACCCCTCTGCTTGGGACCCATTGAAGAAGCTCTTTTTGTCCCCAGTGCCTTTTGCTTTGAATCTTTTTCCCAATGCTTCCATTGTAGGAGATGATCTGTATCAGTTCTGAGGGTCTGGAAAGAAACCATTCCATAGAAATGTTTGCCAGAATGCCGGTGGCTGGCAGCCTGCAGTCCAGGAGCACATCATTTCCAACAGCTCCAGCAACATATGTGGAAGTGAGAATGTTTGGAATAGCAACTGCACACAAAATATAAAACAAGACATGTCAAGCCACAGTGATCCTGAGGAATACATGAAGCTGTGCAGGGAATGAATTCATTTCATGCTTAGAAAAGTCTCAGGTTCTGACAGTACAAACACATTACCACAAGAGAAGTGACAATGTCACCTTGTAGGGCTTGGGTTATTGTCAGGACTTGTATTCTAGTCAAAGAGACCTCAGCTGTCCCTCTCCCTTGCTGATCCAATATATGGTTTTGTATCTTGGCCTATACCATGTAGTTACATTCCTCTTTGGAAAGTATATAAACCTTCAGGTAGTTAAGTTGTTTAAGTAAACCTTCAGGTAGTTAAGTTGTTTAACTACATTTGTGCTTCCTGACAGTTGGTTCATGGAAACTGCCTATGAGCGTGCTCTTACTACAAGACTACAAGATATAGTATAGATAGTTAAGTACTCTGGCCTTCCTACTCCTCCATGTTGATATCCTCATCCTATTTGCAGCTATCATTCTTAACCGGTGTGTAACCAAGCACAATGTAGCTCTGGATGAGCAGCGTTAATTGTTCTCCCCAGCCATGTCATAGCAACACACTTGCCTTAAAGTGTCTAACTCCATAAGCGGCTCCTCTGAGTGACTCTTTTCCCCCTCAAAATTCCCTCCCACTGCCAGTCCATCAGCCATGGGCCTCTTGACCGACCCTTGCACTCCTGATGAAAGAAGAGGTGACACTGACCTGTCACTTCCAATTCAATGGCCACCTGATCATGCCATTGTCCTGCTGTTACTCTGCAAATGTATTTCCCTTTGTCAGGGACCTGGGCGTTCTTCAGTTTTAGGGACAAGTTGCCTGTGCTCCACTGGCTGAGGAAGAGCTCTGTGCCTCCCCAGCTTCGCTCCTCTAGCCAGCTATCTTTGACTGCTTTATTATAGGAGATCTCCTTCGGTGTCCCGAAAGGCTGTAGAGCAACCCACTGAACCATGATGCTCCTGGGAAAAATGGTGAGTGACAACTGGCAAGGCAGAATGACATCTTCCCCAATGAAGCCGATGATTGGGTTGTTCGGAGGAAGGATGTGGAACTGGCCTGTTTGAAGACAGCAACGTTTAGAGGAACTGTTCAAGAAGGCTAGAGAGGGCATCCGAGTCTCTGGGGAGAGGACTTTCTTCCCTAAGTGACCTCCAGAAGCTGGAGGCTTCTGGGCTGCAGCCCCTAGAGATGTCTGGACACAAGGCATGTCCATACTGTGCAGTAGAGCTAAGTGCAGAAACATTGAGCCTTATCCATGGAGTTATGCAGTGAGACAAGGCTGATCAGACCAAAACCAGTTCAGTAGTGAGTAGCAGGTGAATGCAGTGATGACATGTAAACCTACTCTGCAAATCAGCCTTTGTGGATGCCTTGTAGGCACTGGGTAGCTGAAGGTGTTTATGTCCCAGACCAGTTCAAAATTAGTTCTTTTTTCTAGCTGTTCTGCTCCCAGCGGTTCTGGTGTTGTTTGCCTTGTGTCTGGTCCTTCAAGGGTCCCATACTCAGGCAAGACACAGTTCACACGAACTCAGAAAACATTTCACTGACCTGTCACATCCAGCTCCACCACAGTTTCATCACGCCAGCTCTCAGAGTCCAGGCTGCAGACGTACTCTCCTTTGTCAGTGTACGTGACATTTTTCAGCACTAGAGACAAGTTCCCATGATTTAGTTCAACAGAAGACAGTTCTGTTCGGCCCTTATACCTCCCACCTCTTATTTCTGACTGGATTCCCCCATTACAGAAAACCTTGTGGATTAATTCTGAAGAATGAAGCAACGTCCACTGCACTACAAAATTTCCAGTAAAATTAGTGAAGAACAGGCAGGGCAAGAGAATATCTCTTCCAATTACTCCAATAACAGGAGATCGCAAAGGCAGGCTTCTGTATGGAGCTGTCAAGACACAGAGAAAATGTATTTATACACTTAGGAGATCAGGATCCAGTGGAAAGACAAAGGTAAGCACTTTTATGGAGCATAGCAAGACTAGTGTCATAGTCTCCAGCCCCTGAACAAGTCGGCATCCCATAAAACACCTCAAGTGGCCTTAGAGGTAGACATTTATCCAGAGGCAACTGAAAAGACTCTTAGGTGTGCTCTGAAGAGCACTTGAGGCTCAACTGTCTCTATTGACTAGATTTCTGTCAGCTACCATGGCAGCTTGGACACTGTTTGCTTAAATTTAGATGTAGTAACTGTAGCCAAATCTCATCCTGGTTTAGGATAAGAGAAATCCTTCTCTTTCTCTGCTGATTTTATTGGTTACATCTCCACTGATCATAAAGCGTGAAATTGTAGTTAAATGTCAGATGAATCCTCCACTGGACAGCTCAGCCAGGTGCTGATGTCCATAAACCCTATCTGGCTTTGCCTTTCCTTAGGAGCAAATTATTCTTTTCCATGTGCACTTGTAAGAAGGAGATACAAGCAGATGGGGATAACCTGGTTCATAGCTTAGCTGCCCAAACTTCCTGCCTAGAATATTTTCTTTATCATATTCGTTTGACTGATTTTCAAAATCTGGTTGCATTTCACATGGGCACTCGGCCTACTGCCTGAAGTAATGTTCCAGTCAACCCATTTTCCCATCGCTGTTGGAATGAAAAGAAGCATCTTGAAAGATAACAGATCTTTCTGGAATTCACCTTATCATGGCATGGAGAGACTACTTTCATCTTACTTACAAGCAATGATACCCAGGCACTGACCTGTCACATCCAGTTCCACGTAGGTCTCCCTGTACCAATTGGAATAGGCAACCTTACAGATGTATTTCCCTTTGTCAGAGACTTGGATGTTCCTAAGCTTCAAGGAGAGGTTTCCCCTCCTCACCTGGGATATGAAAAATGCAGTTCGACCCTTGTAGCTTTTTCCTTGCCTCTCCACCTCACTTCTTCCATTGAAGGAACTAATTTCTATTCTCTTCAGAGCTCTAACAAGCATCCATTGGACAGTGAGGCTGACAGGGATGCTAGGGGCAGAGATGTAGCAAGGCAGGATGGCATCTTCTCCAACAGCTTGGATGACAACATTGTTAGGGGAATGGACTGTAAACTGACCTGAGAAAAACAGATATGCACATGTTATGAGGTAGTGCTGACTCAATGTGGGAACAGGTTTCAAAAGAGAAGCATTTTTTAACAGAGCTTCTGCCATTTCTGCAGTGAACCCGTTAGGCAAGGGGCCAGAGCGTGTACTTTGTGATGTATCCAGGATAGTGGCACTTGAACTGCTCACCAGAGATGCATGCACTTCAGTAATATTTAACTCCAAATTCAGACACCTGAGCTTGGGTCTCTGTACGTAGGGGGCTGCATGTGCACTGGGAACCAGAACGGATTTCCTAAGCTTAGGCGTTTGGTATTGCTGGAGTCATCCTAGCAGAACCACAGATCCACGTACAGCTGAAGGAGATGATACAGCACAAATGGGAGCCCTTTCAAAGAAATGCATGGAGACCAGACTGGATCCTTTATGCTGTCTTAAGTGGCACCAGGTATCTATCTTTGGATAACTGAATAAGACCGTAAACATCTACATTAACGTGATGTAAATGGATCTTTGTTGACGAGATCTCCAGTGCCATACTGCTCCAATGAGGAGTGGCTGAGGACACTGGATTTGTCTAGTTTGGAGAAAAAGAGGCTGAGGGGTGACTTCATTGTTCTCTACAGCTTCCTGAGGAGAGGCAGTGGAGAGGGAGGTGCTGATCTCATCTCCCTGGTACCCAGTGACAGGATGCGTGGGAATGGTTCAAAGCTGCATCAGGGGAGGTTCAGGCTTGACATTAGGAAACATTTCTTTCCGGAGAGGTGGCAAACACTGGAACAGGGTTCCTAGAGAGGTGGTCGATGCCCCAAGCCTGTCAGTGTTTATGAGGCATTTAGACAATGCCCTTCATAATGGGCTTTAACTTTTGGTCAGCCCAGAAGTGGTCAGGCAGTTGGACTAGATGATCGTTCTAGGTACTTTCCAAATGGAACTCTACTCTACTCTACCCTACCTTAGTCTACTTTACACCTGTTCTTTTTATTCTATTCTATTCTATTCTATTCTATTCTATTCTATTCTATTCTATTCTATTCCTAGGCACGTATAGGCATCTACACTTAAGTATTTTAAGCTGGAGCAGAGTGAAATGGTGTCAAGCTTACTGCATACACTCTTCTCATTCTTACCACAGATGCATGGGAAGTCCAACATAGTCTGTGCTTATGAGCTGTGGACACCTCCCATTTGGCCATGTGTGTTCAACTCCTGGATATACTAAAAGTCAGATTCAGGGCTTTTGGGTTTGATTTGGTTTTGTCTCGGAAAAGGGATATCTCTCTCTTTGTACTTTCATGACAAATAAGTAACTGTTTTTAACAAATACGTAGGGGTGTGTGTATAAATCTATATTAATATTTCCATATGGATGCCTTACATAGCCCAGAGCCTCTCAGTCAAATGGTGCCAGATGCCTGAGGGAATGTGAGATATCCATAGGGGGCCAGCAACAGAACGTATGGAATACCTTTGCCCTTATGAAAAGGCAGCTGGAAGACAGTTATGATATCTTGAGACATTTGAGGTGGCTCTAGATAACAACATTAGGAACTAAATCCCTTCTCTTTTTACTGTAAGGAACCCTACTTGAGGGGAGTCAGGGAGCTTAGATACCTTAGATGCTTACTTGACTGAATTTAGTTGTCTCCAGTACAATTTGAGCTAGTCTAGGGCATGCTTGCTTTCAGAGGACTCCCAAAGGTCTTCCTCAGGGCCTGGGTTGTATATGCTTGTCCTCTAATAATACATGAAGTATTCTAGGCTTTCTCAAACTGGAAGAGAAGTGTCTAGGTAGGTACCTTTATCAAGTCCCTCTAAACAATGCAAGTACTTCAAGTGACACATCTCACCCTACAGCAAGAAATACAGAATATGGAATATAGTAGAATATAGTATATGTCTTCCATATAGACTTCATCAGTAAACTTCCTTCTGAGCTTAATGAGGCAGGTAACTTCCTATACCGTAAGTTATATTTTCCAGAATTTGGAAGTCTACAATTTTTGCTATCTATATATATGTATATGCATCTACATACATATTAAAAAAAATATTGCAGATATTACTTGTTTTTTATAACCCTATGGCATAAATTCTGCTTACCACTAGCCTTCTGAAGTATTTGCAGAACAATCAGGATATGTATCAGTGCCTGCCACATGATGAAGAAAGCCATTGCTCAAGAGTGGCAGAAGTTCAGACTCTCCAGACAACTGCACAACAGCCAGGCAAAGACCTCGGGGGCTTTTCCTAAATGAAAAGAAGAAGGTGAAAGCAGGAAGTTTAGATATTAGCTTAGCTTATTAGAAAGAACACCAAGGTAACTTCTGAAAAGGGTTATGTGAATTGTTACAACACCAGCGACCAGAAACAAGCTATGTCTTTACAGGACTAGTCACTAGGTGTAGCAGAGAGAACTTCCAGTCAATGAGCATTGATGCTACTTAAATTACCTAAATGCCTTGGGGTATGAACCCATTCAGTGATGTTGCATATCTTTTCCCCTAAAGTCTTGTCCTTTCAAAAATCTTTACATACATTTGCTTTTATCTGATGTCTACCAGGGAGACTTACAAATAATTTTCCAGGGAGAGAAGGATGGGGAAGGGAAGTGATCTGTTCAAAGTACAATGGCACTAACTCAAGACACAATTTTATGGAAGAGGATGTTTAAGAAAAAGCTCAGCTCTTTCAGGCATGCATATATCACACCCGTTCCTAGGGTTTATTGAGCTTCAGCAGGAGTCTGGTTTTCCATTTTTGAGTTCATTTAAAAGTAGCAGACCAAGCATGCATGAGCTAAAGAAAAGGACGTTATAAGGTCATTAACTTTTCAAATATGCATAAATACTCATGTCACGGTGAAAAAAGAAACAGAGGAATGACTAACCCTGAGAACTTTCATCTTACAAGTATTTAAATGGTTATTTATGGCATTCAAACTACGAGATAGTAGTGAAACAGTAACAATAAAATGGAATACATATTCCTAATACTCACGTTCTCCAAATGATTGGCAGATGTAAAAAAGAGAATTAAAATTAAAAAATTATTTCAGATGCCCTGAGTCTTTTGAACCAGAAAATTGTGTGTTCCCCACTCAAAGCTGTTACAACTTGCTGGTTTGCGTTTACCATGCCAAACATGCAGAGAAACAAGTTGGCCTCATGGCTACAAGCCAGCACAGGCTGGAGAGTTTTAGCAGCTCAGGAAGAGCAATGAGGTTTTCAGACACTGACTGGGATCAGAAGCAATGAAACTACTTTTGTATGATACAGCCCTTCAGGAAACAGGTTCTGCGAAGACATAGGGTGGATTTCACCGGGCCTGTTTCAGACGAATGTGATGAATGGTATCATTTAAGTAATTTTTTTCTTGCCATTCACTGTAAAGAAAACCAAAATTACTCCCCATCATTGTGCATGTCTAAGAATAGGTAAAAAGAATCCTCCATCCCTGGTCCCTGGTGAGCACCGGTGTCAGGAAACCACTTGTGGTGTAGCTTCTCTTCAGAGGTTCTAGGAAGTCCAAAACCAGCTCTGATTGATTGCCTGACAATGATGAGCAGACAACTTCTCCAAAGCCAAAAACTTCCCGTGGACATTGCAAAGCCTTGCCGAAGGTTGGTCTCTACACCGGCTCTGCTGCCATAACAGCTTTTGAGGAGAAAAAACATCTCCGCAGCTCACAACTGGGTTCATATTTCTCTCCATGGTCTGCGGTTGCCAGCCATACTGATTCTCAAGCCTCACTTCACCTTAAGAAGCTTCACACAGAAAAATTACATTAAGAGCTTGTAGCACGCATGAGATGGATCTGGCTATTTCTGGAGATTGATCCTGATACCTTAACATAGTGGAGAAGCATTTTCATATCTTACTCTTGCATTATGGTGAACATTTTCCCTTTTCCAAAAAGAAAGAATTCATTCTGTGAGCATTTGTTTTTTTTAAATGGTCAACATTATTGATGAAACAGGAGCAATTCAACTCAGGCCAGTACGTTAAATAGGCATAATGCCACTAGTGTTCCCAAGGAGTAAATGGGCATAGCTATGCCTTTTGGATGTTGAAAGACAGCTGTTGATACAAAACACAGCTTTAGCTAGAGGAAAACTTCATTTTCTCACTTTTCTACTAAAGGCGTGGCCTTCTGAGAGACGACAACATCCCTTTCTATGTCCTATAAAATCAAAACAGTTTCAAGGTAACATTGGTATAGCAGAACAAAGGAAGGAAATTCTCCCTTGTTCTGTTTCAGGAAAGGCAGAATCATATAAAATTATCATACTTGCAGACCAGAGATCTGTCCATATCTTGCTGAAAATATGATCGTTTGAATTTCTTAGCTTGAAGGTGGTTTCTTACCTGGAGAGCAGAAAGGAAAACAGCCATCACAAGCTTTCCTTGGGTTTGGGAGAACTGGACTTTTGTACTGAGAAATAGATTGACATTATTACTATTTGCTCCTTTTGCTTTCATACCTTGCACAGTCATAGAGTCGTTTATTAACCAGGGACTTGGGTAAACAGATATTACTCCAATAAAAGCAATACCTTTGTTGTCACAACCGTGACACAGGGCTCCGTTCATCCCAGTTGAAATCTCAGGCTACGAGGTAACACAATTGCATCCTTTCATACTATGATCTTCCCCTGTACCTCAAGACATGGACTATTGCTGGATGAACATGTGGCTTCAACCAGAGCAAACAATACCATGCTTTGTGTGAAAGGCATATTATGAAAGGCAAGCCCAAAAATACGACTTCGAATTTGTTGGCTGGAGGGAGAGCTGAACTTCATCTCCCCTGTCCGAGGTGTATGTCTTGACTGTTGAGCCACCTTCTACCTAAAAGTGTATCATTGTCAGTCACCCCCATCTTTTTGATGATTCTCAAATAGCAGAAGGAAGTTTTCTTGGTTCTTTGAGACAAAGGGCAAAGGACACAGATAAAGGAGGACGGATTTTATATCCCCTTCTTTCCATGCTGAAGCTACAAGCCTACTTTCCACAGAGCCCTGCCTTTATTACTTATTTACTGTGAAGTGTTGCATGGAAGAGCGAGTTGTCTTGTTTCCCTCTGGAGCTGATGGAGAAAGACAGGCTTCTCCAGACCATGATTCATCCCCGCAGGCTGAACAGGGAACTCCTGACTCAGTTTGAGCACAAGGAACAAGTGTATAGCAGGTGGAGAGTAGTCGGGCAAACCAGGAGGAATGAAGCAGCATTGTCTGGGCTTGTACAGATGGAATTAGGAAGGTCAGAACTCACCTGAAGTTAAAACTGCTGTAGAACAAGGCCCCTTGGCAGCAAAAGGAAGACTCAGAATAGTGTAGGGTCACTGCCAAAAGGGGTGGGAGATTTCCAGGCCCTGAAAGGACCTTCTCCCCAGTTCTGAGACAATCTATGCCAGACTGTGGTGTGAACCTTGTCAAAGACTGGGTGTGTTGGCTGTTGTTTGGTTTTTTTTTTAAATCCAGGTGCATTCTACCCACTGGATTACTTTTATCCACATGCTCATTGATAGTTTCTGGGAACTCCAGGCAGCACAGAGAGGTGGGATTTCCCTTTACAGGACCTGAGCAACTCTTCTCTGACAGATTGCATTTGTCCCTGCACCAAGAGTTCTTGTTTTTAAAACAGCCTCTATAACCTCATTGAGGTGAGAGGAAGATGGCACTGTAGTTTCCAATATCCTATCCAGAGCCTTATTTGTAAACAGAAATTATATAGACAGCCCACCAGTCCTCCAGTGCATGGTCATTAAGTAAATACTTGGCTGGCGGTTCTGCAGTTTCCTTCAGGACTTGTGTGTGACACTATGTAATTCTAGTGACTTAGTGATATCTTATTTGCCCCAGTCCATTGCCAGCTGATGGAATTTTCACTATAGTCTTGAACATCCTTTGCAAGGTTATCTTGATATTACTGCTTTTTTGGATCTCAGTTTTTTAATATACATTTGACCTTACAGGCTTTCCTCTTATTCTGATTTTCCATTTCTTTTATGCTGATCTTTTCTGTGTGACGTGCTCTTAGTTTTCCTACTGAATCAGGGACTTTTTTTAAACAAGGTTTCTTTCTGTCTGAGTTGAGGCACACACTTTACGAGAGCTTCCAAAGCAATGTACCTCTCAGAGTCTCCGGGCAGCCTGTGGGCTCCTTCCTTTCTGCCCTGTACCTTTAAGGGTTTATTTGATTGTTTTTTAAAGACATATGACTCACTTTTACATGGTTCCCTTCCTTCAAATGGAATATCCATGTGCTGAACTTACCTGACTTGCTTTTCAACTACAGCGTTAAATCTAATTGCTTCGTGGTCACAGCTTCAGAGCAGCTCACAGGGTAGCACTTCTCCAGTTAGGTCCTGTTCATCAGCCACGTGCAGTCTCATTTGTTTTGTGGTGGATTCTTATAATATCCATACAGACTCCAGTGATAGGGTAAACACCTCACTCAAATAGAGACACCCTCGCAGGCAATTGCTGAAGGGTCATAATCCAAAGCTGAAAACTTTGGAAAAAAAAGCTGAAACTCACCTTCCAGGGTGAGTTGCTGTCTCTCCCCTTTGAGCTAGGTTGCTAAGAAGTAATCTCAATAAATCCTTTTGAGGTTTTCCATCTCCACCTTTCAGATCCATCTCCTTGATATAAAGAGTAAGATCATCCAATTAACAGTGCTTTCTGCCCATTGGAACAGGTTTGTGAATCAGTTTTTAACTGCAAGTTTTTTAGAGAAAATTTGCTACGGGTGTAGTTAATTGACTATTGCCGTCCACCCCTGATTTGTCCCCAGAAGTTCACTTTTATTAAAAAAAAATTGGGAAACTGGGCTTCATGAATTAAGAAAACAAACCCAGAAAAATAAAGGTTGTTCTTTCTTTTTTTAAGACTCCTAATCATCATAGAAATTCTTAGATTTTTCTCCAACATCACCTTCACGGGCAGAGAAAGTTTCAGAGAAGTTAAACCAGATTGCAACCGAGAGTCCAGCTACACAAACGAGCTAGAAGTTTATAGCAGAAGTTAATGACCACCTTTTACTCACAGACCAGGGTTTCAGGTGTCTGTGACTGAAGGTAAAGACCAAGCTTCCTTTCTCTCTAAGAAGTACTCATCTAAGTTTAAACTAGCTGTCTGTAGGCAATAAATCTGTAATTGCTCTCTCATTCCCAACGTCCATCCTTTGGGGTGTAATGAACATGGAAACGTGCCAATCCACAGCAAGAGTACATTGAGAAAAGACATGGTTTTTCAACTGTTGCCACAGCGGAGAACTGATCTCAGGAAACTGTGGCTCCCAAAGGGATGAGGAGGATCACACGGCTAGCAAGCAGATGTTAACTGATCCTTTTAATCTGCTTCCTGGAAAACTGACAGAGAGGGATGATTGCCCGGTCTGCCACTCTGGAGATATCCCTGGAAACATTCCCACGGTCCTGCCTCAGAAGACTTCAGACAAGCAATGCATCCCACAGATCTGCAGCACTCCAGCTGCTCCGTGTCCCAGTCATGACTTTCTGTCCCTGGCCATTGTCTTTCTTCTGTTATAGTACTTCTCATGGCTGGGCTAAATCCAGACCTTTGTGTCCGGGCATGTACCACCACACTTTTGCGGCCCCATTTCCAAAACTATGTCTTTGTACCATTACCTTGCACCTGCAATCTATCTCCCACAATCCTGTCCTCCCATCCTCTCTGAATGAACATACACCTCTCTTAATGAACACGCATTTTTCTTGCCCAGTGGCAGTTATCTATGAAATGCAGAACACCTTGGGTCATCTGGATTAACAGAGGGAGTATTACCACTGTAAAAGAGCCACGATGGGTTATGCCATGGCTTGAAAGGATCCAGTATTTATGCTAAATGCATAGAGTACAAGAGGGAGGCAATATACACGTAGCACTACACTCTTCAAAGGCAGGTTAGAAGATAACTTATTCACCGGTTGGTTCCCTCCCTTTTTGCTTTAATGTATCTGCCCCATTTCACAGTGAGTCATTTTTCAAGGCATTGCTCACTTTGAGTAACTGATACATCTCATGGTATTGAATCAGTGCCCTGATTGTCCTTTCAGTTATTCAAGAAATTTTTATTCATGAGAGTTTTAAACTCAGCTAAAGCAGTGGGATTCAGCTAACTTAATTGCTAATGGCGGCTTCAGCTCACCCTGAATTAGAGGTGATATTCAGCTTGTGAATTAAGTCACTTAATTGTAGAGTGGCAAGGTTTTGGCAGTGGGGGGCTACAGGGGTGGCTTCTGTGAGAAGCTGCTAGAAGCTTTCCCTGTGATCAATAGAGCAAATGCCAGCTGGCTCTGAGACGGACCCGCTGCTGGCCGAAGATGAGCCAATCAGCAAAGTTGGTAGCACCCCTGTGATAACAAACTTAAGAAAGGTTAAAAAAAAGTGCTGCACAACAGAAACTGCAGCCGGAGAGAGGAGTGACAACATGTAAGAGAAACAACCCTGCAGACCCCCAGGCCAGTGAAGGAGGGGAGGAGGTGCTCCAGGCGCCGGAGTAGAGATTCCCCTGCAGCCCATGGGGAAGACCATGGTGAGGCAGGCTGTCCCTCTGCAGCCCATGGAAGTCCATGGTGGAGCAGATATCCACCTGCAGCCCGTGGCAGACCCCACGCCGGAGCACGTGGATGCCTGAAGGAGCCTGTGACCCTGTGGGAAGCCCTCACTGGAGCAGGCTCCTGGCAGGACCTGTGGACCCATGGAGAGAGGAGCCCACGCTGGAGCAAGTTTTCTGGCAAGACTTGTGTCCCCGCGGGGGACGCACGCTGGAGCAGTGTGCCCCTCAAGGACTGCTGCTCATGGAAGGGACCCACGCTGAAGCAGTTTGGGAAGAACTGCAGCCCATGGGAAGGACCCACGTTGGAGAAGTTCGTGGAGGACTGTCTCCCATGGGAGGGACCCCACGCTGGAGCAGGGGAAGAGCATGAGGAAGAAGGAGCAGCAGAGACAATGCATTATGAACTGACCACAACACCCATTCCCCGTCCTTATGTGCTGCTTGAGGAGAGGAGGTAGAGAAGCCAAGAGTGAAGTTGAGCCTGGGAAGAAGGGAGGGGTGGAGGAAATCTTGTTCTAAGATTTGGGTTTATTTACCATTATCCTACTCTGATGTGATTGGCAATAAATTAAATTAATTTCCCCTAGTTGAGCTTGTTTTGCCCATGATGGTAATTGGTGAGTGATCTCTCCCTGTCCTGATCTCGACCCATGAGCCTTTTGTCATATCTTCTCTCCCCTGTCCAGTTGAGGAGGAGGAGTGATAGAGTGGCTTGGTGGGCAACTGGCAGCCAGCCAGGGTCAACCCACCACACTGCCTACGTGTGAGCATGAGTTTTATGCTCTGGTTACAGACAGTAGAGAACAGGATGGCATTCAGTTGCCTGAAGACAGACATCTATTGCCACTTGAGATGCCATGTCACACCTTCCCTCATCTTACGCTGCTGCTTCAGGAGGCTGTGAGAATCCTATAAATCCCGTGCTCTGATAGCCCCGTGGGAGCTCAAATTGCATTAGGTTTCCACATTTGGGCAGCTGAATCTAACTCTTGACTCCCATTCCTTAAGTCAAACTAACTTAACCAACTGCTTACAAATAAGCAATTGTTCCTGGGTTTTATCACATCCAGTATGTGACCTGGGGATTTCACCCTTATCACTTAATAACTCTTATAAGCAGACTTCCAGAAAGACTACTTGCATTTCATAGTTCACAATCTGATTGTTATTAATAGTTTTCCGACTTTGTATAAAATTTGAAATTCACATTCATACTCTTCTTGGTAAACTGTTCCAATGGGTTTATTAGTCAAAAATGAATACACAACAAATGCAACAAATACTGAAATAAATCCATTTTTCTTTAGTCCAGGCAAAATGAAAGAAAATTGCAATATTTGACAGGTCTGGGTTTTTACAAAATTATTTCTTAGTACAAGATGGATCCCTAAGAAGTACTTAAGAGACTATTTCTTTCTTGACCATGGCTTTAAAAGTTGCTATTACTTTTTTGCCTTCCTCTCTGCTTTCACGTCCTCTGTGATTCACATTATCAATTTATTAATCTCCTCCTGGCCCTGTGAAAGATGTCACAGAGAGGGTAATGTGTTTTAAATGTATACATTGGTTGGGCGTACTCCCAACCATTTGCCGTCAGAGCCTGGACTGAAGAATGGGTACAGATTCCCAGAAAACTCAAAAGAGAGAGACTCGAGAAGGCACTTTTCTTCAACATCAAAGAATGAAAGCTTATGAAGTTCCTGATCCAGGAAAACACCTACCACGCTGCAGGGCTTGCAAGTTCTTACACCCTTCCCACCAGTTAAGCTGTATTCTCCCTGAGAAAACTGCAGGCTGAATAAATTCCCCTTTGGGAAAGTATTCATCGTGTTGCTCCTCAGCGTATTTCTAATCTCCTCACACACCACGCCCAGCTCCCATTCTGATTTGTCCCCCACCTCCACTTCCCAGTAATGTTTCTTTTCTGAAAACCCTTCAGTAGCTACTACTAACGCTTTGGGCAGGATCTCTTTCTGGGTAGAGGACACGACTCTGTTTTTCTCCTTAATGGTGAGGCTGGGATGTTTGCAGTTCTCATCCAGAGTGATATTAACTTGAGAAAGAAGGGGGGGGGGGGGGGGAGAAAAAAACCACAAAGTAGCAAGTTATTTCTGATTTTCAGGAAAATAAACAATTATCTGAAAGGAAGTGAATAAAGGAGAGAAATTATTAAAAAAAAACCCAAACAAAACAAACAAACAACCCAGGAATATACAGTGTGCATTTGTCAGACAAAAACTCAATAACAGAAATAATATCCAGCAGGGCATGCCTGTTCTCTGGCTCCACTGTGCCTTTATTAATTCATCCTTACTCTGACTGAGGACATCCAGGCTCTCTGATCGGACCCATCTGGCAGCCTGGTTTTTTGGAATAAAACACAAAGCTGAGTCTCTCCAAGCCACATAACATGTAAAAAGGTCCTGGTTGGTGCAGAAACGATTCACCCCAACTCATGACACCGAGAACTGTGTAGATGGGAGATGCCTAAGAAAACCTGCATGCCTGTTTCAACCAATGGGCTGCAAATTTTTCCCAAATTCTGACAGCTTTTGAGTTTTTTATAATACAAGGGATAGACTCTGGTATGTGCATGGAACAACATGAGGTTAATGGCAGGCAAGACTTGGCTTACCTGCATTTCTATGAGCTCTCCTGAACTCTGCAAGAAAAGAAATGAATGATTAATTAAAATTACTGCAGAGTGTTAATTTACCCAATTTTAGTACAGTATGGGGCTGGAGGGGTGTAGATTCGATAAAATTGTTTTCAGCTTTCAACTCACCCAGTTCGTTCTGGATTTTTTCTGAAAAGGACAGGAAGTTACATTATCCTCATGCATGGCAAGGCTCTTCTGTAGGGTATCTGTGCTAATAAGAGTATTTCCAATACTACATTACTTCAGTATGACCTGGCCTAGGACTAAGGAAAGGATGCCAGCTTAACTTTGGAGAGCTAGAGGTTATCTAAACCCAAGCTAGTCACCCGGGTTCTGTGTAGAGTCAGGAGAAAAAGAATGGCACATCGGAAAGTGTTTCTTCACTGCTGTTTCAACCACCTATCTGAAACTACTCTTGGATGCCTTCATCTCTCAACAAGGGAGCCAAGAACTCTGCCTTAGCCTCAATGCCCAAAATTTAGTTAACTAGTTAGGTGAGCTGAATCACCTGTAGGTACATACAGGAGCTGTTGCCATGTCTCCTGTTAGGTGACAAACAGGAGCTTCACGTGGCCAAGAGTCAAAATGCCTATAAAAGTTTGGGGTTTTTTTCTTGCTTTCAAAAATATCAGTTTGTTAGTAGGAAAGGAAATCTGTTTTCTACTCAGCTACAGCAAAAATTAAATCCTTAAATGATTGGAATGATGTACCCTTGTTATTGAAACAGACATTCTGGAGCTCAAGATTGTGTCAGAAAAACACTTTTTTTAGGGACAACTAAGTCTCAGTGTGGAAGGGACCATAGTGCTGCAACAGCCGACACATGGTGACACAGTTCAGTTCCAAAATGGTGTTTCTAATCACAAATAATATAAATTATTTTTAAGGACCAAAGTTAACTTAATATCCTTACCAATTTTGATCGACATATCCAGATTTTCTACAGGGAAACAAAATTAAATTAAAATTTAGGACGACTAAAGCAGGTGAATTATGGTACACTCACTATTCATTTTGGAATACTAATATATATAGGTTATCTATATATACAGGCTTAATCTGTTTATATATTTTAATAGATCTAGGATTAATCTGTTTATCTTTGTAGAATAATAGATATGCATTATGTAAGTTTTCTCTGGTATTAAATAATGTATTGCACAAATATTCCTGAGCATGAGACATGACAAAATAAATAAAGGAAACTATCAGAAACAATGAGGGAGTGATTCAGAACAAATAGCTCCCAAGGATATTTACAGTTCATAGAGCATCATAAGAGGAGGAGAGTAAAACCTCTCTCAGTAACACAAAGCTTGAGATTATATTTGTCTCTTGTACACAAATAAACCCCAATGTATCCTTTTTATGGTTCTTAGCTTCACCTGGGGACACAGCTTGTCACAGCTGCTTTTTGAGAACTCTTTTATTCTCAATGTTCAAGAGGAATTGCGCTGGGTTTTTTCCCATTATATTAATTTTAATGCTGTGATCAGATGCTTTAGTCATTATTTTGTTCTGAGATGCAATAAATAAAATGTTCCGCTTAAATATTTTCTAGCAGTGGAAAAATAACTTTATATACATATATACTCTCTATCTGTAGATATATAGCTATGTAACTATAGATGGAGAGACTGTGTGTACACATACGCATAACACAACTTTTCAATTATCTTTCTGGTTGGAATCGGGGAGTTAATCTTTGCAAATGTGAAGTTCTGAGAATGTTTTTCCAACTCTAGTATTCAAAATTGCATAAAACACCACTGTGTTATTAGAATGGTCACCTGCAAAGCATCTTTCAGGGTATGGTTAAAAGAATAGCGTGTGGTACTAAATGCAGGGTAGAAAAAAAATGTTAGTTTACCCTTCTGAAATCTGTCCTGCTCCTCAGCTGAAAAACAAAGAAACAAACTGAGAAATAGCAGAGGATGTTACATTATTCAAGACAAAAACTCACAAAATGTGACTGAGAATTTCAGTGTTAAAGAATGTGTTCATTTAGGGAACTGAGGCTTGCCATTAAGTTCAGAATATGATTTCAAAATAGGTGGGAGATACATTGTCCTCTGAAGATACCCATCCTGTAGAAGGAGTCTAGATTATTAGCTTAGACTAGATGCGTAACATCCACTGGTTAAAACCAGGTGACATTGAAGATAATAATACCAGATATCATTAATGCAATTGAAAACTCTACCTTTACAATAAAAGGACATTTTCAATATGGGCCCTCTTTCATGATACTATAACTTTTGGAAATACAGAGGCTTCGTCTAACCAAGGGATACTCCAAACCAACATAACAAGGAAGTCAAAATATGCTCTTACCCAGGTCATCCTTGAGTTGGCTTATCTCTGAAAAATATTATGTTTAAATATTAAAACACAATTTCCTTTCCTTTTTTTTTTTTTTATTTTAAACACAAATACGGTGAATTTTCCATGTGTTCCACTGTGTTCTGTATAGCAAGAGCGAAGATAAAATGAAATGATCTGAGCTTCATAAAAATGACCAGATGTTCCCCTGCTATAAAGCAGCCAGAGTTACAGTCTTCGTTATGCTGGTACTTTCCCTTAATGTGGGAATAAAAAGACTGGTCAAGAAATTCACCTTGGTAAAATGAAGTACTTCAGATGACTGAACTAAGGGGAAAACCCCAAATGAGTACTTTAATGAGGGTGTGCTTGAATGGCATTAGCATGTGCTTGAATGGCATTAGCACACCCATCTGCTGATGGTTCTTAGTACTTATGTTGAAACAACAGAACTGTGTCCAGATAATCTCAAACAAGGCTTTATAAAAGCTATAACTGATGTTTCTCCATGGTACCATAAGGGCTACTAAAAAGGACTTCAAAAAGGTTTACTGTATTTACTACATCTCTGGCATAATTTGCATACTCAGCACACTTGCTCTTCACAGTAAAAGCAATCTTCTTGTTCTACTTTTGTACAAGGCAGTCCTAACCAGTCTTTAGAAAAAGATCAGAAAATGAATTTTTTTATTATTTTTCAGACTCTAGAGCTTAATTCTTTTTTTTTCTTACAGACTGAAATTCATCATGAACCATGATCCCAAATTAAGAACACATTAACTTACCCAAATTAACCAACAGAACAATTTGCAGGCTCAAATACTGAGCAAAAAATACCAGCCATATATCAAACTTCTCCATGGAGTTAGTCATCGTCTTTGCAATGGGCATTGATTATCTTTAAGTGGTCAATATAAAAGGTATTGCAAAGATTTTTTTTAAATTTTATTTTGCAAAAGCAAAACAGTCACTAGTATTTCCTGAGCTCAGCTTTTATCTGGTTCTAAAGGACTAGAGAGATTTATAGAAAGAAATCAATGAAAAAAAAAGCTGTTACACTTACCTCTTTGAATTTCCTTTTGTGCATTTTCTGTGAACAGAGAAATATTTTTATATCCTAAAAATAATTCTTCAAGCACTTCACATTCCATTTTAAAGACTGTACAGAAATGATTAAGCCACAACGATTTATATGTATAGTTGTATGTATATATTTGCATGTATATATACATACACATAAATTATTGAAGAAGGGGACCTCTGGAGATCCAACTAGTCCACCCACCCTGCTCAAGCAGTGTTGGCCCAGGGCTGTGTCCAGTTGTGTTTTGAATGTCTCCAAGGTGGAGACTCCACAAGTTCTCCAGGGCAACCCGTGCCAGTATTCAAAGATCTTCACAGTAAAAAGACTTTCTTCTGTTCTCTGATAATTTAGTATATACTCAGTTTTATTTCACAAGTCATACTGACTTATCAGCTGAGAGGTGGCAAGATTCTGCAAAATGGATGAGAAGTGTTTCAGGGATGACTGGATGTGAATTTTAATAAAAGTCTCCATAGATTTGTTCCCACATACACTTTTTTTTTTTAAATTCCAAAACATTTTCGTTTGTATGCAAATTGCTGAGTTTAGTTCCTGGGCAGCAGTTGACTCCCTCAATTATGGCAAAGGGGTATTTTCTTTCCTTTAGAGTTATCATCAGTATAAAACAGCCACTAGATATATTCTGCTTTTCTTCTGTAAGTCAGAAGTCCTAAAAAAAAAAAATAAATCTCATCCTAAAGATTAAACTGTTCAGAAATTGATGTAAATATTCGGACAGACAATCAGATTTTTATTTTTAAAAATGAAAATAACTTCCTAGCCTGTGGTATTTTTCAAACAGAATATGTTGGATTCTCCAGAAGTTTACAAAAGCTACCTTTAGGCCAGGAAGCTTATTTTTTTTTTAATTGTTTCTGTAGTCATTAGAGAGTAAAAAAAAAAATCCATGTACAATTCAGAGGAATAAGTTGAGTTCCTGCTCTAGAACTGGATCATTATTTTCTTCATTGCTGGTGAGAGATGAAAGATGCAAGCTATCTAAAAGAAGCGATACAGTTTTCTCTTTTTCCTAAGACTGTTTTTAAAATTTAAAAAAAAAAAAAATCTAGAAAAAATGTTTTAGAAGTACCTCCAGTTTTCACATGAAACAAAATTTTGTATTGAAAATTTTGCACCTACTGAAAGGTGGAGTAGGTCTTGGCAGGGAAAAACTGGTCTGTGGACACACCTTCCAGCCAGAACATGCTGTCACTTCTATGTCCTGCTCAATCACATCCATGTGGCGGTTTTAACCACGTTCCAACATGGTATTCGGGGTGTCCAGAGAGTCTTTCTATCACATTTTTGCATAAGGCCATTAGAAAATATTCTACTGCTTTAAGGATCCTGGATATGACAGCTTGGAGAATTGTCAAAAAGTCATTTTTCTGGAAATGGTAAATTTTTAGAGAGATAGTGGGTCAGGGGAAAGAAAACCTATCAAGGTTTTTGCACAAAAGATGACTCGTACCAAAAGTATTTTACTACTTCTTTCAACATCTGCAGGCAGAATAGCCTACATTAAGTGGGACGCAAGAATTTCCTCATTTCTCTTCAGGAACAGGAATCAGCAGTGGGCCTGTCTTTCTGTATTGGCTCTGCGTAAGGTGATGTACTCCCCAAAGGCACCCTAGCTGGAGCCTACAGGTAGATAGGGTCAGCCAAAGTCCCAATCTTTGAAGTCTCTGTCATAAAACAACTTCAGGAATACAACTAATTCACCCCATGGTTCATACCACTGGCCAGCATTCATACTGTTGCACATATCTTTCAAGATGTTCATGATGAAATATAATATTAATAAGACTTTTAAATATGGTATTAATGTGACTTACTTTCACGAGTAGTTGTCTTATTGTTCTCTGAGAGAAGAAGAGAGCAGAGAGAGGCAGGGAGAAGGAAAATGTTATCTTACTTTCTGCTTACTTGTAGGTTTTCAAATGAAAAATTTCATATTTCATGGTGGTCATGTTTGGTAAGGAAGCAGTTTAGTTTCAAAATATCTTGATTTGCATATACTTATATCTTCCATTAAAATAATGAGAAATCACACAGAATTTAAGGAATAAAACTATGGATGCTGAAAGCAGAAAGAATGCAGACTTGGCATGCTGTCTTGGCAACAGATTTGTGTTGTAGAACTGTCTTAGAAACTAGTTTATAAAGCAATAAAATTACTTGCAAATAAATTAAGCCAGTGGATACATTTGGGTACACTAACATATTTCAGTTATTTGCAAGAATTGCTTTCTTTCAAAAATGAGATTAAGTTGCAACGATAATTTCACTATAGTAATATGTCAAATCATATTGGCAAATGTGATTGTATAGGTTTATACCCCAAAGTGTTGGAGTAGTTAAGAGATGCTTAAAAAGGAATATGCAAGGAAAGCAAAAATACAGTAAAAAGCCATGGTTGAAGAATCAGGAGGGTGATATTGTTCATAATCCTGTACCCTCCCCAGATAATTCGGGACATGGTGGGATTTTTCTTTCCACTGGATTGTATGAAGCATTCATCACTTCAGCATTAAGAGTGGAACTTACCTCTGAGTTTATGAATTGCAGCGATAACCAGGAATATGCTCAAGAGCAGGATCACAACAAAAGCCGCCAGCCAAGGGGAAGTGTCAGGAAAGAAGACATCTGCAAATTATTTCAGATGACCAGTTATAACTTTCCTTAACTATCAACTTTATACTTTGATTACATGCCTAAAGTGAAACAAAATGAATTTGGATCTAAATTTCTGTCCTTGACACCTCTAGGAGCAGTTCACTGTGACTGTTACATCCCTAGACTATTTTACAAAGCACCATCAGTGATTTGTGTAAACCACTGCATTAGGTGTTATAGCAATAGAAACAGAAGCAGAAGAAAATGAGAGAGAAAGATGGAACAGCATCCTCCATCCTTGCAAGTGAGAATAGGCACCACTCAATAACCAGATTTCATTTCCCCCAGATGGCATCACACCCATAGAGGAGTATTTCTACTATTAATAATTTGACAACGTTTGGGAGTTGCCCACAGTGGTTCAGTGCAAAGACCAAGAAGTATTACAGAAGAAAATGTCCTGTGAAAACTGATTATTCTTTTCCACTAGAAATAGGAGGTTCTGGGGCAATCTGCTTTGCATGTATCAGCTCACTATTTTTTCTCCCAGGCCACAAGGACACAAGCTCATACTCACCCGCAATGACAACTGAAGATTCTGTTGATGTTTTCAGCAGTTTATCAATTATTTTGCAGGTCACAGAGCTTCCAGATCCTGGTTTTAGGATGATAGAGCTGCTGGCATTAGCAGTGGTAGTGCCAGTGGTGAGAGGAGTCCCAGTGACATTGTCTCCTCTACCATCTGTCCACAACACCTCGACTTCAGCAAACGACCTCTCAGACAAACATTTGACATGAATACCATCAGCCTCATAACCATCCAAGACAAGCAACGGATCATGGCCACCACCTACAGAAGAGAGAGACAAACAGGTGAGCTGTGCTCAGCAGTCACAGTGGTTTTAAAGGCTAAGGGAGAAGAAGTCCATGAGAAGTTTTGAATTTATGGTGCCCTATAAGTGCTTTCCCCACTGATACTATGACATTAGCACATCCTCCCACAGCTCTGATCAGAAGCAGCAGCTGCAAATTCGAGGATGAAGAAAAGTACGTAGATGCATTTGAAACACAAGTTGTTAAAAGTCATCCCCATTTAAAATGACCAGCATCCAATACATCATGCAAGTCAAAATTACCTATCACCTCCCTTTGTAGTGTTGACAACATTAAGTTATCGAGGTATGTTCATCTCACGAAATTTTAGCCACCTAAAAGATAAGTATCTCATTGAGGCAATCACTTTGTAGAGAAACTATGGAGAAACGGCATTCAGCGATTCATTCCCTGGGGTGATGGGAATCTGAGATAAATGAGTTATGCTCTGGGAGGGCCCATCTTCTTCTATTGACTGTACACATACCTTAGACAAATAGCTCTCAGATTCTCAATTTTAATGCTTACAGTTGAGCACACTGAATCCCAGAACATACATCTGTGTTCACATGAAATCCAAAGGAATCATCTAAATCTGGACCTCCTTCAGTGGAGAAGAAAGTTGTAGGGGGCATCAGTTCAAATCTAGCCATGGGCTCTGAAATGGATTTAGTGCAGAGCAAAACCAATCCATTACAGAGCAAAATTACCTGCAGTGGGATGGTGTGTAGATACCAATACCAAGACGAAGGTGACTCCTCTCAGCTGAACCAAGAGCCCCATACCTATGTGGAAGACAAAAGTCTATGTTTGAATGCAAAATAAATGACATGGGGTCCTGCACAGTTGAGTTACGTCATAGCCAGGTTCACTCCAATATCTTGTTGCCTGCTTATGTGCACTACCCACATGCTTAGCTGCACCCCAGGTGAACCTGTGGAGTGATTCAGCAGTCAGAGAAGTCCTGTGATTGTTCTTATGGTCTGTATGGAGACACTCCAACACTGATAATAGTCATTGGTTATGAAGTGGGCAGTTGCTGAGCTGGGCAGATATGTGTCTCATTAGTAGTACCAGTAACAGGACTTGAGATGGCTCCTTGGAGTTAAAAGACAAAGACGATTTAGATGATACAAAAGCCCAGAACATAAATTCTACCTTAAAAAAAAAAAAAAAAGGACACATAGGTATTTTCTAAATTAAATATTTCACTTTGGAAATACTATAACCATTTTATTCCTCAAATATTTTTAATGAAAGTAGAAATAAAAGTTTCTAAATTAACCAGGATTTTAAAGCAGAAGTTTCCAAGATTCATATAACCGAACCCACTTTTTTTCTCTCTCTCTCCATGTATAGATATAAAACCATATATAAATATATATTATACTATAATAAATATAACTCAAATAGAAAAAAAAAAGTAAGATCTTAATTTGACTTTGACCTAGCAAAACGTAATAAGCCATGCTTTGAAGTGCACCACATGTCCAGGTGGGTCACGGATTTGCTTCTTTCCTCCCCACCACACATTTTTGCAATACAAAATGGAACCTCCCAATAGTTATGGCTCATCCAAACTTCCCTAAGGATTTTCAGAGTTTTCACTGGTTGTAATAACTAAGACAACTGATGATAACCTCTCAGCATGTACTTTCACAGGAGGAGAAAATATATCTGGAGGTGGCTGTTTTTCTTCACTACTAGTAAAGGGAGACCAGGAAATTAAATTATGTTAGAAGCCTAACACTTAGCTAGCTAATGATACATAGTATGCATCTTACTTCTTTTATCTTTTGGAGGCACAATATAGTCCATTCCTATAGCCATTAAGAATGTCAGATTTTGACATATTTTTTAGTTGTTTTCATAATTTTCCTCTTTTTTTGAGCCTTCACACACCATCTTCAGGTCTTCCTCTGCTGCCAAGATAACTAGAGAAACTGTTTCACTTTAGTTTTGTATCACAGCTGAGTCTGATAGAGCTACAAGAACTGAGATGCAGAGGCAGAGAGAAGGATGAACAACAGAAATGAAAGTAATGCATTACACCATAGGAAAAAAAAAACAAACAAAAAAAGAAGTGGAGCAAGGGATCTGTGCCCATTACATGCTATCGGTGCCTGTCTGGGGCTTCCCAAAGGGTCTGTACATCCACATCTCACTGTCAGAGCATGGATTTCTCTCCACTAAATCCAGCCCTGCTCAACCCCAAAGCCAAATCTAACAGTAAGCGTGGCTTCAGGATAGATAGATATAAAGGTATGTTTGAGGTTTTTCTCTCTCTCCCAAGCAGCAGTTCACCACGCAAAAATACACACAAAGCAGAGTTCAGCAAAGATAGTTCCCAGATCTTTCAGGATAGCACCCAAAACATCTACCAACCAAAACAACACAAAGCCTGCGGGAAACAGAGGGCTAAGAAAACATTCGGAGCTCTTCCCTAGAGAAGCAGCCAAATAAACCATTGTTTTGACGAACACAAACCTGCTTTTCAATAACACCACCCTGGATTTCCAGAAACGCAGTTGCTCCTTAAAGAAATCTGCGTGTGGGTGCTTACATCTGTTGGTGATGCTCAGAAGACTGCTGGTACCTTTGGACCCTGTCAGCCACTGCAATCCTGACTATAAAAATAACCCATTTATTTCCAAAGGTTAGCTATTAACCTTTGCAATGCAGTACAGTGAGAGTGAAAGAAAATAAAAATGGGTGAGACTGGGGATTTATACTATTTGTGGTCAAATACTCTATGATAAGTAAAAAGAAGTGTAAAGAGCCCTTAGAAACTTCAGACAGCAGAAGCTTTCTATAATGCTGTGGAAAATGGACCCCAAGAAACTAGTAGGGCTGGCCAATAAATTACAGTTAATCTAAAAGCAGAATAATTACTGGGAAAAGGAATTACTATTATTGATTAGGTTGTAAAAAATGCATTGTTTTTCCATCCTAGTAGTTACCTGATATTTGCCTTAGCCCTGTTCCAAAGTGCTTGTGCAGGAACAGGTTTAGAAGACCTGGAGGTAAAGCAGGGGGGTGGACTGTCTCCCATCCTGAACTACTTTTAATAGAAGGAAGAACCAGGGTGAGGAAGGAGAAAAGGCAACAGGGGGATAGCAGGTTTTGCTAGGTGACAATGTGTGCTTGACATTGGATGTGCTGGAAGAGGTCTCTGTGGGGAGAAAAAAAGCCTTCCTACTTGTAGTCTGGTATCTATGTCTTCACTTGCTGTGATATCAGAAGATAAATTATGTGCCCTCCCGAAACCGACAACATTCTTTGTCTATCTGTAAATCAATGCTAAATATTTTGCATAAAACCTCCTCCCTCTGGAAGTCTTGCATTCTTCTGAGGCTATTTCCATGAACCAAAAAAATAAAAAAAAATAAGAATCCCTTCAATGAAAACATGCACACACTGCAGGGGGGGAGTTTTAGCAAGTGAAAAGGCATGGGGAAGGGAAGTCGAACAGAATAAGCTCATGCTGTTGTGTCTGATGAAATACTCCATGCAAAGACAGTGTCATCCCACCAGAGGGAGTTGCGACCTCGGCGGAGCTGCATGGAGTTTGGTGTGAGCCAAAAGGCAAGCTCTACTTCTTCCAATACTTCTTCTTTCTGTGGATTTGGGAACCAAGAATAGCCTCCCTTTCCTTCTACAGCTCATGGGAAGCTTTCGGATTATCTCTGACAAATGGCTTATTTTCCCTAGAAATGTGCATTTCCCTTTATGAACTGTTCACTTTCATCCCCCAGCCACTACAACTGCCCATCCCTGATGACCAAGACAGTAAATATTATTCTCTATAAAGCATGAATTTTGTATAGTGTCTATTGTTCTGTGACCACACGTGCTTTTGGAATTATGTCACCTGCCCCAAAAAAGCCCTTAGTAATAAAAAGTATGACACCATTAAGTGTCTTACCATTCTTTCTTTCTTTTTTCTTTTTTTTTTTTAATGCTACAAAACACATACATGTGTAAATATGCTGACAAGGGAAGTTGGAAAAATGAGCTGTACCTGGACATCTGGCAAAATACCTGGTGAAATGAAGGTCCAGAGCCTGAACACCTCCAGGTCTCTAATCCAACAGGATTTGGAGCTTGTGTCTGTAGCCACTCACCCCTGGGTTTCTGTCCTGGTAATTCCAGCCTGTGGTGGGCTATCTGCAAGCAGGACTTTTGCAGGAAGAGTGTGGAGAAGCATCTGAGGAGCTTCTTGCTCTTCAGCTGGAAGAAACTCTTGGGCTTCTTTTCAGGGCAGAACTTCTGTGTGAAGGACTCCATTCATTCTGCATACAAGACAGCCTAATCACAGATTCCCATTCACATAGAAAAGACACGGGGACTTCCTAGAAAGTGTCTGCAGCCTTAGAAAAGCTCACCTCATCCACAACCAGACTAGATATACATATGCATACCAAAGACCTTACCTTTGGGTGATGCATCAGCCAAGAGTTGGAGCACCCTGGCCTCCATGGCCACTATCCTACAACTTCACCTCTTGTGTGCCTGCTGTGACCTCCTCCCATGACTATTTTTGGGTAATGGTCCAGTTGTGCCTCTCAGAGAAGAGAGTGATCACAATTTGATGTAGAAAAAGAGGAAGAGACCTATTAACGGAGTCTGGGAATTAATGAGCTGGTAGATAACAAAAACACAATGTTGATGTGTTGGATGGTCTAGACACACCCCAGGCAAACATTATCCCTTACTGTTTGTCTAGGGCCTTTCTTCAGTCACGGCTAAATGTTTCACCACATCCCAGTACCAACATACCTTCCTGGTATCATCCTCCATCAGAGACTGAGAATGGGCTGTTGTTTGCAGACAGGTATGTCTAAATGTTTGGCAAGATCTTTACAGATCTCTCCTCCCTCATCCCTTTTGCAGCTTGCAGATCTTGCAGATGAGTCCTCACTGTCTCCATCTACACATAGATGTCATCCATGAGGTGTAACATGGCGTAACAGCTACAACACAGAGCATCTCATTGCTGGTCTAGTGCAGGACAATGGAGATGAGAGTGACATCATGTTGGTCAGGATGGCCCTCCAGGTGCTCAGAGGAAAAAAAAAAAAGAAAACAAAACAGATTGTGTGGCTACAATTATGTCCTTGAACAGCTTCTTATTGGCAACTTTCTTCTTCATGCCCCAATATAGATTTGGCCCCTATTTGCTATCATCTCAACACATAGAATCATAGAATCATTTAGGTTGGAAAAGACCTTCAACATCATCGAGTCCAACCATCAGCCATGCCCACCAAACCATGTCCTGAAGTGCCTTGTCTACGTGCTTTTTGAATACCTCCAGGGATGGTGACTCAACCACTTCCCTGGGCAGCCTGTTCCAATGTCTGACAACCCTCTCAGTAAAGAAATTTTTCCTAATATCCAACCTAAGCCTCCCTTGCCGCAACTTGAGGCCATTTCCTCTTGTCCTATCTCCAGCCACCCGACAGAAGAGACCAGCACCCACCACACTACAACCTCCTTTCAGGTAGTTGCAGAGAGAGATAAGGTCTCCCCTCAGCCTCCTCTTCTCTAGACTAAACAGCCCCAGCTCCCTCAGCCGCTCCTCATAAGACTTGTGCTCCAGACCCTTCACCACCTTCGTTGCCCTTCTCTGGACACGCTCCAGCAGCTCAATGTCTTTCTTGTAGTGAGGGGCCCAAAACTGAACACAGGACTCAAGGTGCAGCCTCAGCAGTGCTGAGTACAGGGGAACAATCACCTCCCTGCTCCTGCTGGCCACACTATTTCTGATGCAGGCCAGGATGCCGTTGGCCTTCTTGGCCACCTGGGCACACTGCCGGCTCATATCCAGCCGGCTGTCAACCAGCACCCCCAGGTCTTTCTCTGCCGGGCAGCTTTCCAGCCACTCTTCCCCAAGCCTGTAGCGCTGCATGGGGTTGCCGTGACCCAAGTGCAGGACCTGGCACTTGGCCTTGTTGAACTTCATATAATTGGCCTCGGCCCATCGATCCAGCCTGTCCAGATCTCTCTGTAGAGCCTTCCCACCCTCGAGCAGATCGACCCTGCCTCCCAACTTGGTGTCATCTGCAAACTTGCTGAGGGTGCACTCAATCCCCTTGTCCAAATCATCGATAAAGATATTAAACAGAACCAGGCCCAACACCGAGCCCTTGGGAACACCACTTGTGACCCGTCGCCAACTGGATTTAACTCTCTTCACCACCACCCTCTGGGCTTGTCCAGCCAGCCAGTTTTTCACCCAGCGAAGAGTACACTTGTCCAAGCCATGGGATGTCAGCTTCTCCAGGAGTATGCCATGAGAGACAGTGTCAAAGGCCTTACTGAAGTCAAGGTAGATAACATCCACAGCCTTTCCCTCATCCACTAGGCAGGTCACCTGGTCATAGAAGGAGATCAGGTTGGTCAAGCAGGACCTGCCTTTCATAAACCCATGCTGACTGGGCCTGATCCCCTTCTTATCCTGGAGTTGCCATGAGAGTGCTCCAAGACAAACTGTTCCATAATCTTCCCCGGTACCAAGGTCAGGCTGACAGGCCTGTAGTTCCCCGGATCCTCCCTCCGACCCTTCTTATAAATGGGAGTCACATTGGCAAGCCTCCAGTCCTCTGGGACCTCCCCTGTTGACCAGGATTGCTGATAGATGATGGAGAGCGGCTTGGCAAGCACCTCCGCCAGTTCCCTCAGTACTCTTGGATGGATCCCATCAGGTCCCATAGATTTGTGAGTGTCCAGATGGCATAGTAGGTCCCTAACTATTTCCTCCTGGATTAAGGGGGGGCATATTCTGCTCTTCATCCTCGCTTTCCAGCTCAGAGGGTGGAGTACCCTGAGGATAACTGGTCTCCCTGTTAAAGACTGAGGCAAAGAAGGCATTAAGTACCTTAGCCTTTTCCTCATCTCTGGTGGCAACATTCCCTTCTGTATCCATTAAAGGACAGATATTCTCCTTGGGATTCTTTTTGCTGTTAACATATTTGTAAAAACATTTTTTGTTGTCCCTTACAATAGTGGCCAGATTGAGTTCTAGCTGAGCTTTTGCCTTTCTAATTTTCTCTCTGTATGACCTAACAAGACCCCTGTATTCCTCCCAAGTTGCCCACCCTTTCTTCCAGAGATGATAAACTCTCCTTTTTTTCTTGAGTCCTAGCAAAGGCTCCCTGTTCAGCCAGGCCGGTCGTTTTCCTCGGTGGTTTGACTTTGCAGCACATGGGAATAGCCTCGTCCTGAGCCATTAAGATTGCCTTCTTGAAGAATGTCCATCCTTCCTGGACCCCTTTGCCCTTCAGGACTGTCTCCCAAGGGACTTTCTCAACCAGTGCCTTGAAGAGGCCAAAGTTTGCCCTCCGCAAGTGCATAGTGGTGGTTTTGCTGACCACCCTCCTTGCCTCACCAAAAATTGAGAATTCTATCATTTCATGGTCACTAAGCCCAAGACGGCCTCCGACCATCACACCTCCCACCAGTCCTTCCCTGTTCGTAAACAGTAGATCTAGCAAGGCTCCTCCCCTGGTTGGCTCACCTACCATCTGTGTCAGGAAGTTATCTTCCACACGCTCCAGGAACCTCCTAGATTGTTTACTCACTGCTGTGTTGTATTTCCAGCAGACATTTGGAAAGTTGAAGTCCCCCACGAGAACAAGGGCACACAATTGTGAGACTACTGCCAACCACTTGTAGAATGATTCATCTGTCTCTTCAACCTGTTTGGATGGTCTATAACAGACTCCCAGCACAAGATCTGCCTTATTGGCCTTCCCTCTCATCCTTACCCATAAGCACTCCACCTTGTTCATCACACTCCTGTAGCTCTGTACAATCCAAACACTCCCTAACATAGAGAGCCACCCCACCACCTCTTCTACATTGCCTATCCCTTCTGAAGAGCTTGTAGCCATCCATTGCAGCACTCCAGTCATGGGAGTCGTCCCACCATGTTTCCGTGGTGGCGACTAAGTCATATCTACCCTGCTGCACGATGGCTTCCAGCTCCTCCTGTTTATTGCCCATGCTGCATGCACTGGCATAGATGTATTTGAGTTGGCCCATCGAATTGAGTCACCATCCCTGGAGATATTAAAAAAGTGAGTGGACAGGGTACTCCAGGACATGGTTTAGGGGGCATAGTTAATGGTTGGACTCGATGATCTTGAAGGTCTTTTCCAACCGAAATGATTCTATGATTCTATGATTCTAACATTGGCATGCTGCCCTCAGGCTCATCTCTGGTGAGCCTAGTTTTATCCCATCCCCCCTTCAAACCTAGTTTAAAGCCCTCTCTATGAGCCCCGCCATCTCATGAGTGAGGATTCTTTTCTTCCTTTGAGATAGCTGGATACCATCTGTCGCTAGCAAGCTGTGTAAACCTGCCCATGATCCCCAGGAAGAGGCCCCAGAGCCTCATTCAGAGCAAGGTGCTCATGGAAAGGATGTGGCACTGTTGATTTCTCCCAAGATATGCTTCAAGAATGAGGAACCCATCTTGTTTCTGCAGAGCTGTTCTGTACGTGACTACTCGTCAGCTGGAAGCTTTCCAAGAGCTGTAATGAATAATGACAAGTCTGTTCTGCAACAGAGGAAGCCTGAGGCACCTCACCAGACTGATGGTGGGAGAATAGGGAGGAATTCACAAGATATTCACCTTGACAAAGAAAACATTTACTTCTTTGAGCACCTGAAATGACCCTCTCCACTGCAGTTCTACCCTCAGGAACTTAAGGCAGCAGGAAGATACCTCAAGCACATCAAGAAGAGGAAAGGTCATCTCATCTGAAAGAGTGATGAGCTTTTGGGTAAATGTGTATTTAGTTAAAGGGAAGTAGGTGGGGTAGAGCCATTTAAAGCAAATTCAGTAGCAGAACTGGTGGGAAAATGAGTTTCAAACAAAAGAACACACTAAGAGGTGTTAATGCTTCAGGAATTAGAGTTAACAGTTGAAGAAATTAAAACTTATGTATTTGAAGTGAGAAGGAAATTCGTTAATTGAAATTAATATCTTATACTAGAGACCTTTTTAAAAAAGGCGAGCAATTTGTTCAATAGGTAACTTCCTCAAGTAGAAGATAAGATCAAATATTAACACAATACTATTTGCCTGCATAGTCATCTAGCACATTATTTTGTATGCACGGAGATGACTGCATCTGAACTTAGAAGAAAGAAGCCTGTCATCAAAACCTGGCTGAAAATATCACTCAACAAATGTTTACAACTGAAAAAGCAAATGAACTTTACAGCCCTAAGAAAAAAAGTCATAACTATTGATACCACACTTAAAGACGTCACAAGAGTTGGGCCATTGTTAGCCCTTGGCAAAGTTGCCTTATCTCAGTCAGCAATTAGACAGCCTCATCAAAATCTAGTCATCAGTAAACAGCACATACCTCCAACAGTCGTAACTTTTGATGATCAGTTTCTGTGCCTTTCATCACCCTTACAAACTGATGTTTATAGAAAAAAATCCTTTTCTACTTTGCCTGAGGGATATAATGTTTGCAATGACTGATGTCAAACAAAAATGTGCATGCATTAGACCATGATGTTTTTATATGAAGGATCAAGCATTTTGCACTGATCAACCCCTTTCTGTGTGCAAAGCCATGTTTTGTAAACAAATTAATGTCTACTTAAAGCTACTTTTGCAATTACGCTATACAACTTACCCTTTCATGAACTATTTAATGCCTCAAACTGCCAATGTTGCACAACAAGTAAAAGTCTTGACTATCACACAGCATGCCCAACTTAAGGTAGCTAAAGCCTTCAATGAAACAAATTTACAGCCATTTGTTCCTAATGAAAAGGGGTTTGGGGGGTTTGGTTTTTTTAAACAGTTCCAGAAGCTCCAGGATTTTTCCATGCAATGCTCCTGTTTGATGCAGGTCAAGTGTCGTGATTGCTAATCATTGTGTCATACACCTTTCTTCTATACACGGCAGAAAAATATTGCAGCTTGAGGCCCTCGATGCACAGTTTGGTGTGAGTGTGTCTCTTGAATGAGAGCATCACTGAACTCCCACGCAGCTCACAAACAAAAGCCAAACAAGAGAAGAAAGGTGGAAGCAGAAAGATGCAAAATTGTTGAGACAAGAATGATGGAGAACCTGCAAAATTAGAGCTGGTTTGACTCGCACATGTCCTTAGCAGGGCTGTGGCACACCACTTAAGGACTTAATGGCATAACTATCTCATTAGATCAATGACTTGCTTTCAAACATGTTCTTTGAGGGTGTTAAAAATAATTATAAATATTTCTGGGTGATTTGATCCTGTATTACACTATGCACAATTATCAGGCCTGAGAAACAAAGATAATTTCATTTGCTTTAAAATACAGGCAGGTATGAATGCAATCTTTGCAAGATTTTTGTGAACTATTATTGCATTTAATTGCTGCCTTTATTATGGGCAAACAGGGAGAACACACAATATAGAGAGAGCTGAGAATTTACTGTTAGCTTAATTCATGTTTTAACAGTCCAAGGATTACTGGCAACAATTATTGGTGACAATTATTGACCTAGTCAATAATTGGCAAAAAATATAGACCAACAATTATTCTCTATATGGGCAACAAATATAGACCAACAATTATTGGTCTAATTGCAATTATATTAACACTTATACCCCCTAATTATATGATTATTACAGGAAAATTAGTAGTAGCAAGTGGTCTACATAAACTTCACAGCACATGTACATGTTCAGCACCAATAAATTACACAGTAGCCCCTCAGCTTCAGTGAACATACAGTGTTAATATTTCTCAAAGGCTACAGAGTTCGGTGTTTGGTGGGGTTTTTTTGTTGTTGGGGTTTTTTTTATGCATTTCCTATTTGTTTATAGCTTAGCTGCACAAATACCACTAGACAAAATTTAAGTGAGCATTAGAAAATCACTGCCACAGCTAAAACAAGCTAAAATTTGCTTGTATCAAGGCAAATCCTGTGCCCTACATTGGTCTATTAACGCAAACCCCATGGTTTTTACTAGCAAGTGCAAGGCTCTATCTACTGGATCTACAAGGCTGCAGCATGCAAATATCACAGCTGGGTGAACTGTATAGACACATCAGGTGTTTCCAGTCTCCCTGCTGCAGACGCTGAGCTTCTTGTAGAGCCCTCTCACTTGGGTAAGCCAGCAAGAGCAGGCAGGCTGAGCCCTGCCTGCCATAGCGTCCCACTGACAAACATCCCTGTCAGCTAGTGACCGTAAAGCCATGCATTAAATCAGCAAAAGCCACAAAGAGGCTGAATTTATACAAACAAAAAGTATTTCAGTGAAAGGTCAGGGTGGCCTCAGCAAGAGAAAAGCTGGCTAAGCCAAGTCTGAGCAGCCACCTCAAGTTTGGCTGAAAAGTTGGGAAGCAAAAGGCACAAGCAGCGATCCCAGACAGAAAAGGTGAGGAAAAGCAACACTTGCCCTGAAAGTCTGGGATTCCCAAGGGGCCAGGAGGGACAGCTAAAATGGGAAGGGGTAGGCAAGGGTTTCTGAATGTTCTGGTCACCCTGAGCTGTGCCACAAGTAGCCATGCATGGAGGGACAGTCTGGGAGCTTGTCTAGCTAGAGGGGTTTAGATGAGAGGCAGAAGAGATCTCAGGCAGCCTTGACAGCACTCCTGGGTGGAAGCAAGGGAGCCCAGACCACCAGAACAAGCAGAAGAGAACATGGACCTGTAAGAAGAGCAGTTGTCAGAGAAGCTTCTTACAGATTCCACAAAAGAAAAAAATAGCAGGTAGGATACCTCAGACAATAAAAATCAGTGGTGCGGTATCCCCCTAAGGTCAAGTGTCTAGGTGCCTTTATTTTTCATAAAAATAAGAAAGACATGTTCTCTACTTTGGTGATGAATACTATAAAAAAAGATAGGATTAGAAAAGCCTCCTGCAGTCTCAAAGCTACACCCCCCACCCCACCCTCCTCCCCGGCTCCAACCTGCAAAACACAAATACCCACTGGTATGACTACTAGCGCTACTAGAATATCCCCTCCACTTTCCAAGCCAAGAATGGGAACTTTTCAAATGCATAGGACATGTCCAAGACAGACATGCACAGTCAGTTCTAGGGCCAGGGGTGCTGTACAAGAGTTTAGGAAAGGGTGTGCAGGCAAGACAGCGTTGCCATTGCACCTCTTGATCCATCCTGATAAAGCCTAAACCAGGTGATGGGTTTCAGTGAAGCAAGGCCACTTCTGCAAGATGTGGTAGGATTTAGAAGCATAGCCTTGTCCTTGTGCTGAAAGAGGTGTAGTGCAGGATGGGATCTTCCTGGGGACCACAGCCAAAAGCATCCCAGATAATCAGCCTTCTACAAGATTAGATGATTATGCCCACAGAGAGGCTTTGGGGAATCAAAGAAGGGGATGGACCTTTGTGGATCTTGGCCAAGAGACGGCTCTGTGGTTTGTGCTCCACTGAGCTTGCAGGGAAGACCAGCTCCTACAGCTGCCAAAGTACTGCTTGTAATTAATGACAGCCTTACTTCGTGATAGAGGCAGGCAGAGACACCGGGGGATGGCTCCAGGCTTAGCAAGACACTGTCCGGAGAGGGAAGGCTGTCCCAGGGACAGTGAGTAGTGCCATGGTTGGCACGTCTGCATTGAGGTCTTGAGCAACGTCCCAGCCAGAAGATGACCTGAGTTAGAGAAAGCGTTCTAGTCCTGTTGGCAGTCAAGGCCAGGCCAACTTTATTGCACACCCACTCATGGCCAAGCTCCCTAGAGACGATGCTGAGCAATGGTCCTGTGGGCTAAGCTTGCCCACATAGCTAGTGCAAATGCAAAGAGGGGGTCTAGGATTTTGCTGAGTGGTGGAGGGTGCGGTGCGATTCTCCCAGCATCACATCACCTACCCTTCAGGATGTCCGCCTCCTCAGCCAGCCCTGGGGCATCTTCCCCCTTAGACACCTCCAGTGCGGGTGTCTGAGTCTGACACCTGACTGCAACTGCCGCCTAGGAGTGCCTGATGATCTCTGCTGAGCATACAAGGTATCTAAATGCATTTTCCAGATAGAGAAGTTGGCACGAGGTGGATCCTACCCATGATAGCAGCAGCATCATATCCCTGCTCAGCAGTGTGACTATGTGGGTGGTTCAGCCTTGTAGGGGATCTGGAAGCCTGGCTGTCCCATCCAGGGACAGAGCATCCTGCCACATGCACATCTGGCTTTGTTAAGACCGGGAGGAGGTCTCACACCAACCAAAAAATTAACTGGATTGTGAACACACACAAAGCTTGCAGCCAAATTTCACAAAGACTTCCCGTCTTTTGGGACAAACAAGGGACAAAAGCTGGAAAAAAAACTTCCCCTGTTGGAAGATGCTGCTTTCAGCAGTGGGAAAAGGTTTCTTATGTCTTCTCACGCTGCATTACCGGCATGGGATCATACCCATTTTCCCAGCTAAGCCTGGGCACTGATGCCCTATTCCTGCAGCTGCAAGAAGCCGGTCATGGAAGGCAACTTGCAAACCCCTGTCTCCCCCCATCCCTGCCACTGATGGTCCAGAATCGGCTGTCCTGAGAGGACTTGTTTGCTCTGCAGATTCCCAAAACAGCCCAATTTCACAATCATGCAGCTTACGCGATGCTCATGGCCCAAGAGTCACTTCCTGGCAGAGGCTTGGCTTTTCATACTTGTTGAGTGCCTGCCACGGGGCGCAGAGGGAGTTTTTCGAGGTGGAGGGGAGGAGCTGTGACAAGGGGGACTTCTCAAATAGCCAGTGCTTTGGGTGCATGTCCTGCCTCCTCCCTGCCCTGCTCTCCCGTGGAGACAAGGAGCGCACGGTATCTTTGCCACCAACATGAGGCTTGTCCTCCTGGCATGTCTCTGGGGTAAGTGAGGTGGGATTTTTTTCTCTTTGCTTCTGTCTTGGCATCTCTTTGTCAGTGGTTCTCCTCTTCCACTATTGCTTCTTCTACAGCCCGCAGCACAAAGCAAATGGGACACTGCAAGGAACTGAAATGCAATTGGTGGTATTTGATAGCTGAGTGTGGACACTCAGATCCCCTCAGATGTCACTAGACGGCCACAGGTGGACAGCTGGGTGCTGCCCCACCTTGGCACCAATACCCAGACACCTTGAGAAGTGTCTCATTCGGGAACTGAATCTCAGTGCTCGTGAGCAAAGACAGCAGCACACGAGGTGGGCTTCCCTGCCCCTGTTTATCTGCTGTGGGTTCCTAGCCTCTGTGGGTTCGTAGAATCATGGAGTGGTTTGGGTTGGAAGGGACCTTTCAAGGTCAGCTAGTCCAAGCCCCCTGCAATGAGCAGGGACATCTTCAACTAGATTGAAGGTTGCTCAGAGCCCCATCCAACCTGACCTTGAATGTTTCCAGGGATGGGGCATCTACCACCTCTCTGGGCAATCTGTGCCAGTCCTTCACCACCCTCATCATAAAAAATGTCTTCCTTGTATCTTCCTTCGTTCCTGTGCATCAGGGATGAGACCAGACCTGGTGGCAATGGGCAGAGGCACTGAGCATGCTGAGTGGGTACGGTACGTGGGTAGGCACTTCAGGCTCCCAAGAGGATATGTTGTCTGAATGCCACTGGAATTTACAGAGAAGGGGGATAACCATTAGGTATCTCAGCCCATAAACCTTAGAAGTAGATT
The DNA here is from genome assembly GCF_026419915.1 of Harpia harpyja. NCBI lineage: Eukaryota > Metazoa > Chordata > Aves > Accipitriformes > Accipitridae > Harpia > Harpia harpyja. Next base: position 868,792 of record NC_068963.1, on the reverse strand, counting down.
AAAAAAAAAAAAAAAGGCAGATGGGTAAATGACTTGTCAGCAGTTCTGCCCTTGTCCAAAGCTGTTGGTCAATGCTTGGGATCTTGCCAGACTGCCGCATCTGGGAGCAGAAATCATTGTTTGTTTTCAGCTCTTCTTTGTTGTTGACCTTCTACAGTGGGCACAAAGTCCCCTTCTCCTGAGTTTCCAGGAAAAACAGGTCCTGGCAAGTCTTTCCTCAGGCTTTCCCTCCCAGGGTTTGCCTCCACCTCTAGTTAATCCTCAGGGAAATCTGCTGAATGGGAATAGCCTCTTTGCACAAGGCTCCAGACACAGTCCACCTTGAAGACGCTTCTTTGCGCAACCCCAGTAGCAGGCCCATAGCTGTTCCCGTGGCATTTCATTGCTGCCATTAATGTCTGCAGGACTGACAGCAGTCCTGGGGTTAATTTTGTCTGGTGCCTGCCTGAAGTTCAGAGACAGCAATGCTTCTTCATGGTCTGGCCCTGACCAGCAGGCAAGAATAAAAATGCTGTGCTGCTTGCAACTCATCACATTTTCAGCAGTTTTGTTCAGTAGTGTACCTCTTGCCTGGCTGTTGATGAGAGCTGGGTGTCACACCAAGAGTCTTTAGGCAGAGACTCCAGCCCCAGTTCGACCCTCTGCTGCTCTGGACACCAGCCCTAGGATGAGATTGGTATGCATCAGCCGAGACTCAACTCTTTCCACTGGCTGTCACAGGAGCCTAGATTAATCTAATCTAATCTAATCTAATCGTCTAACCTGTCTGGACACTGACTTTCAGGTGACTGAACATGGACAAGAGAAACCCCAACTACTCTGAAGCACAGCCTCGTCCTTGTGCTGAAAAGGTATAGTGCAGGATGGAATCTCCCTGAGGACCACAGCCAAAAGCACCTCGGACAATCAGCCTTCTACAAGATTTAGATGATCGTCCCCACAAAGTGGCTCTGGGGAATCAAAGAAGGGGAAGAACCTTTGTGGACCTTGGCCAAGAGATAGCTCTGTGGTTTGTGTACCCCTGAGCCTCCACAGAGCTTGCAGGGAAGGCCAGCTCCTTGCAGTGGTGCAGCTGCCAAAGTACTGCTTGTAATTAATGAGAGCCTTAATTCCTGATAGAGGCAGCCAGAGACACTGGGGGATGGCTCCAGGCTTGGCAAGACACTGTCCAGAGAGGGAAAGTTGTCCTGGGGCAGGCAGCAATGCCTTCCCTCCTTGCCAGTGGGGTTGACAAATCCATGTTGAAGTCTTGAGCAATGTCACAGCTAGAAGATGACCTGACTAAAAGGAATTCTACTGGCCCTGTTGGCAGTGAAGACCAGGCCACCTTTATTGCACACCCGCTCATGGCCAACACATTCTGCCCAATGAACACCAGGTCAGGAGCTAAGACATAAAAGGAGAGATATAAAACTGCAAGATATTCTCTAAACCCACTAAAATTAGGACCAATTTTTTTTCCCTCTTTTATTGTCAGGATGCTGAGTGCATCAATAGGGCTTAATTGTTTGAGCCTGGAGCCAACACCCACACCCTCTGGCCAGGGGCTCCATTTAAGCTCAGCATTGAAAATTCAACCCTTACTTGAGCTCTGATGTGGGTATGCCTGTTTCCAGCCTTGTTCCTGAGCTGTTGCTCAGGATTTTTGCCCTGGATTGACCTTGGTGCTGGCTCATTACCTTGTCTTCACCTGATGATTATTGTACTGTTGGGAGGTCCCATTGCTCTCATTATCCTTCTCTGCTCTTCTGGTGCTGTGGGACTGTTCCCTGTGGGTGAGCTCATTGGTTTGCCTGTGTGGTGGCTGCCCTTAGCTCCTGTCTTTTATTCCTTTAGAGAACAGCTCTGTTCTAATAATCTATAGTCAAATGCCTTCACTCACATGCTGTGCTCCAAATGTCTGTCTGCCCTGTTCAAACACTTGCATTCAAGCCACACGTGGCTTATCCCGCACCTAGCACAATGTTCCTTTCCTTCCCATCCTGTTAACGCCACAGATTTATGTCAATGCTGCAGCACGGCTTTGCATGAACAAATTATGTTACATGCTTCTGAGAAGACTTCAGGAAAGAGCAATGCAGCAGACTCCCTTCCTCCAAATCCAGGGAGGGGAAATAAGCCAAGGCAGAATGTTTTCAAAAGCAGAGGGAGATGTAGGAGCAGAGGAATGCAGAGCTGCTCCACTACTTGGCCAAAGGCCTATTGTTTCCAGTAAGTGGGGACAAAGAAGATATATAGGGTTATATTAAAGGTCAATAGGAATAGGATTGAAGGGTAAACAAGGAACTACAAAGCCAATTGAAGTTGAAGCAAATGGTAAATAGTAGGCTGAAGGAACAACGGCTACTTGAGAAAGACATATCTCAATTGAAAATGTGAAATATGAAGGCAGAGCAGGGAGACTAATTGGCACCTCTGACAAAGATCCTGCCATGAGGACTCAGTGGCTCCCTTCAAAGGCATAGAAGGTGTTGCTGATATTTTATCCACAGCAGATAAGATTTGTTCATTGTTGCTCTGATATCTCATGGGGTCTCTCCTCTTGGCATATGGTCTCTGTCCCTCTTGCAGCCTGCTCTGTTCCTTTCAGTTGCTGGCTCAATTTTCTTCATGGCATGTGATTCAGTAAGATTCACCTCTTGATACTTTTACCGTGCAAATATGACTCAAAATGTGCTTCCTCTTCCATCTAGGAGTCTTCCACACTTGCATAATGTGGGGGGGTGGGGGGTGGGAAGAAGTATGAAAGACCAAATAAATTAAACAACCTGAGTATCTGGTATGATCTAAAGGGTTTCTGCATTTGGCCTTGGTCAGTGCCATGGTTTGGCTCAAAGGTAAGAGCTACCAAGGTGGCCAGGGACCTAGAGCACATGATCAATAAGGAGAAGCCAAAAGAGTTGAGTTTGTTTCTTCTGAAGAAGAGAAAGCAAAGGATGATGAAATAGAAGCTTAGGATCACTTGAAGGTCAGCAGTAAAGATGAAAAAGCCAAAAGCTTCTTGACAGGGGTAGGACAGATAACCAGGCAATCAGACAAGCCCTGCACCTTATATTGTTCCTCATGACTCCGAATGTTCATCCTGGACATCTCCTAGATTCAAGGCCAATCATACCATCACAGATGTCCAAGAATTCATCCATAATCTGTGTCCATGAGAACAACTGGTCCATGGCATAGAAAGCATCTTCATCAGGCTGAATATGAACTGGTGACTGAGAGTTTGGCACTGTAGGTCTCAGAAAGTCTGCTTTTTCCCAGGAGTGCACCAGTGAAAAACACTTCTCTAAGGGAAGACTTAGTCCTGAAAATAAACAAACCGCAGGCTAACTTAAAGTTTTTCTGAAAACAAACATTATTTTAATCACCAGTATTAAATATCAGAAGTGTAGGTTCACCAGTGTTATTTATCCAAGCTGACATTAAGCAGACTCCTTGCAAGCCATATCTCCAGGGGCCATGTTTATCTTCTGCTCCCTACTTCAACCTCTTACTTGCACATGCTGTGTCCCTGTCCTGGGACAATATCTCTCGTTGCACACTTTGATCCTGAAGTTCTCATTATTGCAAGTGGTTTACAGTGACTTCATGAATGTGGCCCCATCCAGTTCCTAAGACACCCTTCCCCGTCACCACTATATGGAGACTGTGTTTCGCTGTCCCCCAGTTCAGGCAGGAGTTATTCCACAGAGTCGATGAGGTAGGAAGGGACCTCTTCTTCCTTATCTTGTCCAGCCCCCTGCTCAAGCAGGGTCAGCTAGAGCAGGTTGTCATGGACAATACTAAGTCAGGTTTTGGATATCTCCAAGGATGGAGACTCTATAACCACTGTGGGCAGCCTGTTCCTGTGTTTGAGCACCCTCACAGTAAAAAAAAAGTGTTTTCTTGTTTTCCATATGCTCCCCATTCCTAGAGAGCATTTAAGAGTCAGAGGAACAGGCAGACACAGAGATCACTCCTGCCTTCTCCAAGAAGACTTCCTAGGGCACTGCCTGTTCACAAGCTAGTCCTGCCAGGAGAATGGCAGTTTTAGAAGTGCCAGAAATGGTTTACTTTTTGCCAAAACAACAGAGGAAGAAAGATACAGTGCTTTCTAGCAGGGACTATTTTTCCTTAATATGTTGATGAACAGAAGAGCATGGGAGGAGGGAAGTAGCATAGGGAGATGCAAGGAACAGGAGGGAGGGGGCCAGTATTGGAGGGTGAAGGGGGAGAGGCCAATTAAGGGGAGGAGTCAGGGTAAGAAATATTTGTCATCTACCTCCCATCTTGGTCCCTACTGTCTTCTCTCCTGCTTCCCCAGCCAGCCACTGAGTCTGTCTCTCCAGAAGGACGATCCTCCTGCTCTATCCTGCCAACCAGGTCTTCAGGAGCTGGATTGTATAAGGTCTTTGCTGGTACCATGGGACCACTGGGAAATCTTCTCCCACCCAGGGATACCCACAGTGGGAGCCTGGCTGCCTTTGCTGGAACCAGGATGGAAACTGTGCTCTTCCTCTTGGCATGTCTTTGGGGTAAGTTTTCTCCTTTGCTCCTGGAGAACAGGGTTCTGGATACGGCCCGATAAATGGGACTCGTGATGGATTGACCCCTCTTGTATCCCCAGCCTTGGCAAGGAAATGGGTTTTGTGGCTGGAGTAAGTGACTGAAGATCCAGAAAGCTTGAGTTTTAACCCCTGGCACTGGAAAAGGGCTTGACGTTTCTGAGACAAAAGAAGACTGTAGTAGAGCTGATAATTTGGCTTCTGAAGGTCACCTAGAGATTTAGAGGCATTAACAATGCAAACATACAGAGGCAAACCCTGGGAACAAACAAATGCAAGCATAAAGACAGAGCTTCCTTTGACTGATCTGTGTAATCCAGAATGTAGTCCTGTTTTTTTCCTCCACCCTAGAGTCACAGTCTGTGTTGGAGCCAGGACCTAAGAGTGAATAAGCATAGCAGACCTCTGTTGCCTCCCTGTCAGAGTCAGTGCTTAGTGCAGCTGCATTTGTGTCCTGCAGATCAGCATAATCCAATAATTTAAACTAAAAAAGTAGTAAAACAATTGGATAAGGATTATCCTAAGACAGTGATGTTGTTGGTTTTTAACAAAATCTGTTACAAGTTGAGGCTGTTTCAGGGGCTAGGATGAAGTAAAGGCTGTGCCAGATCTGCAAATGATGAAGGAGGATGATCTCGGAATTTGAAGCTTGTTAGAAAAATATCCGTGCTTTCCAGCAGCATAGAAGGGTGGACCTGGCAAGCCTTAGATGGCAGCCCTTGCTCTAAAGCCTCTGATATAAGCTTATAAAGGCTGTGGGGAGCAGCACCCAGGATGAAAGATGTAGACACAGTTTAAGCATCTGACAGGGCCTTTCTGAGTAAGGAGGGATCTTTGGCATCTTCTGCCAGGCTTAGATCCCAACAGTAGCCTGGATTTTCCTTATACCCATAACGGGAAAGAGGCCTTTCTCCACCTCAAGTCTTCCTCCCTTATGGATGGATGTTGATTGGAAATACCTTCTTTTCTGCATTGTATGGGAGTCCAGTTGTTTAGCACGGACAACACTGCAACTGTCAGCAGCTGGGAGGTGAATCCTACCCTATGGACTGTAGGTAGTTGCCTCAGTGTAGGTGCCTAGAGCCATTGGAGTTGCCCTAGTTTCTCAGTCCTGGACTCCAACTACTGCTCTGGAGGCTGCAGGCCTACAAATGGCACTAGAAACCTTCATTTAGGTGAACAAACTACGCTCCACATGGCACCAGGTGAGCAAGCTCTGGATAGCAAAGTTCTGACAAGCATCTTGGACAAGGATGTGGATACCCTAATTTGTCCCCAGAGAAGTGACCTGAAAGCTTCCTTCGATAACTTGCACAATACAGGGAGAGTGGCAGAACTCAGGAGGAATGGCCACAGTCTTGTGCATGGAGCAGGGAGCTGCACAGTGAGGGTGGGGAGGGATGATCTCAGCCCCATGGTGCCACAGTAGCTCAGGTTGTGTGGAGGCATATACTCCGGGACCTCCACCATCTTCCTAAGGACCATAATCTGAGGTTTTCCTCTCGTCTTCCGTGCAGGGTAGTCTAGGGTCTCCGTGGTGTGGAGCTGTCACACACCATGTTGGAGGGCATGTTGGGACTGTTGCATGGCTGGCAATGATTGGTTCTCATTCAAGGTTTTGAATATCTGGCGTGTGTCTGGCAGAGACATATTAGTAGGAATCCCATGATCGGATCTGTTGTAGGTGACTAAGATCTTGCAGCTGCTTATAGAGATGCAGCGATGTGTTAGAGGTCCTAACACCATCTGTGCAAGAAATTTACACCACTAATTAGCCATCAAGCTTTTCTTATAATGTTCCTGCTGGAAAAAAAGTGGTGAGCATTTCAGCAATCCTTCTCCAGACAGACCCAAAATGGCATTATTCCTGCAAGAGCAGGATGTTACGTTCTCCACTATCAGCCAAAACCTGGCTTATGCCCATTTTCCACCTTGGCTTCTTTTGGGATTCAGGTGTTGCCAACTCAGCTCCCATCAGGCTTGCAAGTGGCCCCAGCCGCTGCGCGGGGCGGCTCGAGGTGCTTTGGGAACAGCAGTGGGGAACCGTGTGTGATGATAGCTGGGATCTGTCCGATGCCATGGTCGTATGCAGGCAGTTGGACTGTGGGGACGCACTGTCAGCCCCTGGCTCGGCTCACTTTGGTCAAGGAACTGGTCGTATCTGGCTGGATGACATGAACTGCACCGGTACAGAAGCGGACCTTACTGCCTGCAGGACCAGACCCTGGGGAGAGCATAACTGCAATCACGAAGAAGACGCAGGCGTTGTGTGCTCAGGTAACTCATGTTTCCACCCCTCCCCTTGTGACCTCAGGAGGCTGTGCTGTGTAGAGGGATGTTTTTAAGCCTGTTTGCAAAATTTTATTTCTCCATCAGTGCTACCCTCAGGGCTCAGGATGGGGATGGCTGCTTCAGGCAGTGGCCTGTACCATGCCAAGGACAACGTTGTCCAGCTCAGTTAAACAGTGTGGGGGGGGGGCAGTGGTGTTTGTGCTCATCCTGTTACTGGGGCAGAACAGAGATCATAGTTTTTTTCCCCCAATCTACATTATTCTTGCCTCTTATGCCATCACCATGAATTTAACAGGTAAGGAGACTGAAGAATCTCCACCGGGACGCACATGCTTTCCATGCACATATTTCATGGCTGAAATATGCCAGGGAAGTTGAGCATTTATGTGGCCTCTTTCCGTTTGTATTTTGTGACAATACTCTCTCCTTATGGATGTGTTTATTCTCCAGACTGGGACTGGGATGACAGATCCAATTGTGGGTCACTTGTCTCTGAGCCAGTCCTAACTTGGATGTCACAGCATGATGCTAATGAATGCTGAGCTCCAGGAATTGGTTGGGGAAAGCTTGAAGGTGTGCCCTACCCCTCTACATCATAGTTAACTGGGGAGTAAAGCTTAATCAAGCGGGCCATGAACCCCAGGAGGTAGAAAGGGGATTGGGAGGTTGACGGGCTGTCCATTGCCCTCTTTCAGGTCAGTATTTCCCAAATGCTGCTCCACTCAGCCCTGAACAACAAACCAAATTTCCAAACTGGAAATCCCCTACTTGGATCTGGAATGGGATTCAGGGCCATATTAAGACCCAGACATATGTATGTCTAAATGCAGGTGTCACCACTAGGGCTGGGTGTCTTCCTGTTGCAAGCAATGGAAACCTAGGGTGGAGTCAGCTCTCCACACAGAGTTGCCAAGTGCAATTAGAGATGCCCTGGGTCATCTCACAACCTGGCAGATAAGATACAGGCCCTAAGGGAGACTCTAAAGGGGAATATCTATGGCATCACAAATGCTGCTGGACGCTTATTTGGGCAATTGAATCATATGCCAATGTTCGGCCAGCTGAGCAGCTCCAGAGATGTCATTGACTAACTAGAATTTCAGGATCCATCTCACATGAAGACACCAAAAGGTCTACAACACATGTGGGTGCCTTGACCTGTAGCGAGTCCCCACCCCTGGAGTAACATCACAGTGGGAATTGCACAGTCCTATTTCATAAGGGATTCCTAATCTATGCTGTTTATCTCTCTAATTCTGAACTCTGAAACCACAGAGGAAGATACAGAACTTGATCCTCATCAGCCTTTACCTTGAACAGTCCTGGGCACTGCTAGTGGAGATCTTTCCTTGCCTTTGATCTCTAGGCAATCTTTCCATATGCAATCCCATATCATGTTCTTGTTGTTTTTTTCCTTTTTTTAATGCAGAAAGTAAAAAACCAGTTAAGCTGCGATTAGTGAATGGCTCAAGTCGCTGTGCTGGAAGAGTGGAGGTGCTTTATGGCCAGCAATGGGGAACTGTCTGTGATGACAACTGGGATATAATTGATGCTGAAGTCGTATGCCAGCAGCTGGGCTGTGGGACCGCTCTATCTGCTCCTTCCTCAGCTTACTTTGGGCGAGGGCCTGACCCCATTTGGCTTGATGATGTGAACTGCAAAGGTACCGAAGCTGCCCTCTCTGAATGCAGTGCAAAACCTTGGGGAAGCCATAACTGTGTGCATGGAGAAGATGCTGGTGTTGTGTGCTCAGGTAAATGCCACTCTGCGTGACACGAGTGGGTTTTGTGGGGTGTGGAGAGATGCTGGAAGTGCTGTAGGAGGCCCTGTTCCCTTTGGAGCAGCGCTGACCCCAACACTCAAGAGAACTGTAAGATAAAAAGTGATTCATACTGTTAAGCCCTAAAGTGGTCTTGCCTCTTCTTAATTAAAATCCACCACAGGAGCCACTGGTAAAAGACAGCGGTGCTGCAGGAATTATTTGTAGGGCTCCCCACACACATGGCCAGTGGATGCCTCGGTAGAGCGTCCTCTCTCACTGCAGAGATCAGTGGCTTTGGCAGCCCCACCATCCCACCCTCATGCCAGTAGACTTAGTTCCTTCTGAAGTTCCCCAAAAACTCTTGCAATAAGTGAGGTTCTTCCCATGTCCCACATTGTCCCTCCCAGTGTATTAGTATCAGTTCCTCCCATGTAACCAGAGCCCCGAGGTTACACCTCCAAGTCTCCCGTCATGATTCCCAGAGCCACCTACTCCTTCCCAGTTCACCAGCTGTCTGGTCAAGCAAGAGGCGGCATATACCACAGCTGCTTTACCATTAGGCCTTTGCTGGTGGGCCAGTTATTATGAATACGCTGATTGCTTGGACAACATTGGAAGGAGAAGAGTTGGTTTCCATCTGCCTTTCCTGTAACGAGGTACTAATTAGTGTCTTTCTTCTGTAGCCACATACAGACTTTTGCAAAGTTTGTAGGGACTTCATATATTGTGAAATCCACATTTTGTTCATTGACTTGTGGATAAAAACAGCATTAACTTGAGGTTGAAGAGAGAGTAGGAGAGTGATTCTGGCACCTCTACGTATCTAGCAATTTCTGGGGCCTGTTAAGGTTCACAAGACATCTATAAGGGGCTGGCAGCAAGACACACAGCAGACCTGAAACCCCTTGCAATGGCAGACAGAGGCTAGAGCATCTTAAAAGCACTGGACATCCACATTTAAGCAAGGGTGGGGCTTGCCCTCTTCAATCCCAAGTATATTTAAGCTTGTAAAATCCATTGGTGAACACTGAACGCTGTGATGGTGGAGGAAGTGCTTGTGTTGCCTCTTTATGCAATGTTTTCCCATGCAAAACTGTGAGAGATGCTATGTTCATTGCCAAGTGGAGGACAGACACACCAGACTCGGCACCAGCTACTTTCCTGATTTTTTTTTTTTTTCCTTTTTTTTCCCTGTAGGCTTTGCAGAACCTGCCCCACTTCGATTAATGGATGGGTTGACCCACTGCTCTGGGAGAGTCGAGGTGTTTTATGGCCAGCGCTGGGGAACTGTGTGTGACGATGGCTGGGACTTGGTCGAGGCAGAAGTGGTGTGCAAGCAGCTGGGCTGTGGGCAGGCCTTGTCGGCTCCCCACGGGGCTTACTTTGGGCAAGGATCTGGTCCCATTTGGCTGGATGATGTCAGCTGCACAGGGACAGAAGCTGCTCTCTCCCAGTGCAGAGACCCTTCTTGGGGAAGCCATAACTGTGGGCATGGAGAAGATGCCAGCGTGGTTTGTACAGGTACCCATCAGTCATGGCATGTCATGGGGGAAGTTGTTAGTGGGTGACCCTTTCCGACAGATCCTGAGGCCCAGGTCCTTCAGGACAAATAGGTCTTCCAAAGAAAGTGACACGGAGTGCTTCAAAAGTGCTTCGGAAAAAGATGTGTCTAAACCTATAGACAATTCTGACCTCTCTTTCCTCATTGAAACCTTTTTCACGAATTGCTTCTGGAGGCCAGTTTGCTATAGCAGACAGAAGAAACACTCATTTTGGGGTGTTTTCTCAGCTCAGCTACTCTTCAACTCAATAATTTTGCACTTTCTCATAGTGCAACAGAAAAGAGCATGTGGAGTAGGAGGGATCTTCTGCTGGTTAAGTCAGCTACTGCCCAGGCCATCCACGGCTGGCAGCTCTGGGTCTCTACCATCATTCTTTCTCTTGTTCCTCTTCCTTCACACAGATTCACAAAAATACATCTGTCAGGGATGCCTGTAGGTCTTCCAGTCCACTGCTCTGGCCAGCCAGTCCTGAGCAGTTCCCATCAGCAGTTGCGTAGTCTGGGGAGGAGGGATTCATATCTCAGACCTTAGATGTGAAAAATGCAGATGATAAATCTAACAGTGTGGGTTAACCTCACACCTGTGAAGAAAACAGGCACCTCCAGTGAGATTTGTCTGGCCTGTCTCATAGTCCCCAGCACCAGATACCTGATGTTCACCAACACCAGAGCTAGAAAATTTCAGCATCTGATATTAGCAGTCCTCAATGAACACTTTCTGCTTTACCAGAATTCTGATTCCAGATGCTAAGAGTCCTTAACACAGCCTAGACCATAAGGCAACCTGGTGCTCCTGGACCAGTGTTAGACCACAGGTCCCTGTCCCTTCCCAACTCAGCTAGCCAGCCCAGTGATACTCCCCCTAGCCTCATCCACCACAATAACAGGCTGCAGGCATAACTGTCATCTTCTGATGACATTTCAGACAGAGCTGGCTGATTTTAGTAGGTGCTAGTCAACAAGACATGTCCACGGAACCACCGCTCTAAGAGACTGAAATTGCTGCAAGGGTCTACTGAGCTGATATGAAAAAATGAGCAATGTCTGTCTATGCCAGACTGATGTAACCCAGAAGTGAGCAGCACAGTGCAGTGCTCTACCCTGTCAGCACAGACCAAAACACAACAGAGAATTGAGGTCTTCATTTTTCTCAACACAGGGTTTGCTGAGCTGCTTCCAGTCCGCCTGGTGAACGGTTCGAGCAACTGCGCTGGTAGAGTTGAGGTGTTTCATAAGCAGCAGTGGGGAACCGTCTGCGATGACAGCTGGGATTTGACAGATGCTCAAGTGGTGTGCAGGCAGCTGGGCTGTGGGACAGCCGTCTCAGCCCCTGGCTCTGCTCGGTTTGGACAAGGAACCGGCCAAATTTGGCTGGATGATGTGAACTGTGCTGGGGCTGAAACCATCCTCCATGAGTGCCGGGCCAAGCCTTGGGGAGACCACAACTGTAACCACGGAGAGGATGCTGGTGTGGAATGCTCAGGTACCACTAATGCATGTCATGAAATGTGGGGTATGAGGGATGGCCTGTATTTGTAGGAAGAGTGCCAACGGCCCTGGACATCTCATCGGGACTAGGGTGCTGCCAACTTTGTTAGCCAGTCCTGATGGCCAGGCTTGTAGAGGCTCACAAGTGAGGACTCAGCACTCTCAAATGCACTGTTTCCACCAGTGCTCCGTTCTCTCCTCCCTATTTCAGTGCTCTGCTGTTAGGGAAGTAACCTGGGTACTCATTTATGATCACTCTGCAGGTGATTGATTTATTGCAAAAGCTCCAGTCAAGGAATGTGGGATCAAGCTGTGAGGCCATAGACATCTAGTGCCAGTTTAGAGATCATGGACCCAAGCCCTGTTGGCTTCCAGATCCCTGAAAGGAGGGATTTTTGCCCTCTGCACAGAGCTCTGAAGCATGCAAGGCTCCCCAAACACTTTGCAATTGTGTTTCGGTCCAGGTGTTACGGAACCACCTCCCATCCGGCTCGTGAACGGTCCGACTCATTGCGCTGGGAGAGTCGAGGTGTTTCATGAGCAGCAGTGGGGAACCATCTGTGATGACGACTGGGATACAGCTGAAGCCAGCGTTGTGTGCAGGCAGCTGGGCTGTGGGGCAGCGCTGTCAGCCCCGGGTTCAGCTCATTTTGGGCAAGGGCCTGACCCCATCTGGCTGGACAATGTGAATTGTGCAGGGAACGAAGCTGCCCTCTCTGAGTGTAAGGCCCAGCCTTGGGGGTCCCATAACTGCAAGCATGGAGAAGATGCTGGTGTTGTGTGCTCAGGTAACCACCGTCTGTGTCCGTCTGCATGACAGGGAAGGTTTGCTATTACCAAGAGGGGTATTTATGTACCACCCCAGCAGCAGGCTATCTTGAAGTGCCCTGAATCTGGGTCGTGAGGTCTCTTTCATCATAGTGGAGATCTCTTAAAAATTCCTCTGTTTTTTGTTTTTCTTTTTGGCGTGTGTGTAGCTGTTCTTGTAAACAGAAGCTGCGTGCTTTCCTTGACTTGGATTTCTTACTTATATACTGCAGAATATGGTACACAGTCTGTTGTCCACTTAACTCTGAATACAAGAACTGGAGAAGATATCCCAACATTAGGAAACTGGATAAATGCATCCTCAATGTCTTTAGGCTCACATAGATTTTATCTTATTTTTAATCAGTCAAATGGCAACTTAATGTATATCTATCCCTGCCCTTGTTTTTTTCTTCAGATGTACCAAGAATAGCTCCACTGAGGTTAGTGAATGGACCAAATCGTTGCAGTGGGAGAGTTGAAGTTTTTTATGGCCAGCAGTGGGGAACGGTATGTGATGACTACTGGGATATAAGCAATGCTGAAGTTGTTTGCCGACAGCTGGGCTGTGGGAGAGCACTATCCATTGCAGCCTCTGCTTATTTTGGAGAAGGATCTGGCCCTATCTGGCTGGATGACGTGAACTGCACAGGGAGTGAAAATGCCCTCTCCAAATGTAAAACCACTCTATGGGGAGTCCATAACTGTAGGCACGGAGAAGATGCTGGTGTTGTGTGCTTGGGTAAGTCTCACTTGTGTCACCACTTGCTTGACTTCTGTGGTATGTGGAGGGATGTTTGAAATGCCATAGGGTACCCTCTTCCTGTCTTGTGACTCTAAAACCATAGTATGTGCAGAGATAGTGCTTCAAACAGGGATGTGGGTGAATCCACCTGTGTACCCCTCTCCTTCCCATTCAAAAGCTAATCATAACATTGTGGTGCTGCAGTCCAGCCTGCTGCTGGCTGTGCAGAAGAATTTAAATTTGGGACTCTTTCCCACATGAGTTACCAGCAAACCTGGTGGCATTGCAGGACTGGTGTGATTTGCCCTGTTAGAGAGGGTGTAGGGTCACTTGGACTCTTCTACTGCTGCCAGTGACAACCCCAATGAACATAGGCCATTTGAAAAATCAAGATATGCTCCCCATTTTCCTCTCTCTTTCCTCTTCCAGATAAGAATATTAAAAAATTTTGCAGAAATCCTCTTACTCTACCTCTCCTCCTCCCTCACTTGGTAGAACCACTTTCATGACACCTTTTTTCACCAATGTTTTTCTAGCTTTTTCTCTGAAACCTCCACAGTTGATACAAATTTCCTCCAAGTGTTGCAGCACTGCACTTTGTTGCCACTAGAAGGAAACCTTGAGCTCATTGTCATTACCTGGAATTTATTCTACAGCCTCTTGCCTCTTTGCAGGGCATAACTACCATTTATTCTTTGCATCTGCCTTTTGTTAAGACTGTTACATCCCTTTTCTGTTTCCTCAGCCTCTTCCCAGTTCCCTCTTGGGACACTTTTTTAAGCTTCTCCTCATTCCTGTCATTCTTCTCTGGTTTCTCCTTAACTGTTGGGCATATTTCTTTTAGTCTGTTATGCCAGCTGAGGCTTTGCCAGTGCTGAGTAGCTCTGAAGGCTTGGTTTGTATAACTCGTAGCACTCCCATTTATATGTGTTCATGTCTTTCTCAGAACAGCCTGATATGGTGGTGTGTCACTCTCACTCCTCTATATCCCTTAAATCCCTCCGAGAAGACTGGTTGCTTAATTCATTCTTCTTCATCCTCTATATGATCATTTTACCTTCCAGAAGTGGTGAACTTTTGCCTTGCCCTTGCAGGAGACAAACTGTTTTCATCTGGTTGCTTGCCCACATCTTGAAAACACCCTGTGGATTCACTGATGAAACACAGATGCCTGTCTCCGAATTAAACATCCTGATGTCCCTTTGTAGCCAGTGAGGACTGAGTCAGTGCAGTCAATGGCAGGATTTGGCCCATCCTGATGCAGATGCCCAAAGCAGATTAAAGAAATTGCAACCCAACAGTGCTCCTTTCCTTCCATTCACTATAAAGGGTACTGAGGGTCCTCAGCAGAGTTGTAAAAGTGACGTTCAGCTGCCTAAACATAGGTGTCTATTGTCATCTGAGATGTCCCACTATATCCCACCCAGTCTCTAATTGCAGGTCCAGAAGGGCACCAATCTCCCTTGAGTCCTGCATCAAGTCTCCAAATCCCATCGGGATGTCTGGGATTCCCTGGGCATCTCAGATGGCACCAGGTACCAGCGCTCAGGGAAGCCAATCAGCCCCTGGAAGTTTATGCTTAAGGGCTCCAAGTCTAGCTGAGGTGAATCATACCCCAGTTTTCTTGCCGTGTTCCCTAAAGAGGTCTTTCTTGCTAATTCCTTTGCCTTAGTCTGTGGGGTTTCTTGCACTTGCTGTCTGGGCGCAGGTGTCTTTCTAGTCAAAGACAGAGGGGGAAAGAAGGCTTTAAGGACTTCAGATTTTGGGGGTGAGATCCATCAATACATCTCCTTTCTTCAGTTTTGGACAGCATCTTTCCTTGACTTTTGGGGCAAGAAGAGGGAAAACAATGACACTGAACTTTCTTTCTCCATGCTGCTTGTCCCTGTAGGTCATACTAAGCCAATGGGTACACACTGTGTTTGCTGACGTGGCTAGCAGGAACCTGTTTGCCAGAATAAAACTTACCTGGTCTTACCTTTTTGGTTCAGGTGTTCCAGAACCAGCCCCGATCCGACTAGTGAATGGTTCAAATATCTGCTCTGGTAGAGTCGAGGTGTTTCATGAGCAGCAGTGGGGAACCGTCTGCGATGACAGCTGGGATTTGACAGATGCTCAAGTGGTGTGCAGGCAGCTGGGCTGTGGGACAGCCGTCTCAGCCCCCGGCTCTGCTCAGTTTGGACAAGGAACCAGGGGAATTTGGCTGGATGATGTGAACTGTGCAGGGGCTGAAAATGCCCTCTCTGATTGCCAGGCAAGGTCTTGGGGAGAGCACAACTGTAACCACAGAGAAGATGCTGGTGTGGTCTGCTCAGGTACTGTTATGCCATGTAATGTGGGGTGCATGGGGACTATGTTTCAAGAAGAGGTGCCTGTGGCCCTGGGGGACACGTTTTACCATGATATTGCTTTTAGATGAGATACAGAAGGAGTGAATCCAATCCTATTTTAGATTTCTTAGGGGATCCAAGACACCTGTACAGTGCTTGGGAATACAAGAGAGGACCCAGTGCTCCTCTAGAGCATCAGCTGCAAACCAGGCAGAATAAACTGGCTCCCAAAATGGGCATGTGTATTTAGTAGCTAAAATCCCACCTGCAGTATGGGCTAAGTGGGGAGAAGGCAGGCCCAGGTGCTGTGGGGTGTCATCAGTGGGTGATGTGTGGGAGGGTTGTGTTGAGTAATGAGGTAAAGGGCACTCTCCACTCCAAATCACAGTGGCGCAGCATCGTGACAGAGACCTGTGCCACAGTTACTGGGGAATATTCCTGGGAAGGTGATCTGGGGAGGAAAAACAAGGGGGACAGGCTGCCCTGGCTATCCTTGACCTCTGCAGAAAATGGGAGTGCTGTGTAGCCAGTGATGGCACTGGTGGAATCTGCAGCTTACCCTGGGGCCCCGAGCCAAGAGTTCAGCTCCTTGAAGCTCTCGCCAGCAGTAATCTGCCGCAGGTACAAATGGGCTCTGAGACAGTGCCACCTCATCAAGGCAGCAACGCTGACTGATGCTCTGGTGATCAACATCCACGTCTACAGCTTTTTTTGGCACAAGACACCTGTAAGGAGGGGTTTTTGCCCTCTGCACAAAGCTCTGAAGCATGCAAGGCTCCCCAAATACTTTGCAATTATGTTTTGGTCCAGGTGTTACGGAACCACCTCCCCTCCGGCTCGTGAACGGTCTGAATCGTTGTGCTGGGAGAGTCGAGGTGTTTCATGAGCAGCAGTGGGGAACCATCTGTGATGACGACTGGGATACAGCTGAAGCCAGCGTTGTGTGCAGGCAGCTGGGCTGTGGGGCAGCGCTGTCAGCCCCGGGTTCAGCTCATTTTGGGCAAGGGCCTGACCCCATCTGGCTGGACAATGTGAATTGTGCAGGGAACGAAGCTGCCCTCTCTGAGTGTAAGGCCCAGCCTTGGGGGTCCCATAACTGCAAGCATGGAGAAGATGCTGGTGTTGTGTGCTCAGGTAACCCCTGTCTGTGTCTCAGTCTTGATGGAGTTGGGGAATTGTGCTGGGGAAATGTCTTCATCCTCAACAGAAGGTCTTCTCTGAGCTCATGATGCTCCTAGTGTGTGCTATTAATCACCATGGTGTATAAATGCATAGCTGTGTAATTTATACAACACTCATGGCCCTGGCCATGGTCAGCGGTCCCCACTGATTCAGAATTAGGGAGTTACCATCAGCAAGCCCCAGGCTCATAGCTGTATCAAGGTTTGTATTCCATACCTCAGCTCCTAAAGGCTCCAAGATTTTTCCAGGGCTGGACAGGTCCCAGAAATATCCCATTCCTGCTGAGGTACAGGCTTGTGGTGTCGTATAGACAGAGTCACCACTAAGTCTACACTTTTACATGAAGATCACAGGTAAAACTAAGCAGTGTTGTCAGCAAGTCTTGGTGTCTGGCTGATTGGGAAATTTACTTCGTGCCATCAGGTAAAGCAATAAAATGTCCCATTTCAGGATTCATAGAGAAGTTTAGAAACCTGAAACCACTGAATGTGTCTTTGCAGCACTTGTATCTAAGTGTTTTTTCAGTTTTCTCTCCAGTGTCTCTTGCAATCTGCAGTCCTGAAGAAACCTCTTGCTTTGTTAAAGCAATTGGGAGGCTCATAGGATAGTTCAGGTTAAAGGGACTACGGGAGTTCTCTACACCAGTCTCCTGCTCAAAGCAAGGTCAGCTATGAGGTCAGACCAGCAGACCTTTATCCAGGCTCAAAAACCTAGTCTGACAATCTTTCAGGGCAATCCTAAACAATTCCAATATTTTCTTTAAAATCAGGCATCCCGGTTTCTCAACTTTTAGCTGTTCTTTTCTACATTTCTGGGATGTCTGAGTGAGAAGCTAGCAGAGCTTTCCTGGAGTCCCTCCTTCCTTCTATGAAAAGCTTTGGGAATCTTTGGGAGAACTCAGTGCTCTTTCAAGCGGTGTCATCTCCCCTACCATGAACATAGCAAAGTACATGCCTGCAGCTGAGCTGGTTGAAATGCTGTCACCCAGTGCTGGGTTCTCAGCTATGGACAGGACAGACCCTTTGTTAAACACCTAATTTTAACCTCCTCTTTTGACTAACTTGATTTGGCACACTGCTTCAGTGCAGGAAAGGGTTGGCTGATGCTTTTTAAGAGCATTTATTGTCCAATTCAGCTGGCTTGACTGGCCATGAGAGTTTTCGAGGAAGGTTAAGTGTCTATTAATATACATCACCATAATCTGCTTTCTCCTAGCCAATTATTCAGAACACATATGGTGAATATTGCAGTAACTGGAGTAAAAGGTGTAAGACCAAAAGAAAGTTTCAGGAATATGGGCACTGGACAGTCTGTTCCCTGATGGACATTATGAAGCTTCACTTATGTGACCCAGTTTATCTGATCATGCATCATGTTCCTGGACATAGGTACCTAATGCTATATAAGACACCTAACAGTATGCAGACATCTATGTGGGGCTGGCTGATGTGATCCTGGAGCTAAGAGACCCACACCCTTCCAACATGACAGCTGGAGGATGGCAAGGATGCCCCAGCGCATCTCAAATGGGAAAAGACACCTAATTGGAGGCTCTTGAATTGCTCCCATTGCACGGGTTTTGTCTGTAGATTACATTACTTTTTTACTTCAGAGCTCAGCCTAGCAGATTGCTATTTATTCAGAGCAGGCACAGCGTCCCGTGTCACCGTAGCATTGGCAGCGATTCAAACAAACCATCTGAAACCTGCCTGCTTGGAAGGGATGCATTAGCATGTCTTACTGGCTGGGAGACTGAAATACCGCTCCCAGACCTAAGTGGGACATTTCTGCCAGTCTGCAGGCAGTGCAGAGCCACATAGACTTTGGGGTAGCCCTGAATGGACACCTAAAGTGTCCTCTTTAGCCATCTGTTCTTCATCCGTGGGACAGCCTGGTTAGCACTCGTCCCCTACAATGTGTCAGGTGCAGTGTATTTGTGTGCATTTATCCTTTTTGGTTGCTTTTTGTGCAGGTACTCCAGAAGTGCCTCCAGTCCGGCTGGTGAATGGCCCCACTCGTTGTGCCGGGAGAGTCGAGGTGCTTCATAGCCAGCAGTGGGGGACGATCTGTGATGACAGCTGGGACTTGAGGGATGCTGCAGTGGTGTGCCAGCAGCTGGGCTGTGGGATGGCCATGTCCGCCCCAGGTTCAGCTTATTTTGGGCAAGGTTTTGGCCGTATCTGGCTGGATGATGTGAAATGCTCTGGTAAAGAATCAGCCCTCTCCGAGTGTACAGCGAGGCCTTGGGGAGTCCATAATTGTAATCATGGAGAAGATGCGGGCATCGTATGCTCAGGTAACCTTCATCCATGCCTTGTCCTACTAGGCATTAGTCGATACTAAGCTTCTAGGCTGGATGTTGGGGCTGGTGGCTCTTTGTCCTTTCCCGGTCTAACCTTCTTGTCTTAGACAAGTACCATGGGGTGTCGTTGGAGGTGTGGACTTGGAGCTTGCTGTTTTGAGGGATGATTCCCATCCCTCCATGTGACATTTTTCCTATTTGCATTTTTTAAATATCACTAAATACTATATCCACACTAGTAAATTTCAGTGGCTTGTTAGGCTAAAGCAAGCTGCTTTTACAGATCTGGATTGCTTACATTTCCTTCCAGGTGGGATCTAAACATCACAGATTGTTCCAGAGTGGAGAAGAGAGATGATATTGCCAGCCAACACGAGTATGACATTCATTTAACCCAAACAAAAGTGATGTCTGAAGTCCAAAGACCATGCAGTACAGAAGCAAACAACTGAGACTCTGTTCTATCACACTCAAATGCGAGCACCAAACTGATGCGCCCAAATCAGGGGCATCTTTGCCCTGGGAACCTGTTCAGTTAATGAAGAGAGAGAGGCAACTGCATGGGGCAAGACAGTCCAGCTACCCTCTGAATCACCTCAGATGCCTCTCACTCCCCTGACTATAGAAGGAACTTTAGGTCATGTTGTGACTAATTTGGGTACCTCTGTGCTTGCCTGCACATGGTCCCACTGGCCACAATTCCTGCCACAAGACAAGTTTCCAGGCATCTTCTCTCAGGGGTGGAGGGAATATTTGCAGAACACTGTTGGGCACTTGAAGTCAACTTGAATCCTTGCACCGTCTCACATTAGCATCCCTTCCCTGCCCAATAGGTCATACAGTTCCCATGCCAATTCATCCTCTTCTGCTGATATTGCCTCTAATACACAAAAGTTGTCTTGTGCTGATGGTAGGGATAGAGTATATAAACATTTGGCTCTTGCTGTATGGGCTTGGACAGCCTCGGGTAGCTAGCACCCTTCCCCCAGAAGTGTTCACGTACTGCCGTGAAGTCCTCACATAGCTTGCCCTCTCATAAGTAGGACAGACTGAAACTTGTGGCCCTCTGAGACATTCCCTCCAAGCCTTAAACCATTTTTGTGCCTCTTCTCACCTTCTGTTAAAAAAAAAAAAAAAAAAAAAAAAAGACATGTACCTGAACTTCCTGTTCCTGTGAGTCTGTGTGATGCTCTGTGTTGTGGTCAGATCACCACCAGCTTCACCTCATTTCTGCCCTCCCCAGAGCCACACTAAACTAGGGCACCTCCCAAAAGCATGATGATATGAACTGCTTTAGACCTGCTTTGGAATGAGGTGAACTGGTCTGGGGGAGGTGGACGAGAAGACGCAGTCATCTCTCCTTCCCATAAAACTAGCTTGAGTTGGCCAGCTAACTTGGAGACACCCGATGTCAATATTGAGCTGAAGACCTTTGCTCTTTGCTTCATTGGGATTAAAGTGTTTATGTTGTGCTGACAGGCACAAAGCACCTTGCTTTTTGGAAAGCAACAAATCACAAAAAAATTCTGTGTTGAAGGCTAGGTCTTGCTTGGACATCCCTGAAAGGGGAAATTATCCACTTGTAAAGTGCCGGCTTTGGTCCGTGTGAAAAGTGAAGGAGGAAGTGGGGTGAATTGTTCCCTATGGGGGGCAGTTGTCCCCCGCCGAGGAGGGACAGAGAAACCTTCAGAGATAAGCTTGTGTTGTGCAATGTTCAATACCCTTCCCAAGGCTCTTATGGCTGCCCTTGTTACCGATCTGAATGTTAGTGGAGGCAAATGTTTCTCTGCAGACCTGAGAAATGGTATGCTGCCATACCATTGGTATACATATTCATCGTATTCATTTATCACATAAATATTCATCATGTTGGACCAACTGCACCCTGCCAGATAATGTGCTTAGGCAGCAGAGATCCACGAGCAATTTATGAGACAGCCAGTTCAGTTTTAGGGGAACTTTATTGTTACTTTATGATATTTGCTTTTCAGTGGGAACAATGTGTTGAGCTGGATTTTCCATCAGTGCAGTTATTACTGAGTTTATAGATCCTTCAAAGAATGAGAGAGAACGGTTTTGCCAAACCCTGGATCCTGTTGTGGCACAAAGATGGTTCTGCAACATCCCTGGCCTTCACCTTCCCAGCTGAATCTTGCTGGCCCATCTTGCTGCAGCAAGATGAGCACGGACCAGCGGGGCCTGTCTGGCACTCATGGTGCTTCTGGCTCCTCCAGGTTCTTGTTAACTGCAGAGAAAGGGAGCAAGGTAAAGCAAAATCTGCTCTCAGGAACTGTCTGACACCAGAATTGCCTGCTAGAAATGACAAAGACTCTGCTCCTGAAGAAGGTCTGCAGGTTGGGTCATAGCCTTATATTTGGGGCTCTTGGGAACCCAACCCGAGCTTTGGACAGGGCCCTGCGGGAGCCAGGACGGGACTGTATGAAGTGCAGAATGCACTGACTGATCTAGAGGACTGCAGCACACGGTCCTGACAGCATGACCCTGTGCAGCACCCAAGTGAAATCCAAGCCCCTACAGCCCTGCTCCTCCATAACAAAACCAGCCTAAGACCCCCAGGGATTCCTCCCTTCACCCATGCAGGGCCTATCCAAGATTCTCTCCCAAGAAACAGGGCATGAGAAGTCAGGAACTCAGCTCCCAAGAGCTTCAGAGAGTCCAACTCAAATATTTACTGAGTATTGATGATGTACCAACACAGAGGCATCTCGCACTAGACACCGTTGCCCCCACAGATGCTCATCATTGTATCCTGCCCCAGAAACTGCCCTACCTTCCTGCTTTCTGCCCTTTAGGAGCCTTGCCCTATATAAAACCCCCTTGACAGCATCTCCCCAGCAGGATCCATCCCATAGTCAGACTGTCACCGGTGTGTTTGCCTCTGCTGTGCTGATGCCTCTCTCCCACCAGCTGGTCCCACCACATCCATCCTAACCAGACGCTCTATATTCCTTACAGCTCCCTGCTGTATTCATTTCCCTGCCTCCACCAGCATTATCCTGAGCTGGTGGGAGCCTTCCCACCCTGTGATTCCCCTTCTGTACCCTGCAGTTGAGCCTGCTGGCTCTGCTAGAAGTGTTTGACCTTGTCCCCACATCATTTCAGATGCCACAGTGATGGGCAGTTACCTGCACAAACAACATCAGCGTCCTCTCCGTGATAGCAGTTGTGTTCACCCCATGGCCTGGCCTGACAGTCAAAGATGCTCTCTTCCGTCCCGTTGCATTCAACATCGTCTAGCCAGATGATGTCTGACCCTCGCCCATAGCGGGCACCTCCCATAGCCGACAGTGGTGACCCGCAGCCCACCTGCTTGCACACCACCTTGGCATCCTTCATGTCCCAGTGGTCATCACACACACTGCCCCACCGGTTCTCGTGGAGCACCTCGACTCTCCCAGCACACTTGTTCGGGCCATCCACGAGCCGGACTGGCCCCTGCTCAGGAATGTCCACCTCTGCACCAGTACCCAGAAAATAAATGTTAAGAGAGCATCCTACACACCCCACCACCTGTGGAAGGCTTGCCTGCTTGGCAGAGGCTCAGGTGTCTCTGAGCACACCGGCGATATGGCAAGGGCCAGGCTTCTCTGGAGTGGGAAGGAAGACAGAAAAGCCAGGGAGAGGGGCTGTGGGAAAAGGGCAGGAGGAAGCTTTCCTGGTCTTCATGGATGGCTGCAGGCTCTACTGTGTGTCTGCTTCAAGGAGTCTGCTGATGCTAGTCACCCTGCAGCCCAGAGGTGGGACAAGGGACCAGAGCAGTTTCAGGTAAGAGAGGATTTAATGCTGCTCCTGGGTCAGCTACATCCATGTGTCATCCCTAGGTCATTGGGCAAGCACTGCACCCAGTGATGGGATGAGTTAATCAGCTGCGTCCCTCTCTTGTTCCCACCAGCAGATATCCACAGAGCTGCACTGGGGCTCAGGACCAGCCCTGATTCAGGCAGGGGGCATGTGTGTGGTGGAATCTGCCCACCCTACTGCCCAGCACGCGCAGGATGCGGGATGGAGGGGGGGGTTACCTGAGCACTCCACGCTGGCATCTTCTACGTGGTTGCAGATGTTGTCTCCCCACGGCTTTGCCTCGCATTCAGTGAGGGATGCTTCTGTCCCTGTGCAGTTCACGTCACTCAGCCAGATCTGGTCCTTCCCTTCCCCGTATTTTGACTCCGGAGGGGCTGATAGCACCGTCCCACAGCCCAGCTGCCTGCACACAACCTTTGCCTCCCGTAAATCCCACTGGTCATCACAGACGGTCCCCCAGACGCCATTGTGAAGCACCTCGACTCTCCCGGAGCAGCGGTTGGGGCCACCCACCAGGCGGACTGAAGTGGAGACGGTGATCCCTGAGTCTGCAGAGACATCCAGAGAGAGCATGCTCAGGCTATGTATTGGTGTGTGTGTCCCCTCTTCCCTGAGTATCCCTGCCCTCCACACAGCAGCCTCTCCTCCATGGCTTTCTCCACATATAACATGCAACTGTCCAAGCAAGAAGAACAATGGCAGTCTTAACCTCAAGCCTGAGCTGAAGAAAAATGGCCACAGAGCACCCCAGTAAGCAGAGAGGAGAGAACCTCCCAGACTGAAGCCCTCTTCCATGGTGTAAGGACCCCAGGCCACCAGCAGGACTATTAGGTTAGCACCAACCCAGTAGGAGAGTGCCTCATAGGAAGCCCTTGTTCCTGTCCAAGGTTGTGCCCATGTTGACAGTGAAGGCACCCTAATGCATGGCTGGCAAAAGCAGGAGAACGGAAGGATTACCTGAACAAATTGCACTGGCATCTTCCCCGTGGTAACAGTTGTGGTCCCCCCACGGCCTCGCCGGGCACTCAGAGAGAGCAGCTTCCACTCCTGTGCAGTTCACGTCATCCAGCCAGATGGTGTCAAATCCTCGTCCAAACTTGGCTCCAATGGGGGCCAGCACCGCATCCCCACAGCCCAGTTGCTTGCACACCACTTGGGCATCATTTAGATCCCAGTTGTCATGGCACACGCTGCCCCACTGTTCCTCGTGAAGCACCTCAACCCTCCCAGCACATCGGTTCGGGCCTCCCACCAGCCGGATTGGTCCTGGCTCAGGTATTTCTGTTTCTGCCAAAAACAAACGAGGGAAAAGTTTTGGGACATGTCTCTGTACCCCTGATCACCTGGAGAAAGCAGAATCTCCCATGATGCACCAAAACTGTCTCTGCTCATCCCAAGTGCCTGTCAAAGGCTCCTTTCCTAACTTCTGTCTTAAGAAGAAAAGTTGAAGGGAAAATAGTATCAGCATGGAGGCCGTCAGGGAAGGGAGGGCACTATCTGTGTCCTCTCCCATCTCTGCAGGTTGTTCCAGGTCCAGGAGTTGTGATGCAACGTCTCTGGGTCAAGCGGGGTAGGAAGCTGGAGCTTCAAAGTCATTCTGCATCCCTGACCTCCTAACTGGATGGGTCAGAAATTGCACCCTGGCTTATTTGAGGCAGAAGGGCCAATGTGGCACAAAGTAGAAAACACCTGGGGGTTACCTGAGCACTCCACGCTGGCATCTTCTACGTGGTTGCAGATGTTGTCTCCCCACGGCTTCGCCTTGCATTCAGCGAGGGATGCTTCTGTCCCTTTGCAGTTCATGTCACTCAGCCAGATCTGGCCCTTTCCTTCCCCGTATTTAGACACCCGAGGGGCTGATAGCGCTGTCCCACAGCCCAGCTGCCTGCACACAACCTTCGCCTCCCGTAAATCCCACTGGTCATCGCAGACGGTCCCCCAGACGCCGTTGTGAAGCACCTCGACTCTCCCGGAGCAGCTGTTGGGGCCACCCACGAGGCGGATCTCATGTTTGCTTGTGTCTACATCTTCTGGAGAGACCAGACACCCCAGGGTGAAGGCAGAGAATGAGAAAGAGGGCTTTTCCTCCCCAGTGAGACTGTCTTTATTGCCAAACCAGGAGGAAGAAAAGCCCAGGATATTCTAGCATCCCAAATCTTTGGTGGTTGGGAACCGGGTTTTGAGCTTGGAATGGCCAAAAGCTGCAGGTGTTTGTGGGACCATAAGTCTGTTCTGAGATACAAATCACAGGGTTCATTTTCAGCTGTAAAGGGAGATGTGTAGTCCCCCCAAAACCTACCACAGCATTCAGGTTCTGGGTAAGTGTCCCCAGAGTTAAGGCCTGTGTCTCCCAGCAAATGCTGCTACAAGGATTGGAAGCAGGGAGGAGAGAATGGAAACATTTCTACCCATTTCCCAAGGGAAGGGTTGGGTTTTCTCAGCTATTGGCAGTGATTGCTGGGTGCAGTTGTGGACCTACAGCCAGTCAGCACTTGGGAGTGGAAAGGACCTACTCAGTCCTGTTCCTGCTGTTGAACCCACCAGGACACACAATCACTCTGAAAACCTGGCCCCAGTTGCCAAACCTCTGATCACAACACTGTTTGCCACCTAATATCAAGAACCAAATCTCTCTGGATACCGTTGTCCCTTTGCACAGATCTGGGGTGCTGTAGTGGCAGAAATTCAGGGACTGAAAAGTGCCAGGGACTGAAAAGTGCCAGGGTCTGAAACCCTGAAGCACCTCCACACTGGCTTATGGAGCCAAGGGGACACCAGGCATTCTTCCATCTCATGGAGATCAGAGCCCAGCATTGAGGGTATCCCAACTTCTGGTTTAACTTCACTAAAATGAGCAGCTGTTTTGTCAATGTTTTGGATCAGTACTGCCCCTTTCACCCAGAAATCTCCAGCCAGCTGCACCTCACAGAGCATACAGGAGCTAGTCAGGTCTTCTCCATCAGCTAATCAGGAGAATGGGGTTTACAGAAAGATCATTGGCCACAGAAGCAGGTTTCAGACCAAGGTCTCTTGGCCCCAAGCAGCATATTTAAATCTCCAGATCAGACATAGCATCATTCTGCATGACATTTTATGATAGCTGTGTGTGCTGACTCATGCTCCACTCTATACTACAAATACTGACCTGCCAGCAGGACTCCTGCAAGGGAAGCTGAAATAGAAGAAACACAGGGTATTAGTCTGAGTCTTATGAGCTCTGCAGAGTGCAGAGATTCAGGACAGCAAAACACAGGCAAGAGACAAGACTCTGTGAGCTCTGGTAGGGCCCATCATTGCTGTCTGTCTCCCTAACCCAGCTGTCAATCAGCTTTGCCTATCCTAGTGCATGTCCACAGGATTTTCTTGATAAAGAGATCAGATAAGGAGAGAAAACCTAAAAAAACCCCAAAACCAACCTACTGGGGGAAAAAAAAAAAAAAAATTGGTTTGGGCAGATAATGTGAAAATACCATAGCAGAGCAGTTGGGGTTTCTCTTGTCCACATTCAGTCACCTGAAAGTCAGTGTCCAGACAGGTTAGATTAGATGATTAGATTAGATTATTGAGGCTCCTGTGACAGCCAGTGGAAAGAGTTGAGTCACAGCTGATGCATACCAATCTCATCCTAGGGCTGGTGTCCAGAGCAGCAGAGGGTCGAACTGGGGCTGGAGTCTCTGCCTAAAGACTCTTGGTGTGACACCCAGCTCTCATCAACAGCCAGGCAAGAGGTACACTACTGAACGAAACTGCTGAAAATGTGATGAGTTGCAAGCAGCACAGCATTTTTATTCTTGCCTGCTGGTCAGGGCCAGACCATGAAGAAGCATTGCTGTCTCTGAACTTCAGGCAGGCACCAGACAAAATTAACCCCAGGACTGCTGTCAGTCCTGCAGACATTAATGGCAGCAATAAAAATGCCACGGGAACAGCTATGGGCCTGCTACTGGGGTTGCGCAAAGAAGCGTCTTCAAGGTGGACTGTGTCTGGAGCCTTGTGCAAAGAGGCTATTCCCATTCAGCAGATTTCCCTGAGGATTAACTAGAGGTGGAGGCAAACCCTGGGAGGGAAAGCCTGAGGAAAGACTTGCCAGGACCTGTTTTTCCTGGAAACTCAGGAGAAGGGGACTTTGTGCCCACTGTAGAAGGTCAACAGCAAAGAAGAGCTGAAAACAAACAATGATTTCTGCTCCCAAATGCGGCAGTCTGGCAAGATCCCAAGCATTGACCAACAGCTTTGGGCAAGGGCAGAACTGCTGACAAGCCCAGACAAGTCATTTACCCATCTGCCTTTTTTTTTTTTTTTAGCTACTTCTAAGGTTTATGGGCTGAGATACCTAATGGTTATCCCCCTTCTCTGTAAATTCCAGTGGCATTCAGACAACATATCCTCTTGGGAGCCTGAAGTGCCTACCCACGTACCGTACCCACTGAGCACGCTCAGTGCCTCTGCCCATTGCCACCAGGTCTGGTCTCATCCCTGATGCACAGGAACGAAGGAAGATACAAGGAAGACATTTTTTATGATGAGGGTGGTGAAGGACTGGCACAGATTGCCCAGAGAAGTGGTAGATGCCCCATCCCTGGAAACATTCAAGGTCAGGTTGGATGGGGCTCTGAGCAACCTTCAATCTAGTTGAAGATGTCCCTGCTCATTGCAGGGGGCTTGGACTAGCTGACCTTGAAAGGTCCCTTCCAACCCAAACCACTCCATGATTCTACGAACCCACAGAGGCTAGGAACCCACAGCAGATAAACAGGGGCAGGGAAGCCCACCTCGTGTGCTGCTGTCTTTGCTCACGAGCACTGAGATTCAGTTCCCGAATGAGACACTTCTCAAGGTGTCTGGGTATTGGTGCCAAGGTGGGGCAGCACCCAGCTGTCCACCTGTGGCCATCTAGTGACATCTGAGGGGATCTGAGTGTCCACACTCAGCTATCAAATACCACCAATTGCATTTCAGTTCCTTGCAGTGTCCCATTTGCTTTGTGCTGCGGGCTGTAGAAGAAGCAATAGTGGAAGAGGAGAACCACTGACAAAGAGATGCCAAGACAGAAGCAAAGAGAAAAAAATCCCACCTCACTTACCCCAGAGACATGCCAGGAGGACAAGCCTCATGTTGGTGGCAAAGATACCGTGCGCTCCTTGTCTCCACGGGAGAGCAGGGCAGGGAGGAGACAGGACATGCACCCAAAGCACTGGCTATTTGAGAAGTCCCCCTTGTCACAGCTCCTCCCCTTCACCTCGAAAAACTCCCTCTGCGCCCCGTGGCAGGCGCTCAACAAGTATGAAAAGCCAAGCCTCTGCCAGGAAGTGACTCTTGGGCCATGAGCATCACGTAAGCTGCATGATTGTGAAATTGGGCTGTTTTGGGAATCTGCAGAGCAAACAAGTCCTCTCAGGACAGCCGATTCTGGACCATCAGTGGCAGGGATGGGGGGAGACAGGGGTTTGCAAGTTGCCTTCCATGACCGGCTTCTTGCAGCTGCAGGAATAGGGCATCAGTGCCCAGGCTTAGCTGGGAAAATGGGTATGATCCCATGCCGGTAATGCAGCGTGAGAAGACATAAGAAACCTTTTCCCACTGCTGAAAGCAGCATCTTCCAACAGGGGAAGTTTTTTCCAGCTTTTGTCCCTTGTTTGTCCCAAAAGACGGGAAGTCTTTGTGAAATTTGGTTGCAAGCTTTGTGTGTGTTCACAATCCAGTTAATTTTTTGGTTGGTGTGAGACCTCCTCCCGGTCTTAACAAAGCCAGATGTGCATGTGGCAGGATGCTCTGTCCCTGGATGGGACAGCCAGGCTTCCAGATCCCCTACAAGGCTGAACCACCCAGATAGTCACACTGCTGAGCAGGGATATGATGCTGCTGCTATCGTGGGTAGGATCTACCTCGTGCCAACTTCTCTATCTGGAAAATGCATTTAGATACCTTGTATGCTCAGCAGAGATCATCAGGCACTCCTAGGCGGCAGTTGCAGTCAGGTGTCAGACTCAGACACCCGCACTGGAGATGTCTAAGGGGGAAGATGCCCCAGGGCTGGCTGAGGAGGCGGACATCCTGAAGGGTAGGTGATGTGATGCTGGGAGAATCGCACCGCACCCTCCACCACTCAGCAAAATCCTCGACCCCCTCTTTGCATTTGCACTAGCTATGTGGGCAAGCTTAGCCCACAGGACCATTGCTCAGCATCGTCTCTAGGAAGCTCAGAGGCAGGTGCAAAATAGCTCAGCTGAACATACAGAAAATACGCTTCACCACTGAAGACACACAGGAATATCTTTCATGCCAGGGACTCTCCGTTGGACAGACAAGTTTTTGTGCAGCTCTGAGGTGCTCCTCTGCTTAGACTGTACAACCCAGGGACTGCTTGCAACACCTCCTTTGTCTTCCCCATGCCAAGGAAGAGTGTGAAGATACCCTCTGGAGATGACAGACAAGAGAAGGTCCCTGGCAGAAATGGAGGGTAGGAGTGGGTGACCACTCACAGGGAAGGTGAAGGAGGGTAGAGGTAGCAAGTCTTTTCTTTGCAACAGCCGCTCCAGCAGATGAAAGGTGAAGGTGATAGGCCAGAAAAGCAGACCTGAATAAATACAAATCTCAGGCTACCAAGGACCATGGCCTTCTCAAAGGCATGCATCAGTCCAAGGTTAAGTCAGGTCCATATGAAATTCAGTATCAAAGCTGTGTGTGGTGGAGGAGAGCATTGCATCCAGCTGAGAGCAGATGTATCATAGAATCATAGAATAGTTTGGGTTGGAAGGGATCTTTCAAGGTCAGCTAGTCCATGTCCCCTGCCATGAGCAGGGACATCTTCAACGAGATCAGGTTGCGCAGAGCCCCAGCCAATCTGACCTTGAATATTTCCAGGGATGGGGCATCTACCAACTCTCTGGGCAACCTGTTCCGGTGTTTCACCACCTTCATCATAAGAAAGTTCTTCCTTATATCTAGCCTGAATCTGCCCTCTTTTAGTTTAAAACCATTACCCCTTGTCCTATCACAACAAGCCCTACTAAAAAGTTTGTCCCCATCTTTCTTATAAGCTCCCTTTAGGTATTGAAAGGCTGCAAGAAGGTCTCCCCGGAGCCTTCTCTTCTCCAGGCTGAACAACCCCAACTCTCTCAGCCTTTCTTCATAGGAGAGAACACAGATGAGCTCTGTATCTTAGCATTTGAAGACTGTTCTCATCCGTTTGCCTAGTTTTCAGTTTTGCTCATTGAGTACATTTTCAATCTCTCCATCTCTGTCCTGGTTTCTATGCTTAGCTGCTACTGCCTCCCTTCTGGACAGTCTCCAGCAGTTGGCCAACACCCTTCTTGAAAGCTGATGCACACACCCAGCCACTGATGAGCAGCAGAGACCTCAGCTCTGCTGGGAAAAGACAACAGTCACACAGACATCTCGTGTGTGGGAGGACCCCCTGTTCAGAAGCCTCAGGTGAGGTTTGCTTTTGTCGCAATACCCATAGGTTGTTGAGCCATAGCCTGTTGTGCTTTGATACTGATCCTTAGGTTCTTCCCACTTGCAGGAAGTCTGGCCAGTGATTCCTGGTTTGTATTTGTACAGTCGATTGCTCACTTGATAGTTAATCCCAACAAACCTGTGTTTGTTGATAACACTTGGCATGTTATCTTCTAGGTGGCTACAAATAGAAGTATTGGCTTTGTGCTCAGTGTTTTTCCAGGAACTGGATTTAGACTGAATCCTCTAAAATTCACCAGAGTTCCTTTCTCCCCCCCTCCCTTCTTCCCTCCCTTGTTCCCTCTTCCTTCCTCACCTCCTCCCTCTTTTCCTTCCTTCCCTGCTTTATTCTTCTCTTCCTCTCTTTCTTTCTCTATTCCTCTTTCATTCATTTATTCGTTCATTCATTTCTCTTAAGACCCAAGTGGATCAAAGTGTAATTTTAACTATGTAGGGAGGCTTGGAGCAACTGACTGTGCATGAGGGTCCTTGCGTGGAGTGGTGTCCCTTGTACTATATGACAAGTCTTGACATCCGCTGTGGCTTTCCTGAAATGTTCTGGAGTTTCCCAGCATCTTTTACTTGGAGTACCCAAAAATTCAAACAGAAATTCCTCTTTTCTCCCTGCTGACCTGTTGAAAACACAGTCCTACCCAGCCCTGACACCTCTCCTCAGGACACTCTGAAGATAACCCAAATTTCCTGATTTTTCTTCAGCCATACACTGGTCCTGTGCATGCAAACCAGGAAACACAGTGACTTTGGCTGCTTTAGCATCATTGCTGTCAGTCAGTTCTCAACATGGAGCAGCAGAGACCTGCTGTTTATTTAACCAGGCACTCGATCTCTTCCAAGGCAAGCAGTGACCATGCTGTCATTATCACTTTCTCGGGCAGGCTGGGATCAAGATTTAATATCACTGGCATTCGTAGGGTAAAAACTCAACCATTTGTTGAGTTTCATCATCAGACCTGCTGTTTTGATCAAGCTTTAATATCACCAGCATTCTTAGGGTGAAAACTCAACCATTTATCCTTTCATCGTCAGACCTGCTGGCTGAAGGCAGCTCAGTGGACCACTCCATGCAGCCAAGGCGTGAACCAGCTCACATTCACACCGCTGAGAGTTAGTGCCACATGAAGCAGACTAGCTATGCTCATTCTGTATGGTGCTTGGTTTGGATGGGCTCTTTGTTCCACACCTGAGGATATATTTGCATTGTTTCTCAGCTCAAAATGATTGAGGTAGTAGGAATTTTTTTTTTTAAGCCTGCCAGAGAGTTGTTTTCTGTAGAATGAAGACGAGATGTGTTGGGTACGCAGGGGAGCGGCAGGGAAATGTGTGCATGGGGAGGGCAGAGCTGGCTACAACAGAGCTGGAGCAAAGAGAGGCAAAAGCAGTCTGATACATCTCTACACTGGGGTGGGCTCTGGTGTGAACTGCCCCTCAGCTGGGCTCTGGCTTTCCCTGGGGAATATATGTGCTTTGGTCTAGAAGAGAGGGTGGATGGGATTAGCACGTGTGCCATGTAAACACAGAGGGAACAGGCAAGAAACAAGTTCACAAAGAGATACCGTGTTTGGGACCTGATGTCTATGCCCTGTGGCAAGGTAAAATTTACAGGTGCAGCTGGTTGATCTGAGGTGAGAAGGTGTAAGTGTGTAAAGATGGGAAGGATGCTCTCCATGTATCTGAGGAGACACATCTGAAGAGAACTGAAGGGTGCTCTGGTTGCATTCTCCCTCTGGAGGCCATGAAAACACATTCCCTGAGCACAGCGATTACTTTCTATGGCTTAACGAGGGCTCTGCTTATTAAGAGTGAGCTAGGAGGAGGAAGGGTAATCAGGAACTGATCTCTTTTTTTGCTAGGACAGCTGTACTTGCTGTATTTTCTTTGGGCTTGTCTCCTGCTGAAAAGGAGTTTGAGTAACTGGATGTACAAGGCACATTGTTTCCCAAAGCTAGCAAAACCCTTTAGTGGTCTCATCTTTGATAGAACACCTTTGCATGCACCATAGCACGTCCCACCTGGCCTCTATGTGATACCGTGATGTCTCTAAAGGCAAGGTAGGTGGGATATGTGCACTGACTGATGCTGGAGTCACCCTGTAGTGTCCAAGACATCTTCATCAGGTTATAAATATGGCACAAGAATAAACAGAGACTAGAAATTTTATGTAGTGGAAGACTGCCTATATTTAGACAAATGAGCCCTTTCCTGGGTGTCTGCAGTGTCAGCACCTACATCCAATCAGTAGACATTCAGGGTTCCTCTTATAATTACTGATGATTTAGTTGATACACATAGTTCAAAGTAGTATTTGGCCTCTGCAAGACATTGAACATGGCCCAGCCCTTTGTCAAAAAGTGCTATGCCAGGGTCCTTGGGGACCTGACAGCTCTCCATGTCCATTCCCACATCCCACTCTCCTTTTACGTTGGCTTTTTCCCCTCCCCATACTTAGGATTGGGGCAGAGGGGGCTGTTGCGCCAAGGCTCCATGGTATTGGCTCTTACAAAGTCTTGCTGAGGCATTGACACAAACCTCAACTTTTAGGGGGATGGCATGGACAGAAATGTTGTGCTGTGTATAGAATGAGCCACATATAGCTTGAAGGCAAACATTTCAACAAGGGACCCAGACATCCAGAGCATAACACATGAATGGGGTCATTTGACTGTACTTTATATAAGAGGAAACAATTTTGACTGTGGTTTGGGGGGGCACCTTCCAATGCTGTGTCACAAACTCTTTCTCTTTATTTCTCAACTCGTGACCTGGTGGTCCTTGGGCACAATGTGTTGGCCATGAGTGGGTGTGCAATAAAGTTGGCCTGGCCTTCACTGCCAACAGGGCTAGAACGCTTTCTCTAACTCAGGTCATCTTCTGGCTGGGACATTGCTCAAGACCTCAACGCAGACGTGCCAACCATGGCACTACTCACTGTCCCTGGGACAACCTCCCCTCTCTGGACAGTGTCTTGCCAAGCCTGGAGCCATCACCCGGTGTCTCTGGCTGCCTCTATCACGAAGTAAGGCTGTCAGTAATTACAAGCAGTACTTCAGCAGCTGAAGGAGCTGGTCTTCCCCGCGAGCTCAGTGGAGCACAAACCACAGAGCCGTCTCTTGGCCAAGATCCACAAAGGTCCATCCCCTTCTTTGATTCCACAAAGTCTCTCTGGGGGCATAATCATCTAAATCTTGTAGAAGGCTGATTATCTGGGATGCTTTTGGCTGTGGTCCCCAGGGAGATCCCATCCTGCACTACACCTCTTTCAGCACAAGGACAAGGCTATGCTTCTAAATCCCACTGCGTCTTGCACAAGTGGCCTTGCTTCACTGAAACCCATCACCTGGTTTAGGTTTAGGCTCTATCAGGCTGGATCAAGAGAAGTACAATGGCAACGCTGTCTTGCCTGCACACCCTTTCCTAAACTCTTGTACAGCACCCCTGGCCCTAAAGCTGACCATGCATGTCCGTCTTGGACATGTCCTATGCTGGGTGATGAGTGGATTGAAAGCAGCCCTGCAGAGAAGGACTTGGGAGTGTTGGTTGACGAGAAGCTCAACATGATCTGGCAATGTACGTTTGCAGCCCAGAAAGCCAACCATATCCTGGGCTGCATCAAAAGAAGCATGGCCAGCAGGTCAAGGGAGGTGATTCTGCCCCTCTACTCCACTCTTGTGAGACTCCACCTGGAGTACAGCATCCAGCTCTGGGGCCCCCAACATAAGGACATGGACCTGTTGCAGCGAGTTCAGAGGAGGGCCACAAAGAGGATCAGAGGGCTGGAGCACCTCTCCTGTGAGAAAAGGCTGAGAGAGTTGGGGTTGTTCAGCCTGGAGAAGAGAAGGCTCTGGGGATACCTTATAGCAGCCTTCCAGTACCTAAAAGGGGCCTGCAAGAAAGCTGGAGAGGGACTTTTTACAAGGGCATGTAGTGATAGGGCAAGGGGTAATGGCTTTAAACTGAAAGAGGGTAGATTTAGATTAGATGTAAGGAAGTTCTTTACTGTGAGGGTCATGAGGCACTGGAACGGGTTGCCCAGAGAGGTGGTAGATGCCCCATCCCTGGAAACATTCCAGGCCAGGTTGGATGGGGCTTTGAGCAACCTCGTCTAGTAGAAGGTGTCCCTGCCCATGGCAAGGCAGTTGGAACTAGATGATCTTTAAGGTCCCTTCCATCCCAAACCATTCTATGATTCTATGATTCTATGATTTGAAGAGTTCCCATTCTTGGCTTGGAAAGTGGAGGGGATATTTTGCCATCCTGCTGTTCAACCCACCCCACGCAAAGGGTTTACCCTGCTGCTCTCCTGTTTGATAAGCAGCTCCAAGAGAACATTTCAGCTGACTGCAGCTCCCAATCAAGATGCCCTGGCCAGTGGATGTGACAGGCAGGACATGTTTTATCTGTGTGCTACTGTCCTCTGCCTGCAGAAGAGGAATGTGTTGCAGGGCAGGAAGGTGGGTCCTACCCTGGGAGACCCTAGAGCCTGCCTCAGGGGAAAAAGGGTCAACGGATCGGACAGAGAGGACAGGCGCAACCCAGGAGAAAAAGCTCTCCCAAGGGGAAAGGGTGCAAATGAATGGTGTGCATGCTGAGGTTCAGTACCATTTGCAGCCCTGAATACAACGCCCTCTGTCCAACAGCAGCCAGTTACCCCCCGTGGTTGGTGGCTGGTTTATACCCAGTGCTTAGCTGGCTTCAGATAGGGACAAATCCCAATGCCTGTCCCAAGGAAAGGTCACGTTCAGGCCTTGCATCCTGTCCTGGTAGATCCTGTCGAAGGTCTCGCTCTGCGCCACTGTGAAGTGGTTCTCCCAGTCCCCGCAGATGCCTGAGGAAGAAGCGTTTGTGGCTCAGAGTCCACCATAGCACACAGTTCCCTCTCTGCTCTGTAGGCACAAGAGGCTCAGCTCTTGGGTCCAGCTACCACCCCAAGGGGGTTGTCCAAAATGAGAGACCATCCCCATCCCTGGGAACATTCAAAGTCAGGTTGGACAGGGCTCTAAGCAACCTGATCTAGTTGAAGATGTCCCTGCTCAGGGGACTAGCTGACTTCTAAAGGTCCCTTCCAACCCAAACCATTCTATGATTCTCTCCTATGATTCTATGATTATATAGACCCTGTTCTTCAGACCCAAACGGACTGTGATACAGCTCTCCAAGACACCCTCGCTCTGGCTGCCCTCATGGGGGAGGACACCTGACAGGAGGCTCTCGCCGAGGTGTTGTGATGGGGCTCCTCTGTGCTCACCCTTCCTCAGGAACTGGCCCTTCGTCTGGTCCATGATGTCTGCAGGAAGCAGGATGGAGCTGCACATTGGGTTCTCCTGCATGGCCGTGAAGGAGGCATTTTGCACCACTGAGGAGACAGCATCATCATCCAAATCCTGGCCCAGGAACTGGCAGAGACGTCTCACGCTGCTGTGCAGGTCCTGGAGGAACAGACAGAACCTGTTACCAAGTGGCTTGTGACACCAGCATGTTTGGAGCTGGAGGGTCTGCCTAGGTGTCTACCTGCTTTAGCTCTTCATAGGTGATGAAGAAAAAATTCTCTGCATCCTTCATCTCCATCCAGCCTCGGACGTGTTCGAACCAGGAGCCATGGGGCACTGACGGGAGGCAAAAGGCAGTAAGGCAGGGCAGGGGATGTGCAAGGCCGAGGAGGGTTCACACAAGGTTGGGAGCAGGGTAGCCACGATGCAGGACAGAGCAATGGTTTCCAGGGAGCAGGTGGGACTGGGAGGTTCAGCTGCAATTACAGCTGAGCAATGGGTTCTTCTCCAGCCATGTCCACGATGGGAAGAGGCTGAGGCTAGAGGTATGCAAGGCTCATGGGTAAGGTCCTGCCAGGGCTTTATAGGGTTTCTTGGCCAAGACTTCCTGAAGACATCTGAACTCTGCAGGAAAAGGCAGGGAAGTCTAGTTTCCATCTGCTTCAAAGCACAACAGGGCTTTGTGGACCTGTGTGTCTCTCCAGAAGTGCTTTGCTTTCCTCCTGAGCCATTGACCTCTCTCCTGTGGGAAGCCTGGCTTCACAGCCATCATCAGTGGACAGTAACAAAAGACCCTTGAGCCAGAGGCGATGGAAGACACCACCCGCCCAACCCTGTGCCCTGAGTAAGCCTGAAACCACACTCACACTCTCCATTCAGAAAGTCCCTCAGGAACTGCTCAAAGGATGTGGGATCCTCATAGCTGTTGCACATCTTGGAGAAGTAGTAGTAGGAGACGACAACATCTCGAGGATTCCGTACGGTGTAAATAACCTGGGGTACAGTGCGTACAGGAGTGATATACTCCCGGTAGGGGAAGGGGAGTTGCAGGCACTGGCACTGGGGTAGATCTGAAAACGGAGGGGTCTGCCACACAAGGACCAACCCTGGGCTAGACTCCGTCATGCAGACCTTGGGCAGGGGTCTCCATGAACACACAAGTCCCCTAGAGCCATTGTGACTCTCTAAAGCATCCAAGAGGGGCAGGACGTGAGATGGGGCTCTGCATATTTCCATCTGGAGGGCATGGAGGACACTCGCCACTCTCCTAGGCCAATGCCAAAGTCCTTGCCCAATGCCCCTTCACTCCAAGGTTCCCCAGATCCCGGGCAATGGTCTTCCCCGCTCCCCTGTCCCCCCTGAAGCTCTGCATGGGTGCCCGTCCCACCTTGGCACTGGAATGGGAGAAGGACTTGGGGAAGATGTGCCTGGGGAGGTGGCAGGTCAGCAGGCGAGGTGGGGGGTAGCTGAGGGCTGACTCCAGACCCAGACGGGTTGAGAACCAGGGCATGCGGTCAGAATTGAGGACAGCTCGGCTCCAGCTGGGGCAGCCACGGCTGCGAATAAGGCTCAGGATCTCAGTCATCCACACGGTGCCTGCCAGGGAAAGCAGAGATGCAGGGAAGGGGACCTTGCCTGGGGGGTGGGGATGGAAGGACCTCACTGTGCCATAGCTCCATGGTCAGCAGCACCCTCAGCACAGAGTCTGTGCCCTTCCAAGAGATGGTGCTGCCCTGCCCTTGCACAACCACTGTGGTAAAACCCCCCAAAAACATTCCTGTTCCCCACCACAAGAGAATATTCACAAGACCAACACCTGAAGATGTTTCCAAAGCCCTCACCCCTCTCCTGCCCCTCTCCACCCTTGGCCAGCCCCTCTGTGCACCCCTCGTACCTGACTTGGGGTAGGTGACGTTGAAGATGTCATCGTCACGCACCAGGAACTCATTGTGGGCGAAACTCAAGCTGTGCTCGGAGTTGTAGGCAGGGGGGAACTTAATGCCTTCATACGTCACATACTGGACCGGCATCGCACCTGGGTGGGGATGGGGATGAGATGCCGCAGCTATGTGCCACTATGATTGGTAGGGAGAGAGACAGGGTAAAGGTGCTGACTCCAAGCCAAGAAACCTCTTCCCCCCCGTAGCGGGTCCCAAACAGGAGCCCAGCCATCCCATATCCCCAACATCAGGGGATACTGGGGATATGGGATGTGTATTATGGGATAACCCACCTGGATACTCGCTGGTCCTTCCTCATGGGGACCGTACCTCAACAGCAAATTGTGTGGATGGGGGACAGCTGGCTCGTAGGGCATTTAAGGAGCTCTAGGGCTAAGTTCCTGCTGATGGACCAACCTCCCATCTCCCCTTGCTGCCCCACGTGTTTACCTGCCCTCAGAGCTTAGAGGGTTGTCAAGCAGCCATCGTTGCAGGATCTTTGGCCAGCCAGAGGGAGAGGAGGTAGAACTTCCCTGTCTGGTACCCAAAACCCAGCTTTGCTCTGCTCCAGGTGCTACAGGTCCTTGGAGGTGCCAGGAACTGGAGGGAGAATAAAAAGGGGAGGGAAAAGTTTTCTGCCCTTGTGCCACCATTCTGGAGCAATGATTAACAAGATCCAAAGTCCAGTGGGCATCCCTTTCCCGAGGCAGGGTGGGTGGGCTGGGATGCAGGGAGTACACCAGTGGAGGTCCTTTTGGGAGCAGGGTGGGGTGGGAAGCTGGTGTCCTGTGTCCTCTGACCTGAACTCCAAGAACCCCACTTTTCTCCCATGCCGCTTTGAATTCCCACCTAACCCTCTCCCTTTTACTCAAAATACACTATTAAACGATTTCCCTGAACTGAAGATCCTTTCCCAGTAAATTTCCCAGTAAACCCCAGTAAATTTAACAAATCCATTAAAAAATTGATTATGAAAATGGGTCATTAAAAAAAAAAGCCCTTCTAGGAAAGACAGAGATGCTGCTACAGCAATAAGGGATGGGGCAGATCTTCTTTTTCATTAAAAACCTTCAAGGTTGCACTACAGGGAGAGGAAGAGGAGAAGTTCTTCCTCCAGTGAGGCACTATATGGTCTGCTGTAGATCCAAGGACAGGGATGTTTAATCCTGCTAATTAGAAGCAACCAATGCTTCTTGTAAATAAGGCAGCCATGCAGTCATCTGCGAAATTAAAAGTATTTTCTAAATGTTCCCTCAGGAATGCAGGAAGTATTCCGCTTTCTTGCAGAAGGCCTGCTCTTTTGAAAATTTTATGTAACACGATGTGCTGATAAAAGTAGACCAAAAAATAAGTCCATGGGGTATGCGTAGTGTTTGAGAAGTAAATATTGGCTTTGGGTGCATAGGACAGTTGGTTTTTTAAGGCGACCAACTAAAGCAGCAATCTCCCTTTGGATCCTGCTTTGTTTTCAAAGCAAACAGGAGAGAAAATGGGATTAAGAAATGTTTAAACACTTCAAAGAGGAATGTTAACCCACCCGCCCCCGGCTAGGAAGTTAACACTGGAAGTGGGAAATTAAATTAACCCATCACCTTCCCTGCTTCAAGTTAAGAAATAAGCTAAGCAAACCTAAAAACTACAGGGAAAACCTCAAAGTATTACCAAATATTTTTTTTTTCTTTGCAATCCGAGCAGGTGTCTACATTTTTCAGAAGAGACCTAAAAGAAATCTATCTGGTGTTTTATAATCAACAGTTAATAAATAACTGCAGGCTTGCCTACCTCCAAAAAGTAAGTATACTAGCCTAAATAATTATTAAAAATTAGATAACAAATATGTTTGTAAACACCTTGGTGTGGATGAATTGGTAGTTAAAAAATGGCATCATCTGTACTTTAGAAATACATATTTCATTGTATTTAAAAGGCATTAAAACATTATAAGCAGTGTTTGGTTAGTTAGGATATAGAGAAACCTCAAAATGAATATATTACGTTTTAGATACTTTTAAGGTTTCTTATTAAAAAAAAACCCATCCATGCTACTGGGGAAAAAAGAAAAAGAAAAAAAAAAGGAAAAAGGAAAAAAAAAAGAAAAAAAAAAAGAAAAGAAAGGATTTTAAACTGCAGCCAGAGCATTTAAGTTAAACTTTAAGGAAGAGCCTGTAATTATAAAGATTGTCAAGTATTAAAAATATTAACATGCAACAATTCCAAATCAAACTTGTCATGCCAGAATTAATAGCAAGTAAACAATATTTAAAAGCTAAGAATGAGTGAATGCATGCTGGCCTTTTAAAACACAGCAATGAGGTATGAATAGAATAAATTAATTTCTTCAGCACTAAGGTTTTAGAAAGAAACCCCAAACTTACCCAAACCGGAATCCACAGCAATTTAGAATGAATTACAATTAGTTAATTACTTAAAGTTATCACTTTAAAATTAATTAAAGTAGGAACAGAGGAGTGAAGTCTCATTAAAGAAAACCCATTTGTGCTAAAGTGGAACAGAAATCAAACACATCACGCTTTCCAGGAGCCCGGGCAATTCCCCTGCTGCTGCATCTCCAACAGGACATTGGCCCCAGTTGGGTGGGAAATTAGAAATAAATAAATAAAGCAGCAAAAATATCAGTATCCGTTTTGGAACGGTGTTTTTTCAGATCTCACCCGGATGGGATGCACTGGTTAGACACTGCGTAGGCATGGAATGCTTAGTCAAAGATAGAGATGGCCAAAGGTGGTTTGTCTTGGGATCAGTCAAGCTCTGGGTCTTCTCTGGAGGCACCTGGTGGTGCTCATAGATGATGGTGAGAAGCAAGACATCTAGATGGGATTATGAGGAGCATCAGGTCCCTTGGGAATGTGATTCCTGTCCTTCCCCATTGAACATAAAAGGAATGTGGCAACTTTGAGGTGCCTAAAAGGTGCAGCCCTCGAGGCTGGTTGGCATGATGGTCCTTCATTGGGATGTGTCTCAAAGAGGACCGTGTCACCACGGCATCGTGCCTCAACCTCCACCAGTTGCCCCAAACCGAGTCCTTCCCGGGATCCCAAGGAGGCAGCAGATTGCGTTGCAGCACAAGAAGGTCCAAGCAACCCGGGGAGACGTGAAGACATTGCTCATCTGGGTTGATGGCACAGAGCACCTCCAAGGACCTCCTTCACTTCCTCCAACCGTGGTTATTTGCAACCTTGCTTTGTTTTTTTTTTTTCTACTTTGATTTTCTTTTTTGAAATATGGTGTGGCTTTTCAACCAGCTCCTGCGTTTCTTTTATTTCCCTGCTTGGTGCAGTTTGCATTTCCTTGTTTGCTTTGCCTCTTGGCAAACTCGAGTCAAAGAGCTGCATCATCCGTGGGTTCTTCGAATCACTCAGAGCCCTTTGAAACCAAGGGCAAGTATCTGAGCTCTTTGAAAATGTTTGCCTAAAGGCTGATGGTGGTTGTCTGTGTTATTGGGTTATCTTGAGTCCTCTTGTATCGTGTGGCTTTGGCACGTGGACATAGGGTTGGGTGGGAGGAACATCTCAGAGCTTCCCCATAGCGAATCCCAAAGGACCACTTTGGTTAGCAGGGTGGCGACCCAACAACATGAACCCTTTGGGTCCCAAGGCTGGATGCAGCAGGGTTATGCATTTCCCTTTTACGATGAGGGTGGTGAAACACTGGAACAGGTTTCCCAGAGAGGTGGTAGATGCCCCATCCCTAGAAACATTCCAGGTCAGGTTGGACGGGGCTCTGAGCAACCCGATCTTGTTGAAGATGTTCCTGCTCACTGCAAGGGTAGGTGGTCTAGATGACCGTGAAAGGTCCCTTCCAACCCAAACTATTCCATGATCCTATGATTCTACTTCATCTCTCTCTCTGTTTCATACCCAGGATCTGATCCCGGTCCATGTGTTCTCCCCTTCATCTACCAGGAGAGATCCTACTCCTCCTGCGCCGAGGACGGGAGCAGCAAGGGAGCAGTCTGGTGTGCCCTGACCAGCACCTACAACTGGGTTGCAAGGTGAGGGGCTTGACCTTGCTCTGTGGGGGCATCTCTTTCTGCACACACGTGCTCCAGGCGTGTCCCTGCCATGCACATACACATCGCCACATACACACACACGTGCTCCAGGTGTGTCCCTGCAATGCACGTGTCCCTACATGCACACACACACGTGCTCCAGGCATGTCCCCACATTGCACACACCTCCACATGCACACATGTGTGCTCCATGGTGTGTCCCTGCATTGCACATGTGTGTCCCCATACACATGCATGTGATCTACATGTGTCCCTGCCATGCACACCCATATCCCTACATGCACACACACGTGCTCCAGGCATGTCCCTGCATTGTGCACACGTGTCGCCATGCCCACACACGTGCTCCAGGCATGTCCCTGTATTGCACATGCATGTTCCCATGCACACACACACGTTCCAGGCACATCACCATACTGCACACGTGTGTCCCTATGCACATGCTTGTGCCCCAGGCAGGTCACCATGTTGCACAAGTGTGTCCCCGTGCACACAAACATGCTCCATGCACCTCTCTTCATTGCACACACATATCCACATGCACACACACGTGCTCCAGGCATGTCCCCTCACTGCACACCCGTGTCCTGATGCTCAAACACATGCTCCAGGCACGTCATCGCATTGCACATGTGTCCCCATGCATACACACATCCTCCAGACATGTACCTGCATTGCACACGCGTGTCCCCATGCACACACACATGCTCCAGGTACATCACCGCATTGCACATGTGTGTCCCCATGCACACACATGTGCTCCAAACACCTCCCTGCATTGCATATGCATGTCCCCATGCCCACACACATGCTCCCGGTATGTCACTGCATTGCACACGCCTGTCCCCATGCACACACATGTGCTGCAGGCCTGTCATCGCATTGCACACACATGTCCCCATGCACACACAAATGCTCCAGGCACGTCCCTGCACTTCACACGCCTGTCCCCATGTACACACAAATGGTCCAGGCACCACCCTGAATAGCACACGGGAGTCACCAGGCACACACATGTGCTCCAGGCATGTTGCTGAATTGCACACATGTGTCCCCATGCACACATGTGCTCCAAGCATGTCCCCACATTGCACACGCATGTCCCCACACACACACGTGCTGCAGGCATGTCCCCTCATTGCACAGACGTGTCCCCACACACACATGCTCCAGGCATGTCCCCTCATTGCACATGGGTGTTTCCATTCACACACATGTGCTCCAGGCATGTCCCCGCATTGCACACGTGTCCTCATGCACACACACACGCTCCAGGCACCTTCCCGCATTGCACACGCGTGTCCCCATGCACACACACAAGCTCCAGCCACATCACCGCATTGCACACGCCTGTCCCCATGCACTCACACATGCTCCAGGCATGTCCCGCAACATGCTTGTCCCGATGCACACACATGTGCTCCAGGCAAATCACCGCATTGCACACGCATCTCCCTATCCACACACACATGCTCTAAGCACCTCCATGCATTGCACACGTGTACCATGCATTGCACATGTGTGTACCCATGCAAACACACATGCTCCAGGCATGTACCCTCATTGCACACCCATGTCCCCATACACACACACATGCTCCAGGCACCTCCCTCCATTGCACACACCTGTCCCCATGCACACACACGTGCTCCAGGCATGTCCCCACACTACACATGCCAGTCCCCATGCACACACACCTGCTCCAAACATGTCCCTCCATTGCAGATGTGTGTCCCCACGCACACGCACATGCTCCAGGCACGTCCCTGCATTATACACGCATGTCCCCATGCACACACACGTGCTCCAGGCAAGTTGCCGCATTGCACACGCGTCTCCCTATCCACACACACGTGCTCCAGGCATGTCCCCTAATTACACAGGTGTCCCCATGCACACACGTGTACTTCAGGCATGTCACTGCATTGCACACACAAGTCCCCATGCACACACATCTGCTCCAGGCATGTCCCCTCATTGCACATGTGTCTCCCTATCCACACACATGTGCTCCAGGCACCTTCCCGCATTGCACACATGTGTCCCCATGCACACACATGCTCCGGGCATGTCCCCACATTGCACACATGTCCCAATGCACACACACGTGCTCCAGGCATGACCCCTCATTGCACACACATCTCCCTATCCACACACACGTGCTCCAGGCACCTTCCCGCATCGCACACACGCTTCCCCATGCACACACATGTGCTCCAGCCATGTCCCTGCATTGCACACATGTGTCCCCATGCACACATACATGCTCCAGGCATGACCCCTCATTGCACACAAGTGTCCCCATGCACACACATGCTCCAGGCATGTCCCCGCATTACACATGTGTGTCCCAATGCACACACACGTGCTCCAGGCACGTCCCC
Organism: Harpia harpyja; assembly: GCF_026419915.1. NCBI lineage: Eukaryota > Metazoa > Chordata > Aves > Accipitriformes > Accipitridae > Harpia > Harpia harpyja. Next base: position 824,857 of record NC_068963.1, on the reverse strand, counting down.
GCACTGCACACACGTGTTCCCATGCACACACGTGTTCCAGGCACGTCCCCGCACTGCACACACGTGTTCCCATGCACACACGTGTTCCAGGCACGTCCCCACATTGCACACGCGTGTCCCCATACACACACACGTGCTCCAGGCACGTCCCCGCATTGCACACGTGTCTCCCTATCCACACACACGTGCTCCAGGCACGTCCCCGCATTGCACATGCGTGTCCCCATACCCACACACATGCTCCAGGCATGTCCCTGCATTGCACACACGTGTTCCCATGCACACACGTGTTCCAGGCATGTCCCCACATTGCACACGCGTGTCCCCATACACACACACATGCTCCAGCCATGTCCTCGCATTGCACACGTGTCTCCCTATCCACACACACGTGCTCCAGGCACGTCCCCGCATTGCACATGCGTGTCCCCATACCCACACACATGCTCCAGGCATGTCCCCGCATTGCACACGCGTGTCCCCATACACACACACGTGCTCCAGCCATGTCCTCGCATTGCACACGTGTCTCCCTATCCACACACACGTGCTCCAGGCACGTCCCCGCATTGCACACGCGTGTCCCCATACCCACACGTGCTCCAGCCATGGCCCCGCATTGCACACGCGTGTCCCCATACCCACACACGCAGCCCCGCCCACTCCCGCCCCAGCCCCGCGCATGCGCACACCCCTCCCCTTCGCGCCGCTCTCCCCCCTCCCCGCCACGCGCATGCGCAGCCTTACCGCCGCGCCCCTCCTCTCCCCGTCGCGCTTCGCGCATGCGCCCTCCTCCACTACTCCCCCTTCGCCCCGCCCCCGGAAGTAGCGTTGCGGCGCAGCGCGCGAGCGCGGCCGGAAGCGGCTCTGAGGGGAGGCGTTGGGCTGCGGTACCGGTGGGGGCCCGGTGAGTCCGGTGAGGGGCTGCGGTTTACCGGGGGACGGGAGCGGGTGGAACGGGCCTCCCCGTGTCGTCCCAAGCTGTGACATCCCCCACGGGGTGGTGGGTGGGTTGGGAGGATCCACCGCGATACTGGGCCGGGGGCCCACGGTGGTTCCCGGTGGGACGGGGAGGCCTTGAGGGGGTTGGGGGGGGGGGGGAGGTTGGTGGTACCGGGTGGAGCGGGGGGGGCGTTGGGGAATGGTGAGGGGTCCGCGGTGATAGCGGGGAGGGTTTGGTGGATACTGGGGGGGAGTGGGGCGTGCTGGGGGGAGGGTGGTTGTAATGGGGTGGGGGAGGGGATGAGATTCGAGGGCCCGTGTTGATACTGGGAGGGGACTGGGGCATACTGGGGAGGTCTGTTTGCAATGGTGAGGGGGAGGGCGGTGAGATGAGAGGGTCTGGTTGATACTGGGGGGGGGGGCTGGGACGTGCTGGGAGGGTGTGCTTGTAATGGGGGAGGGAGGGCAGTGAGATGGGGGTCTGGTTGATACTGGGGAGGGACTGGGGCGTACTGGGGGAGTCTGGTTGTGATTGCAGGGGGAAGGGCAGTGAGATGAGGGGGTCTGGTTGATACTGGAGGGACTGAGGCATGCTGGGAGGGTGTGCTTGTAATGGGGGAGGGAGGGCAGTGAGATGGGGGTCTGGTTGATACTGGGGAGGGACTGGGGCGTACTGGGGGAGTCTGGTTGTAATTGCAGGGGGAAGGGCAGAGAGGTGAGGGGGTCTGGTTGATACTGGAGGGACTGGGGCGTGCTGGGAGGGTGTGCTTGTAATGGGGGGAGGGAGGGCAGTGAGATGAGGGTCTGGTTGATACTGGCTAGGGACTGGGGCATACTGGGAGAGTGTGGTTGAAATAGCAGAGAGGAGGGCAGTGAGATGAGAGGATCTGGTTGATACTGGGGGGGACTGGAGCATGCTGGGAGGGTGTGGTTATAATGATGTTGGAGCACAGAGAGATGAGGGGGTCTGATACTGGAGGGGACTGGGGCATGCTGGTGTGGTCAGGTTGCAGTGGGGCGGGGGAAGGCAGTGAAATGAGAGGGTCTGATATTGGGGGGAACTGGAGCGTGCTGGAAGGGTGTGGTTGTAATGGGGTAGGGGAGGGCAGTGAGATGAGAGGGTCTGGTTGATACTGGGAGGGACTGGGACATGCTGGGAGGGTGTGCTTGTAATGGGGGGCAGGAAGGCAATGAGATGAGAAGGTCTGTTTGATACTGGGGAGGGACCAGGGCATACTGGGGGGGTTCTGGTTGTAATGGGTTTTGGGAGGGGGATGTGATGGGAGTGACTGGGTGATACCAGGGTAGACTGGGACATACTGGGAGGGCTTGTGGTGTTCTTGGGGGTGGGGGGATATCAGGATATGCAGGGAGGATCCTTGTTGATACTGGGGGAAAACTGGGCTGTGCTGGGAGTATCTGGGGTATTCTGGGGAGTGGAAAAGGGTGAGGGGCTGGGCGGCGGGGGAGTTCCTGGCCATCCCACGGACACTGGGGATTCTGGGCAAGCAAGGGGGTGTCACTGACGCTATGGGGGGGGTGAAAAAAATCGTGTATTTTTGGCCTGGCAGCTCCTACGCAGCTGCGGTTGGAGCCTTTTTCTCTGCTGTGAATTCCTCCATCTCTGCCTCTTTGCTCCCACACAGGCCCCATCCTTCCTTCCACTGAAATTATTCTTTTTCCCTTCCCAACGTATTTTCTTGCTCTTGTTTAGAGCCTGGGGGGCAGCAATTCCTTCGTGGCTACGCTTGATACCCCCAGCTCTTGCTCCGTGGGTAGGACTGGTCACCCCGATCAGTCCCATGACTCTCTCCAAAATGGCAACTCGCCGTCACCCTGTCTTCGCCAAAGCTGTTTTCACCTGGGTTTGGCTCAGCCGCGGCGCTGCCTGCCCAGGGAATACCTCTCCTGCTGTGTTTTAGGAGCACGTAAGCTTTTTTGGGACCCTTGTGGTTGCTTGTCTTGGGCTGAACCCACCAAATCTTCTCTGCTTTGGCACATAGAAGCTTCACTCTGGCAGATGCTTGCTGATTTTTCCTCCAAGTACGTCACCTTGCCACCCTTGTGCTTTTCTCACTTTGCCCCTTGCTGTTCTTCTGGCTCATGAGGTCCACAGGTGCTGCCTGTACACTTTAATCCCTTCCCCAAGGGCAGACTCCTCCGAAACCCCTCAGTTTAAACCAGCCAGCGGTGGTGGATCCTTCCTGACCCCCAGTAAGTCCAGCATCTTGTTCCGTTTCTCTCCCAATTAACATCCCCCTACTGTGGTGGGCCTCAAGGGGCTCCCACATAGCTGTACCCAGCGCTGCAGCAACTAGGGAAACCCTAAAACCTCTCAGTGACTTTGCCATAGTTGTCCCATGGTGCCAGAAAACACTGAATTTATCATCCTGCCTGAATTCATAGTGGCAAGTCAGCCAGGATGTGCTGGATGTCTGGATGGCAGCAGAGACAGCCCTAATATCTGGCTTTTTCAGAGCTGGGGGAAGCATGTTTCCAATGAAAGGCCGGGCATGGGGCTCTTCACCACCATCATGGTTTAACCCCAGCCAGCAACTAAGCACCACGCAGCTGCTCTATCACTCCTCCTCCTCAACTGGACAGGGGAGAGAAAAATGTAACAACAGGCTCATGGGTCAAGATAAGGACAGGGAGAGATCACTCAGCAATTACCATCATGGGAAAAACAGACTTGACTTGGGGAAAATTAACTTAATTTATTGCCAATCAGACCAGAGTAGGGTAATGAGAAATAAAACAAATCTTAAAACACCTTTCCCCCACCCCTCCCTTCTTCCTGGGCACAGCTTTACTCCCGAATTCTCTACCTACCCTCCCCCAGAGCGGTGCAGGGGGACAGGGAATGGGGGTTACGGTCAGTTCATCACACGTTGTCTCTGCTGCTCCTTCCTCCTCAGGGGGAGGACTCCTCACTCTTCCCCTACTCCAGTGCAGGGTCCCTCCCACGGGAGACAGTTCTCCATGAACTTCTCCAGCGTGGGTCCCTTCCATGGGCTGCAGTCCTTCAGGAGCACACTGCTCCAGCGTGGGTCCCCCACGGGGTCACAAGTCCTGCCAGCGAGCCTGCTCCAGCATGGGCTCCTCTCTCCACAGCGCCGCAGGTCCTGCCAGGAGCCTGCTCCAGTGAGGGCTTCTCATGGGGTCACAGCCTCCTTCAGGCATCCCCCTGCTCCGGCTTGGGGTCCTCCACAGGCTGCAGGTGGAGATCTGCTCCACCGTGGACCTCCATGGGCTGCAGGGGGACAGCCTGCCTCACCATAGTCTTCCCCACGGGCTGCAGGGGAATCTCTACTCTGGCGCCTGGAACATCTCCTCCCCTCCTTCTTCACTGACCTTGGTGTCTGCAGGATTGTTTCTCTTACATGTTCTCACTCCTCTCTCCAGCTGCAGCCTCTGTTGTGCAGCAACTTTTTTTTTCTTCTTAAATTTGTTATCCCAGAGGCACTATCACCGTCACTGATGGCCTTGGCCTTGGCCAGCAGTGGGTCCGTCTCAGAGCCAGCTGGCATTGGCTGTGTCGGGAAGCTTCTAGCAGCGTCTCACAGAAGCCACCCCTGTAGCCCCCCCGCTACCATAACCTTGCCATGCAAACCCAATACAACCACCTGCTCGTGCGAGTCTCCCCCTCTGTGTCCATGTCCCGCGCCCAGCCCACTCTGTGCTGTCCTTTTCGGCCCACGCAGGTGATCCCTTTTTTAACACCTGCATTTGAGAGCAGGGGGACCTGAGATGGCAGGTTTCGTTCTCCCCTCTGCTTGGGGAGAGCTTTCTGATCCCCCCCACCCAGTGTCACCCTGATGTCTCAACTCAAAGGGAAGGGCTCCACAGCCTCCGGGTGAGAGTCCTGGCCAAGAAATGGTCTAAATCCACCCCAGAAAGGTGAGCGTGACCCAGGAGAGGGTAACTGTGAGCCTTCATCTCTGCTTCCAGCGTTACTCATGCGGTAAATACTCAGGGCTAGGCTGTTTAAACAACAACGGGAGCGTCTCATGAGTGCCTGCCTCAGCAGGGGACAAAAAGTGGTCATCTCCGTTCATCTAAATAAGGATTTCTGCTGGTTTGGCGTTTTTATTGGCTTTCTCTACTTCTGGCCTTCTCATTTATTCAACCTGCCGTCCCCTTCACCCTTTTCTGTTTCTAATATATTCGACCGTCACCTTCATCTCCTCCCTTTTCGATGAGGGATTCCTCAGCTTTGCTTTATCAGGATGTCCCATCCCAGTGCTCCTGCATTATTACCCTTTGGGCTGATGTTACTTGCTCTGTGCCAGCGAGACCAAATCGCGCCTGGAAACCCTCTCGCTTTGGCCGTGAATTCTCTTCTCTGCACCTTGAGACCTGGCCAGGGCTGGGAGGTGCGGGTGAGGAGCAGGGTTTCTTGGAGCACGTTTTACTCGTTATGCTTTAATGGGCTCAAAGTGGTTATAAATAGTGTTTAGCTCGTTCACTCATAGCTCACCCCCTTGCCTTCCCTTGCAGTTGCCTGGTTGAAGCTGCATCCCCAGCTATGGCGGGCTCCCACTGATAACGGGGTGCTGGGGGGGTTTGGAAAATCCCTTGGAAGGACCCCATCACGTCACCAGCTGTCCGTAATCCTGTGGGCTCCCATGTGTTCATAGCAGCCACCGAGTTTTACCAAATTACACCCCACATTGCAGATGCCAGCGTGGGCCAGTGGCCTCAGGCAGACTCAGCGGTGTCGTGGTTTAACCCCAGCCAGCAACTAAGCACCACACAGCCGCTCGCTCACTTCCCGCCCACCCAGTGGGATGGGGGAGAGAATCAGGGGGAAAAAAAGTCATACTTGTGGGTTAAGAAGAGTTTAATAGAACAGAAAGGAAGAAACTAACAATGATAGTAGTAACAATACTAAAATGACAATAATAATACTAAAAGGTTTGGAATATACAAAACAAGTGATGCACAATGCAATTGCTCAGCACTTGCTGACCAATGCCCAGTTAGTTCCCAAGCAGCAATCCTCCCCACCAGGCCAACTCCCCCCAGTTTATATACTGGACATGACGTCCCATGGTATGGAATATCCCTTTGGCCAGTTTGGCTCAGCTGTCCTGGCTGTGTCCCCTCCCAACTTCTTGTGCCCCTCCAGCCTTCTTGCTGGCTGGGCATGAGAAGCTGAAAAATCCTTGACTCAGTCTAAACGCTCCTTGGCAACAACTGAAAACATCAGTGTTATCAACATTCTTCTCATACTGAACCCAAAACATAGCACTATACCAGCTACTAGGAAGAAAATTCACTCTATCCCAGCCGAAACCAGGACAGGCGGGGTCTTTGTGCCCAGAGTTTATCAGTTCTTGGGGGTCTGACCGCACCAGCAGATCTCCAGCACTTACCAGTCTTTGGGAGGCTTTGGCATGCTGCCTTCCCAGGCTGTACCTTTCCTCTCTTCTGTCTTTTTTTTTCTGGCAGCCATTTCCCTGCTCACATGCACGGGAGTCCCTTCTTGGGCACCTTTAGGGCGGTTTTACGTCTGGCTTTGTGGCAGCTTCCTCACCGTGTTGGTGTCGTGTCAGTGGGAGCGCTCTCCTCTGTGCAACATGGTGCTTGGAGGCCCTTAAAGCATCTGCTGCTCCTGATGTCCCCTCCACCCCGCTGCCTCTCACCGGGATGTCTGTGGACATGGAAGGCAAGACCGAACCACCTGAATTTAGCTGTTTGTGACGAAGACCTCCTTGTTTTAGTTGGTTGCTCTTGTCTGTGCATCAGGCTCTCATGGGGTGTGATTTCACGCAGGGTTTTGAGAGACAGATTGTGCTTCTTCCCGTCCCTTGGCTAAACCAATCCATGTGTGGTGTCCCAAATGGGGACAGCAAATCCAGCCCAGGGGATCCCCACGGTGGATATCAGAGCCCGATGTCTCTTGTCGAGCTGTGCAACCGCTGAACGGGCTCCAGTGGTATCAGTGGGCTTTGATGGAGCTTGGAAAAACGCTGGCCTAAGAGAGGAGCATTTGTTGAGAAGGTGATCTGAAAAACCACCCCGATATGCTCTGGAGCTGAGTTGTGGTATTGAATCCCCAGGAGCTGGGGGCTGGATCCCTCTGTGCATCCACTGCCTGTGCACAAGGCAGGGCTGACAGCTCCTTGTCCCAGACGAGGGGTCAGATAGGCACCCGGGGAGACCAAGCACCCTCCGAGGAGCTTTTCAAACCCCTGCCTGGAAGCTGCCGGCCAGCCAGTATGGTCCTTGATGGTTGCGGACACAGTTGAGGTTGGTCCCTCAGCTGTTGCTCCGACCAGGTAACTATGAGCAGGCCCTGTGAGGAAGTGAATCGCTCCCTGCTATGAATAGCAGCTGCTTATGGGTGCTAGTAACAGGCTTATGGGTAAAAAGGCTTTTAAGTGCTGATCAGGGCCGTTTCTCTGGTGCTAGGTCTGCCCGTCACCTTGATCCCCCGAAGGGGAAAGGGATTGGTGACACCAGGTTTTACAAACTCTCTGTAGTGTCTGTCTTTATGCCTCCTTCTCTTCCTCCCTAGTCTCCCTCCTTTCCTATGTCTCTGTATCTCTCTCTGACCTCCCTCTGTGCTGCTGCCACCCACGTCTTCATCTTCATGCCTCTTTTACCATCTTGCTCCAGCCTGTTGCTCTTCTCACGCTCTCTCCTTTCTCATTTTTGCAGGGGCTGCCATGGAAGGGCAGCTGGGTCCCCCCGCCTGCGAGCCCCCCTTTTCCCAGAGGCTCTCCCCGCTTTCCGAAGGAGATGGGCCTGAAGGTGAAGAAGAGCAGGAGGAGGCTCAGGAGGAGGACACAGCCGGGACACAGCCGAGAGAAGAGCCGGGAGAAGGCTCCCCAGAGCGGCTAGGGCAAGCTTCTCCACGCCGCTCAGGACGGTGCTGCCATGGGCAGGGCTCTCTCGCCCCTCGGGGTGCAGGCAGGCCCTGCCAGAACACTGATGAGGATGAGGGAGCTTCCCTGTGCCACCAGGTGCCGGGTGAGCTACGGCCATGCCGGCGGAAGCACCGGCTGTGCCTGAAGCCCGAGACAAGCCGGGCCCCCACATCCCCGGGACAGGGGGAGAGCGCCGAAGAGCCAGGACCCTCCCGGGGGAAGAGGCTACGGTTGATCTGGGGCCGGACAGGTGACTTCAGACAGAGGACAATGGAGAACGGGCTGGAGGAGGTGCCGCGGAGCAGCGAGGAAGAGGAGGAGGAGAGAGGGTCTCGGTCCTGCTCTCCCGAGCTGCCCCTTTCCGGCGATGCCCGTCCCAAGCCGGACTTTGTGCAACTGATTGACGAGCGCGGCATCTACTCCACCGCCAAGCTGGTGCTGGGGAGCACGGTGGGTGAGCTGGAGGAGGCAGCAGCGGTGGGGCTGCCAGCCCATCCAAAACGGGGAGCGAGCGGCGTCAGCGAGCTGGAGATCCGCGAGGTGATCGTGGACGAGAAGCCCTTCCAGTGTGGCGTCTGCGAGAAGGCCTTCAAGCGGGCCTGGGAGCTCTTCAGCCACGAGGTGGTACACAACGAGGAGCGTCCCTTCCGCTGTGACCTCTGCCAGGCCTCCTTCAAGCGCCACTCGGACTTCAAAAGCCACCGGCTGGTCCACACAGAGGAACGACCCTTCCGCTGCGAGCTCTGCGGGAAGCGCTTCAAGCGTTCCTCCAACCTCCAAGAGCACCGGCGCATCCACAGCGGCGAGCGTCCCTTCCGCTGCCCCCGCTGCGCCAAGAGCTTCAAGACCCCCTACGAGCTGCAGCGTCACGCGCTTACCCACTGCGCCGAGAAGCCTTTCAAGTGCGCCGACTGCGGGAAGGACTTCCCCACCTCCAACGCCCTCCTCCTCCACCAGCGCCAGCACTGCGACGACAAACCCCACGTCTGCGGGGTCTGCGGTAAGAAGTTCACCTACGGGCACAGCCTCAAGGTGCACGAGCGGGTGCACACAGGTGACCGCCCCTTCGTCTGCCCGCTCTGCGGCAAGGGCTTCAAGCAATCCAACGCCCTCTCCTCCCACGAGCGAGTGCACACCGGTGAGCGTCCCTTCGTTTGCAAAACCTGCGGGAAGGCCTTCAAGCAGTCGTCGTACCTGGTGATCCACGAGCGGGCACACACAGGGGAACGTCCTTACAAGTGCGAGGTGTGCGGGAAGGCCTTTGCCCGGCCCTCCTTGCTCCTCCAGCACCACCGCGTGCACAGCCAGGAGCGGCCCTACAAGTGCAGCTTCTGCCACAAGTTCTTCAAGGACCTGGCCTACCTGGCCGTGCACGAGAAGGTGCACACGGGTGAGACCCCCTACAAGTGCAGTGTTTGCGACAAGGGCTTCGCTCATCCCTCCAACCTGCTGCAGCACCAGCGCGTTCACCGCGACGGCTGAGCCCCGGCGCGGCATGCGCAGCCACGGTGTCGTCAGGCCACGGCGGCCCTAAGCACGCCGCCACTGACAGCAGATGAGCCCCAGGCTGGGGGACCCTGTACGTGCGCCTGAGGGCCGGCGTGGACCCCCAAAAAGCTGCGGCACTTCTCCTGAGCCCCAGCTCTTCGCCGAACCTGGACTCATGCCATGCTTTCCTCCTCCCTCCAAGGGATCCCAGCAGGACCCTCCCCAAGCCTGTGGGCCAGGATGGCTGCAAGCTCCTGGTGGGCATGCCGTGGCTCATGGCACACCACCAGCGGGCAGGCAGGAGCCCTCTTCTTTGCCCTTGTGTGGGGAGGAGGGCTGAGACCCCTTCTAAGTAATCCCAAGATCACCTTCCCCAGTCATCCCAGTGAGCATGGCTCAGCCTGGGCTGGGGGCTCCCAGGGAGTTGGGGCACACTGTTGCCTGCAATAGGGGACAGACTTGCCTGTCTTTTGGGGAGGGAGATACGACAATGGTACGGGTAGCGGAAAGGATCACGGGGAAGAGTGAGGAGCGGGCACCTCCCTTTCCCCCGAAGCCTTTTTGGGTTCAAGTGTCCCGTCCATATCTCATGCTGCTGCTAATGACCCAGTTAATCACCCCCTTTTTTTCTGCCCCAGGGTGCTGGCGGGGCTGGTAGGGAGCAGAAGAAAGGGGGGGACATGCTGCTGCCGTCCATTTTGGGAGCCTCAGCAAGTTACACCTGGCGCTGTAAGTTCTTCTCCAACCGCTCCTGGGACTTTCCAGGCAGGAACCTGGATGGGGTATGGGCAAGCGAGACATGACCAGCTCCCTGCATCATCATCCTCTTCCTCCTCTCTCGCTTCCCAGAACTACCCCTGCGCTGCTGCTGGAGCCTGGATTTGTGCCCCCTTGGCTGATGGCTGCCAGGCGGAGGGTGGCACATGGACCTTTGCTCGCGAGGGTGAGACAGGAGCCCTGTCCTCACCTGCGCTGATGCCCTTGGACTCCTGGATATCCCAGGTCCCACCCTGTCCCCCCTTTTCGTACAGTCCCTGTAGCGCTGGGAATGGGGGGGGGGCGGGGGTGGGTTGTGTGCGTTCCTTGGCGCTCTGCACACTAATTACAGGATGGTTATTTAATGATGGCTCTGTCTCATCACCTCCTCCAGCTTGTGGCCGTGTCTAGCTGGGTCTTGACACGGGCTTTTGGTGCTGGTACAGTCCTTGGTGGTCTTACCTCTTTCCCACCCAGTACCTTTTCCCAGTGCCCTTCAGCCATGCGTGGGAAGTCACCTGGCATGTGTTGCCAGCAGATGTGGTAAGGAGAGACCTGCAAAATCGCAGGTGTGGGGTGTATCCCACTTGGCACTGCTGAGCCTGCACCCCACAGGTGTGTGCAAGATGGGCCAGCAAGCCATCTTTGGGATTTGGGCTGGTGGATCCCCCTGCAAGGATGGTTGTGGGCCTCCTGGTCATGTTGGTCTCCCCTGCCCCACAACTTCCCAACTTCCATTTCGGCCCTTGAGACAGCGCTGGGGCAGCTCTGGCCTCTTCATAAGGCTGTTCCTGGCTGCAGGTTGTGAGGTTGTGATTGATTTCGGGGTTGAGCCTGTCCCTGAATGTCCTCTGTAGCCCAGCTGGTGGTGGACACATCTCAGCAGGTTCCCATCCTGGGATCTGCTTTGTCCACGTGTCCCTGTGGTGGCAGGCAGGGGCTGTCCAAGCAATTGATGGAGATCTGGGGTTGCATTCAACTGCTGAGACCATCAGAGATGATCTGGGGTACGCAGCTGGCCTTCAGCTCCTCTTCCAGGAGAGCCTACATCTCTTATAGTGCCGATGTCCTATATGCCAGCCCCGCTGTGAGTGTCTGGGGTGATTGAGGGCATCTCAGGTGGCACTAGGTGGGTGGTAGCTAGACTCTGTGTGCTCTCGTGGTTGGACAAGTTCTAGCCTTTGATGGGCATCCTGCCCTGTGGGATCTCCAGCCTTTGGGATCCTGGAGGCCAAAGGGAGGTTTACCTTCCTGATCTGCTGCATTTCAGATGTGGGGAGAGGACCATCTCTGGTGGTTCAAGCCTCAGGGTGGCTGCTCCCAGAGATGCCTGTCTTGGAACTGAGGCTTTTTTCATGTGCTGGGATCACGCGTTGTGTGATCACCAAGCGATGGTGGTCACCAAGCAATGGATAAGATAACCAAATTATGGCCTTATGGCCAACAACAGCTTGGTAGTTGGCAAGGAAAGGGATGGTCTCATTGCTGGAGGAAATTATTTCAGGTTTTGTGCTGCTTGGCTGTCCTGCAGACCCTCTGCTCCCCTCTCAGCTGGGGCCTGGGCTGCCAGCAGAGAACCGTGAGCTACCAGGCAAGAGCACGTCTTGTGCCCCCATGAACCTCAGCAGGGAGGTTCCCCACGGTTGGGTCCCCAAGGGATGGTGGCAGGCTGGGGGCACAGGGCAAGGAAAATGGGGCTCTGTGGCCATCCCAAAACGCATCCAGGGAGGACGCCTGAGTATTCAGGGTTGTGGGGTAATGCACTTCGCAGCTCTGGCACCTGGCATGGTCAAGAAAAGGGGGGGACTTGCCTCCATCCAAGGGCTGGGGGAAGCTGTGGCAGAGGAGCACAAAAGCAGCTCATGTTCCACCCCCCCAGCACTCATGCCCATCACACCTAGAGGGTTGGGGACCCCCTTTTAATTCGTTTGCACCCCTCCTTCTGCTCCTCTGCTCCTTTAGCTCAGCCTTGCACTGGCTGCCAGGTTCGTTGGGCTCCTCCTGAGCCACAGGGGCTGCTCAGAGGGTGTGAAGGTGGGTTAAATATCACCACACTGGGCAACAGCCCCCCCACCTTGGTCGGCTATTTCAGGGCTCATGGTATAAGTCATTGGTACTGGCTGCTTTTGAGATGTCCTGCCCATCAGCTGCTGCTTTGCAGTCTTCAGGAAGGCAGATTAGGGAAAAGGGCGGCAGCGGGAGCCTAGTGCGACCCCCGGGGCACGAGCTTGGGGGGGGGGGGCTGGCATCATGGGGCAGTGTCTTCTGTCATGAGCTGTGTTGTCTCAGTGTCAGGGTCCTCGGAGGCTTCTGCCTTGGTGGGGAGGTAGATGGCCCCCATGGGCTGGAAGGACGTTGCCGAAGTGCTCTGGTCCCTGGGGTGCTGACGGGCTGTGAGATGGAGGGGACACCGGGCTGTCACCAGGCTCTAGCAGATGCTGAGCTGATCCCCATCTCCCTGTCCCCCTGGATTTTGGGGTGGCCGGAGTGAGGATCGTGAGTTTGAGGGGGACACATAGGGATGGGACTGTCACCTCCAGCCTCGGCTGCTGCCATGCACCTCCTCTTCAGGTTGAGCCACAGCAGGACCCCGCTCAGCAGCATGACCAGGGCCAGCAGTGCTATCAGCACCGAGCAGGATGGTGAAGCACCTGGGGTTGGGAGAACAGACTTGGGATCCCATTTCCAGCCAAGACCAGTAACAGCATGCAAGAAAACCTAACACTGAACACAGCCTGACCTCCCCCAGCAGCTCAGCGGGTGGTGGAGATGGGCTTTCCTTAATTAGTCTTCACATTAAGACCCATTTCCCTGTGTGGACGATGGGATGGAGGGGTCAAAGCGACCTTCCATGTTCCTGCTGCTGTTACAACCTCCATCAGTTCTCTGGTGCGTTGTCCCACTTAGGATTTGGGGTGCTACATCTCACACAGGCCTTTTTCTGACCCTCCTCCATCCTTCAAAGTTGTCCCAGCTCTACCACAACCTATCTGAGAAACAAGGGCTGGTCCTGGGTTTGGGGTGGGGGGAAATAAGGAAATTTGGGCTCCAAGAAGAAATGGGAGGGGTGAGTGTGTTTTGGGCTCAGGAAAGCATCTCCGATGCTCCCAAGGGTGATGGAAAATGAGGCGCATCCCCCAGGAAAGGCCCTCAAGAGCTTGCGGGGATGAACATGTGCCACCTTTCCACTTTCTTCTCTCCTTGGGACCTTATTCTCCCCACCCAGCACAGACACCACGGAGCATCCCGGTGCTCACCCTTCGGCTTTGTGCACACCACGCCAGCTGCCGAGCCCTGCCTGCACGGCCCCAGCCCTGTCTCTCTCTGCTGGCACTCCAGGAGCAGCGACTCAGTCCCCCGGCAGCTCAGCCCCTCCAGCAAGGCATGGCCGTCCCCCCGGCTTTGCTGGGCTCCGACGGGCGCCGACAGGGCTGGCCCGCAGCCCATCTGCCTGCAGACCACCTCGGCTTCCAGCAGGCTCCAGCCAGTGCTGCACACCCCATGCCAGGTAGCGTTGTAAAGCACCTCCACCCGTCCTGCGCAGGTACCGGAGCCATCCTGCACCCGTACCTGCAAGGGGTTTGTGCCTGCAAGAGGATGCAAAGGGGGTGAGACAGCCCCCTCCAGCCCCGCAGGCAGATGGGAGAGGGGCGTGCAAGGCACACACGCATGCAAGGATGGGCGTGCATGCCATGTGTCTCCTGTACCTGCTGCACCATTCCCCCCCACCCCGCCCAGCTCCCTTGCAAGGTCATTCCCAACTGATGTTCCACCAGTGTTGCCAGCTTCCCAATCCCAGATAAAACCCTTTTTTGGGGTATCTGAGCATTCCCCCCTTCCCGGGGACCACCTGAGCACACGACTCCCGCGTCTTCATCGTGGTTGCAGTTATGGAGTCCCCAGTTCCTAAAGCCGCACTGGGAGAAGGTGGTCTCCGTGCCAGTGCACTCCACATTGTCCAGCCAGATGGGGTCCAACCCGTGCCCGAAATGAGCTTGGTCCGGCACTGACACGGCTGTCCCGCAGCCCAGCTGCCGGCAGACCACCTTGGCATCCTTCAAATCCCAGCTGTCATCACAGATGGTCCCCCACTGGTGTTCGTGAAACACCTCAACTCTTCCAGCGCAGCGGTTTGGGCCGTTGGCCAAGCGGACCTGCACCTCTGTGATGTTGGCATCTGCCAGGAGAAATCCGGTTAGGAAAGGAGAACAGGGCACCCATCACCTCACAAAAAAAAAAAAAATCCCCAAACCAGAAGCCTGAGTGCAAATACAGAGTCATTACGGTCCCCCCCAGCAAGGGATGTGACTCCCCCCAACCCTTCCAGGGGAGCATGGCTGTAGGTATGGACTTCAGTTGCACCTTCATATCCTAAAATGGTGATGTCTCCTCCATGCAAGTATGTGGACCAGACAACGGAGTCCAGGCTGGGAATTTGGGGTCGGGTGGTCCCCTCGAGACAGGGCTTGGCTCGCTTAGTGCCGTGGGGAGGGGAGGGGTGTGAAGGTTTCAATGAGATGTTGGTTATGAATGGGGTGGGAACCTGTTGCTGGGTTGGGGGCAAGCCTAGCCAAAAAGAGGCTACGACCCTTTGCCAGCTCCTCTCCCCCAAAAACATGCCTTCCCAGGACTAGCGTCATCCCAGAGGCAGCCAGATGCAGAATGGACCCTCCTCTGTGGGTGTGTGTGTCCCTCCAGATGCCCTGTGTCACAGGATGGGACCTACCTGAGCACACCACGCCAGCATCTTCTCCGTGGTGGCAGTTACTTTGCCCCCAAGGACGGGCTCGGCACTGGTCGAGGGTATCCTCGCTGCCGGTGCAGGTCACATCATCCAGCCAGATGCGCCCCGTCCCCTGCCCGAAGCGAGCCCGACCGGGGGCTGCCTCAGCTCTGCCGCAGCCCACCTGCCTGCACACCACTGCCGCGTTGTTCAGGTCCCAGCCGTCATCGCAGACCGTCCCCCACTGCCCGGCGTAGAGCACCTCCACCCTCCCGGCGCAGCGGTTCGGTCCTGCCAGACGGACCTCTGCCCTGACCTCATCTGCAGGCAGAGAAGCAGGCGATGCAGCGTTGAGGACAAGAGGACCGCATGTCCAGGGAGGGGGCTTTCTGGTGGCAGCAGCCGGGTTGCAAACCTAGGGCAGATGCCCAGCCACGGTGGGATGGGAGGACAGATCCTGCCCTAAGCCCTGCCTGCAGAGACGTGCAGGCGGGCATGGCCCTTGGGGCTTTGTAAGCACCGCCAGGCACTTACGTTCAGCTTCCAGACTCAGTCCCTGATGGGGAAGGGGAGAAATAAATCCCCCCTCCCCCTTTGAGACCCTCACTGGGACCCAGCAGACTCTCGGTGCAGCCCGCATCCCAAACCAGGTGTCATTGACCTTTTTCCCCCCCTTCCCTGCTCAGCCGTGCCAAGGGCAGTTGGATCGGGGCAGCTCCACGGGCTACTGGGGTGTGGGGATGGGGACCAACGCTGTCTGCCAAGGGGACAAGCGCCCGTGCCCTTGAAATCTCCATCCTGCAGGCAAAGCTGCTGGGGTTAGATTGGAGAGGAAAAGGCTTTTTTTGGGGGGGGGGTGGAGAGAGCAGCTCCAAGCTGTGCTTTTAGGACCCTGAAAGAATGAGCATCACCTGAGCAGATCACGCCGGCGTCCTCTTCGTGGGTGCAGCTGTTGATTCCCCAGGGCCTGGCCCGACACTCCACGAGGGCGTTCTCCCCCCCGACGCAGGCGACCCTGTCCAGCCAGATGGGATCCAGCCCCCTCCCGAAAGAAGCCCCTGTTGGGGCCGCGGTGGCCGTCCCACAGCCCAGCTCCCGGCAGACCACTGCCGCATCACTCAGGTCCCAACCGTCATCGCAGACCGTCCCCCATTGCTGGTTGTGAAAGACCTCCACTCTCCCGGCGCAGCGATGCGGGCCGTCCACGAGCCGGACAGTCAATGTGTTGGTTATGCTGGTGACTGGAAGCACCGCAGAAATGTCACGATGGGTTGGGGACACACGCGGTGCCGGTGGCAGCGCCCAGGGCTGGGGCAAAAGGAACCCACATCCCAGGAAGGGCTTGACCATCCCCCTGTAGCATCGCCCCAGAGGCAGCAAGATGCAGGATGGACACCGCCGGTCCCACCGGGACACCCTGTGTTGTAGGAGCAGGACCTACCTGAGCACATCACGCCGGCATCTTCTCCATGGTGGCAGTTAGTCTGGCCCCAGGGACGGGCTCGACACTGGGCGAGGGCGTCCTCGCTCCCGGTGCAGGTCACATCATCCAACCAGATGCGCCCCGTCCCCTGCCCGAAGTGAGCCCGACCGGGGGCTGCCTCAGCTCTGCCGCAGCCCACCTGCCTGCACACCACCACCGCATCGTTCAGGTCCCAGCCGTCATCGCAGACCGTCCCCCACTGCCCGGCGTTGAGCACCTCCACCCTCCCGGCGCAATGATGTGGCCCGTCCACCAGCCGCAGGTGGGATGAGCTGGAGTTGCCTGCTTTTGTGGAGAGAGAAATAGGTGGACACATGGCTGGAGGGCACCCCCACATCCCTGGACCACCCCCTGCCTGCATCCATGGACTACCCCCACCTTCAGCACCCCACGTGCCTCCAGGAAGGAGCAGGGCAGGGTCAGCATTCAGGCATTGATAGCACTGATTAAAAAAGGCATTGACATGACCGGGTGCTGTCATTTTACTGGGGGGGACAAAACCCTGGGCCTGATGCCTGGCTGCAGGGTTTGGGTTGGAAGGGACCTTTAAAGACCATCTAGTCCAACTCCCATTCCACGGGCAGGGACATCTTGCACTAGATCAGGTTGCTGAAGGCCCTGTCCAACCTGACCATGACCACTTCCAATATAGACTCATAGAATGTTTTGAGTTGGAAAGGAGCTTTAAAAATGCCCTAGTCCAACCCCCCCTGCAATGAGCAGGGTCATCTTCCACTAGATGAGGTTGCTCAAAGCCCCATCCCACCTGGCCTTGAACACTTCCAGGGATGCAGCATCCACAACTTCTATGGGCAACCTGTGCCAGTGTCTCGCCACCCACATTGTAAAAAATTTCTTCTTTATGTCCAATCTAAATTTACACTCTTTCAGTTTAAAACCCTTGCCCCTTGTCCTGTCACTACAGGCCCTGGTAAAAAGTCACTTTCCGCCTTTCTTATAAGCCCCCTTTATATATCGAAAGGCTGCAAGAAGGCCTTCTCCAGGCTAAACAACCTCAATGCTCTCAGCCTTTCTCCACAGGAGAGGTGTTGCATCCCTCCGACCGTTTTTGTGGCTCTCCTCTGGACCAGCTCTAACAAGTCCACATCTTTCTTGCGCAGAGGACCCCAGATCTGGACGCTGGGCAGGGGTCTCACTACAGCGGAGTAGAGGGGCAGAATCGCCTCCCTTGACCTGCTGGCCATGATACGGCTGACCTTCTGGGTTGCAAACGCACATTGCCGGCTCACATCCAGCTTTTCATCCACCAGTACCCCCAAGTCCTTCTCCGCAGGGCTGCTCTCAATCCCTTCATCCCCCAATCTATACCAATACTGGGGGTTGCCCCAACCCAGGTGCAGGACCTTGCCCTTGGCCTTGAGGTGAAAGTGCAGGACATACGCATGGGTGAGAGCTGCAAGAAGCTCCTACACCAACCCCGCACACACAGCATCTCCAGAGGGGGCCAGCTGCCTGCCCCTGGGTACCAGCAGGAGCTCTGCTTCTGGCCAGCCCCATCCCTGCTCTCACCTGCGCACACCACGCCAGCGTCCTCCCCATGGTGGCAGTTGTGGATGCCCCGCGTCTTGGCTTGACACTTGTCCAAGTCGGTTTCCTCCCCCGTGCAGCTCACGTCGTCCAGCCAGATGGGGCCGGCTCCCCACCCAAACCGAGCCGAGCTGGGGGCCGAGAGGGCCACCCCGCAGCCCAGCTGCCGGCAGACCACCATCGCGTCACTCAGGTCCCAGCTGTCGTCGCAGACCGTCCCCCACTCGTTGTTATAAAACACCTCGACCCTCCCGGCGCACTTGCTTAAACCACCCACCAGGCGAAGCCTGGGGCTGTTGGCAATTCCCGAGCCTGAAAAATACCCAAAAGTGAGCATTATTAGGGACATGCTTGTGCATCTTAACACCTGCTGGGTTGGAGAGGGCAGGACATCCCCGTGGCAGGTCTGGGTGGTGTTGGTGCAGAGACCTTGCCCTTTATCAGGGACTTGCCGGAAAGTGAGCACAGGGGTTTTTGCAGGGTGGAAGGAGGTACAGAAGATCCCTTCCACCGGTTGCACCCTGAGGGTGGTTGCACCCTGGTTCAGAGGTCGGGACAGGAGAAAGCACACATCTCCACCTGAGGGACACTATGCTGGGAAGAATGGATCTACAAGGGTCCTTCCCAGTGTTTCTCCACGCTTTCCTTCCCCCTTGCTTGGAAGCTGCATCACCTAGGTTCACCTGGCGCTACCCACTTCTTCCCCTAGGGGAGATGGCAAAGGATCTTTTTGTGATTGTCCCTGTCCTGACTGCTTCTGACTGCCGCATTGACCTGTCTGTGGAGGTTGACCTTCCAAGGCCAAGGCTAGACTGGTGGCAGCTAGCTCAAAAGTGGTGTATGACATGAGAGCAGCTGGTTCCAGTGCATCTTTCTGCATTTACCTGCACATCTTTGCATTTTACAGTGCCGGCAGAACAAGTCGCTCTGCCTGCTCTTGAGCACCCACGCACGTTCCAGCTACCGTCCCCAAAGGGTGCAGGTGCTTCACACCATGAAAACATCTTGGACACCTCCAACGGTACCAGACACTGAGGCATGTCTTAAGCCATGCTGCTTTTTTTGCCAGCATATCGTATTTTTCCGTGTCTCTGAACACTGTTATTTTAACATGGTTTCTACTGATCTGGGCAATTTGTTGGCCAACTTGGTCCCAAACTGTTCCCAGCCTGCAGAAGGGTAGGGCTTGGTCCATCTTACGGAGAAAGCATGTGGTGAGAGTTACCTGAGCACACAACGCTGGCGTCTTCCACGTGGTTACATGCATGGTGTCCCCAAGGCTTGACCGGGCATTCAGCAAGGGTGGCTTCTGTCCCGAGGCAACTCACCCCATCTAGCCAGATGGGGCCAGATCCTTGCCCAAAACCAGATAAACCTGGGGCTGACACGGCCGTCCCGCAGCCCAGCTGCCGGCACACCACAGCTGCATCATTCAGGTCCCAACCATCGTCACAGACGGTCCCCCACTGCTGGCTGTGAAAGACCTCCACCCTCCCGGCGCAGCGGTGCGGGCCATTCACCAGCCGCAGGGCTTCTGAACTCCCCAGGTCCAAGTCTAAAAACAGAATCGGAGGACAATAAATCCTTGCCAGAAATGCTTGCCTGTCCCGTGGTTGGCAATGCAGTGGCCCTCCCCTTGCAAGGGGTTTTGCAAGGTGTCCACCAGCATGTAGCATTTCTGCTATTGCTGCACACTGGGTGTGCATGCCTGAACACCTTTTGGGACAAGCCTGTGAGGACCATGCCCAGTAGATTGTGAATTTGGCTAAATTACTGAGGAGCTCCCATGATGTGAGTATCCCCATGGGGACAAGCAGGCAAGGAGGCACCAGGTGCATCATGCACCTGAGCGAGGAATAGCTTGGTGAGGAGGAGAGACTCTCCAAGGACTAGAGGCTGTGTGGTATCATGTATCAAAAAAACCCCACGGGGCAGCTGCAACCCTGGTATGTCAGGGCTCTTTGCGCTTGATGGAAAGCCTCCATTTTACAGGCTTGGGATTTCTGGGAATCCCGGGCTTGGGATTTCCAAGCCCTTTGCCTGAGAGAAGCCAGGGACTGGTAGACCACGAAACAGAAAACACCTTGTGCTTCCTGATAGGACCACAGCAACAAGGGGTGGTTGAGCCAGGACAAGGAGGAGGTGGATGGGCGAATTTGGTCAGAATGCACGGCCTCCCCCAGGGGAGGACTGATCCCCAACTCACCGCCACTGACCTGTGGCCACAGAGCACGAGACGCTTGCATGCCCACTCGACTTGCAGCTCTCAGCGCCCCAGAACTTGACCTTGCATTCGAAGAGGGCCTTCTCTGTCCCGGTGCACTCCACGGCATCCACCCAGATCAGGCCATCTCCTGTCCCAAACTGGGTAGACCCCACGGCCGAGCGCGCCGTCCCACAGCCCAGCTGCTGACACACCACATGCGCTTCGGCCAGGTCCCATCCGTCGGTGCAGATGCCCCCCCAGCGCTGATCATGAAACACTTCAACTTTGCCAGAGCATGGGTCTGAGCCGTTTACCAGGCGGAGGCTTCCGAGGTCAGAAATGCCCGATCCTACAACATCAGAGAGCGTACACGTGATAAGGAGATGATACCTTCTGCCCTGTGAAGCCTCTGGCTGCCAGCAATGGGTTTACATCAGAGGTTCAGGAGCCTTGGGGGTCAAGGATGCTCTTGCGATGACAGAGAGGGCAGACCTTTGAGGTGTGATGTGAACTGGCCCAAGTGGTGCCCAAGGCTTGATTAGCATGGCCTTGACCAGACTATAGTCAATGGACCTTATATAGTTTGCCTTCCTAAAGCAGACACATAGGGCAGGGCCAAGTCGCCAAGATGTAGGTGTCCTTGTGCTATTTGGGATTCCTGGAATACCTCACCTGCCCTCCAGCTGCTGCTCCTGAAGGACACAGGTTTTCCTGGAGGATCTCTTAGCCCAACTAGGGTGAGATGCTACCTTCCCATGCTGGGGCAACTGAATTCAGTGCTGGCTGTCTCAGTCAGTGACACCCGGATATTAAATCCATCCTGATATTAAGTGATCTGGTTGTAATCCAGTGGCCCCAGCTTCTTAAAAGGCACTAAAATGGGCTGAGGGTTTCCTCTGGCAGAAAGTCAGAGCTGGAGAGGAGAGAGAAGGATGGGTGGTGGGCTCTCATGGGCTCATGCAGCTCTGAGCATCATGGGGTACATCTACCATGGATCAGCTGAAGGTGTCAGAGGGTCCTCCCTGACCGTGATGGGAGAAGACCCATCTGTACTGCCATCTGCCCTGCTGTGAAGAAGGAGGTGGCTGTGTTTTAATTTGCCTGATGAGAATAGTCTCTGGCCCATGCTAACTGCCAGGATTTGTGATAAATAACATCAGCCAAAAGCGTGCTGGAGACCGTATTTTTAGCCATAGCCGTGCAAATGGGCAAGGCATTTGTTTTTCTCGGACTTTAATGTCCGCGTACAGCTGCCCTGTTCTACCAGAATGGACCACAGGGGGCTGACTTCAAAGCAAAGGGTCTCCAGGCTGGCTGCAAACTGTTCCTGCGTCACAAGATCTTGCACCCATAGGGGAAAGCAGAGTCAAACCCCAGAGCAAGTGGACTATGGCAAGGTTTGCCATGGTGCTCCTGGTGCCATGACAGGCGGTGGTTACCTGAGCACACCACGCTGGCATCTTCGCCATGCTCGCATCCATGGACACCCCAGGCCTTGGCTCTGCATTCAGAGAGGGCTGCCTCGGTCCCCATGCAGCGCACGTCGTCCAGCCAGATGGGTCCCTGTCCCTGCCCGAAGTGAGCCCGCCGCGGAGCCGATACCACCTTCCCACAGTCCAGCTGCTGGCACACCACTTTGGCATCCGCGAAGTCCCAGCTGTCATCGCACACTGTCCCCCATTTCTCATCGTGAAACACCTCGACCCTCCCAGCGCAGCGACCTGGGCCATCCACCAGCCGGACTGGGGTGAAGCTGGAAACAGCTGAGCCTGCAAACAGGCAGGGAGATGCTCAGAGCATCCAGCCCCTTCATGAGAGGAGGAGGGACGCTGCGTTTTGGCACGTAGCTGGTGCTGTGTGGTTACATCGTGTCTGAATGCACAGCATCTCATTCCCACCTCATGGAGGAACTTTTCAAAGGGTTTAGGGGTACTTGACCCAGCAGCAAGTGGGGTGAAGCTGGCATCTTGCTCCCAACTGGGACGGGGGAAATTACCAGTGCATCCTGACTCACTGCTGGTGCTGGAGTGAAACCCACCTGAGCATACCACGCTGGCGTGCTTTCCGTGGCTGCAGCTGCTCTCTCCCCACAGGCTTGCCTGGCATTTCGTAAGGGCTGGCTCTGTCCCCTGGCAGTTCACGTTGTCCAGCCAGATGCGTGGGGGTCCGGAGCCGAAGTCCGCCCCCTCCAATGCTGGCAGTGCCGTCCCGCAGCCCAGCTGCCGGCACACGACCTCGGCGTCCTGCTTATCCCAGCCGTGGTCACAGATGGCTCCCCACTCCTCCTGGTGAAGCACCTCAACTCTGCCAGCACAGCGGTGCGAGCCGTTTGCCAGCCGCAGATGAGCCAGCTCGGGGATGATTGAGTCTGCAAACACCCAAGAGAGTTATTGATGCCTTCAGACAGCCACCAGTTTCCCTCCGTGCTTATTCTATTGCAATTAAGCTCCCAGCCCCTCTTCAAGCTGCCAAAAGGCACAGATGAGGGGAGAACAGGAGGGGTGAAACCCAAAACTCCCACCAGGAGCACCCTGCACCAGACCATATCCCTGCAGAGGGTGGTCCACACTGGTCCCCAGCCCCACTCCCTGCAAGAACTGCTTGCCAGGTGGGTCACTTTTGATGAGCTTCCCTGCAATGAGTTGGTCCTGGTTTTGGAGCTGGAGGGTTCCCGGTGGGGTGGGAAATAGGGATCCCTGCAGGAATGCCTCCCACCGCCTTAAATAAACATCTTGGGATGGGAAGAGCAGCCCTCCAATGGGACCATCAGGTAGAGGGACGGTCCGGGAAAACCCCACTGGTTGCTGATGCTGACCCCCAGCCTTACCTGGGGGTGCAGACCTGCCATCATGACAGCTCCCCTCCCCCACCCGCCGCCTCGTGTGGAGCAATGCCGAAGGAGCATTGGTCACCTGAGCAAACCACGCCAGCATCTTCCCCATGGTAGCAATTATTGATGCCCCACGGCCGGGCCTGGCAGGCAGACAATGTGCTCTCCCTCCCTGTGCAATTCGTCTCGTCCATCCAGATGATGCCATTCCCGCGCCCGAACTGACCCCCCCTGGGGGCCGACAGTGCTCGTCCGCAATCCAGCTGCCGGCAGACAACCTCAGCATCCAGCAGGTCCCAGTTGTCATCGCACACGGTCCCCCACTGCTTGTTATGGAAGATCTCAACCCTGCCAGCGCAGCGGCTGCCATAGTTCACCAGCCGGACCTGGTCGCCCTCCGAGTTACCTAAAAGAGCAAAATATGGGAACAGGCCAGCACGCTGCGACCCATGGGTAAGGAAAAGTGCCCTGGCACCTTCCCAGGCTGCTGAGTGTTGCACCAAGTGCTGCAGGCTCGTCTAATTACCACAAAAAGAAGCTGGCTGATCCCCAGTGCCTGCTGGCTAAGGGGTGAGAGGTTGCAAGCTGCACCGCAGCAGCATCCCACCCACTGGCATCAGCACCAACCCCTCCAGGAGGACACCCAAAATTCCTCCAGCCGCCCAGATGCCCCGTGACACTCTGTGATGGAAACGCCCACGAAAAGGACACGTTGTCCAGGGCTGCTTGCAGAAGTGGAAAATTAAGGTGAGGGACCAAAGACCCACCACTTCTCGTGCCGTGTCGCTCCCGAGGGGGTTACCTGCGCACGCCACGCCAGCTGCTCTCCCATGGTGACAAGTGCCGTTGCTCCAGGGCTTCGCCTTGCACGCAGAGAGGGCGGTCTCTGTACCCATGCAGCTCACGCTGTCAGGCCACATTTGCCCGGGTCCTTGCCCAAAATGCGACCCGCCAGGTGCCAACAGCACTCTCCCACAGCCCAGCTGCCTGCACACCACTCGAGCTTCGGCCAGACCCCAGCCCTCGTCACACAGGGCTGCCCAGGTGCCGTCGTGAGTGATCTCCACCCTGCCTTCACAGCGCGTCGAACCGTTGGCCAGGCGGAGCTCAGTGGCCATGGACACCCCTGAAGCTGCCAACGACACGCAAGGGTAAATGCACCAGGAGAGTCACAGATGCTTCTGCTCCAGCCTGAGCATCCTCCGTGTGCGGTGAGCACCCAAACAGGAGACCAAGTGCCCAAAATGCTCAGCATCCCCTTAAAAGGGGCTTTATTGCAAAGACACTTATTGCAAAGTCACCTTATCATAGAATCATAGAGTGGTTTGGGTTGGAAGGGACCTTTCAAGGTCATCTAGTCCAACCCCCCTGCAGTGAGCAGGGACATCTTCAACAAGATCGGGTTGCTCAGAGCCCCATCCAACCTGGCCTGGAATGTTTCCAGGGATGGGGCATCTACCACCTCTCTGGGCAACCTGCTCCAGTGTTTCACCAACCTCATTGTAAAACATTTCTTCCTTCTATCTAATCTGAATCTACCCTATTTTGGTTTAAAACCATTACCCCTTGTCCTATCATTACAGACCCTACGAAAAAGTCTGTCCCCATCTTTCTTACAAGCCCCCTTGAAGTATTGAAAGGCCACAAGAAGGTCTCCCCGGAGCCTTCTCTTCTCCAGGCTGAACAACCCCAACGCTCTTAGCCTTTCCTCACAGGAGAGGTGTTCCAGCCCTCTGATAATTTTTGTGGCTCTCCTCTGGACCCGCTCCAACAGGTCCATGTCTTTCCTGTACTGAGGACCCCAGAGCTGGGTGCTGTACTCCAGGTGGGGTCTCACCAGAGTGTAGTAGAGGGGCAGAATCACCTTCCTTGACCTGCTGGCCATGCTTCTTTTGATGCAGCCCAGGACATGGTTGGCTTTCTGGTCTGCAAATGCACATTGCTGGCTCATGTCCAGCTTTTTATCCACCAGCACCCCCAAGTCCTTCTCTGCAGGGCTGCTCTCAATCCCTTCATCCCCCAGCCTGTACTGATACTGGGGGTTGCCCCAACCCAGGTGCAGGACCTTATAGCAAAGACACTTTATTGTGAAGTCACCTTATTGCAAAGGCACTTTCCTGCTCCCTGCTACACAGCCCAAATAAAAGAGCTGAGCTACACGTGCATCAAAAACTCCATCAAAAGCCCCGCATCATGGGTAATGGGCAAGACAGATTGGGTAGACGGGCAGGAACTGGGGAGGGTGAGTTACACCTGCAGAAAGCTTTGCATGGTACAGCCTACTTGCTCCCAAGCAAACCAGGCTTTGGGGTCGGTCTTTGGTAATTCATGCACGCGACTGCAAACGAACGGCCCTTTGCTGTTCCTGCAGCTTAGCACTGGATCCATGGTAGCAGGAGGCAGGCGAAGTCTTTGCAGGGTGACTTGCCCGCCTATGTGCTGCAGGTGCTCCCCAGAGCTGCAGAGGGCATGCCACAGGCGAGCACCCTTGCGGGGGGATGCAGGAGCCATCTAATGATCGCTTAGGAAACCCTAAAAGTCTGATATCGACCCCTTTTGCACCTCAAGGTGTGTCACCTGAACATATCACTCCAGCATCCTCCCCATGGAAGCAGTTGTTGTCTCCCCACGCATTGGCCCGGCAGTCAAAGAGGGTGTCCTCGGTGCCAGTGCAGTTCACCTCATCCAACCAGATGGGATCGTGGCCCCTCCCAAAGTGAGCCCCTCTGGTGGCCGACAGTGCTGTGCCACAGCCCAGCTGCCGGCAGACCACTGTCGCGTCCACCAGGTCCCAGCCGTCGTCACAGACTGTCCCCCACATGTGGTGGTGGAGCACCTCCACCCTCCCGGCGCAGCGGTTGGGGCCGTTGAGCAGCTGGAGGGTGCCCAGGGTGGTGATGCTGGATTCTGCGGGTATCCCAAGAGGGACAATCGGAGAACGGTTGTGCATCACCGCTGGTACAGCAGGAAGGGACGCAGGGGTGCACAGCCAGATGGCTGCTGTCCCGGGCTACCTGAGCACTCAACGCTGGCGTCCTCCAAGTGGTTACAGTTGTGTTCCCCCCATGGCTTGGCTTGGCATTCAGAGAGATTCCTTTCCTCCCCAGTGCAGTTGACCTCATCCAACCAGATCTGTCCTGTCCCTTCTCCGTACCGAGCTTCTGGTGCCACCGACAGCAATGTCCCGCAGCCCAACTGCTGGCACACGACTCGGCCCTCGGGGGAACCCCAGCCATCGTCGCACACTGTGCCCCACGTCCCGTTGTAGAGAACCTCCACCCGCCCGGCACAGCGGCCGGGGCCACCCACCAGGCGAAGGAACCCCCCTGGGCTCTCAGCGGCTGCGCCTGCAAAGCCGGGAGGGGAAAGAAGGAAGGTGAAATCCTGGGAGTGGATGGGGCTCGGCTGCTCACATGTTAGAGATGGGTCCTGTCCCCCAAAAAGGGTTTCAGAGGTTGTGTTGACCATCCCACACCTGCCCTGGGCATCTCAGATGGCCCTGGGCATCTGTAGTCAACGGAGCCCCATCTCTGCATCTAAACCCTGAATTTAACCATCTTACCCTCAGCGTGGATCCCACACCCCAGGAGCCCTTTTCTTGCTCATGTAACAGGCAGAAAAAAAAATATGGGAATATGGGTATTTCAGCTTATGTGTGTTTTTGTACAAGTGGTCAGCAGCAAAGATGTAGCTTCACCATCAAGAGTGGGTAATTCCTTGGGGTCCAGCTGCATGGCAAGCTTGTGGGGATGAGTGGAAAAGTGCTTGAGCTAAAGGTCTTGGCAATGTGCAAGACCCATGGTGTGAGATTGCCACTGGTCCCATAGGCATGCTTTTGCAAAAGCACTAACTGAAGGGAGCCGGTGCAGAAAGGAGCTGTAACTGGATGTTAGTCATGTGGAGAGCTCAACTGGGTCAGCAGAAAAAAAAGTTCAAGAGGGATACGATTGCGTTGTGTAAATAAGCTTTTTGACCATGGATAATGATTTCTGAAGTGCTCAGGCACTGATCTGCACCTGAGTCTGACCACCAGCAAGCGAGGGGCTAGACATAGCACTTGGGAAGTCACAAAAGCCAGAAAGAAGACAAAACAGGCTCAAAATCAAATCCCTGAGTCGTTCAAATATGAACAGCATCTGGGCAGCTGTGGCACGCTGCATGCAGGAGTGCCTAGCTCAGCTCTTTCATTCAGGCTGCATAACAGGGAGCAGGAAAGCGTCTTTGCAATAGAGCATCCTTGCAATAAAGCTTACTTGCAATAAAGCCCCTTTGCAAAGCCGCCCCTCAAAATTCACTTCTGCAAGGAGGCTGAACCACATGCATTGTGGGCACTCGGTCTCCAGTTTGCAAGCTCTCCTGTCCCCAGGCTAAGAGCAGAGTTCTGATGAAGGCTGGCTGTTCTGTTTCATCCTTTCCCTGTGCGCCTTTTGCTCTTCTTCCTTAATTTTACTAGGAGCAATGAGGCTACCTTGTGATAAGCAATAAATCAATCCTGCAGCTGAGACTTAGCAGAGCTGATGGATTTCTTGTCCACCCAAGCAGAGTCAATGCACATGCGACAGAGCAGTGCCTGCAAGAAACATGCCAAGTCCAAGCCCAGATGTTTCGAGCCAGCCAGCAGATACTGACTGTCAAAGAGGCAAATGCCATACTGAATATTCCAGGAGCAGGATTTAAAAAAAAAAGTGGGAAGATTGTACTGTTCCTCAGTAGGTCACCAAAGAAGGAGGAAACCCAAGCAAGTTAAAGCAAAATTTTAGTTCCAAGAGGTAGCGCTACAAACTGGCCTTAGCAACTAATCAGCATGGAAATTAAAATAAAATCTCTACCAGAAATATGCAGGGAAAGCATATTCCTAATTTTGCTCACTCCAAACCTGATCAGAAGATGTTTCTGCTTGTGCCCTTTGTAAATGTCAAGCAGCAGTAGGAAGGTTGCTAGAATCAAATAACCAGCTTCTGCTCTGAGGTGGGGCGGCTTGGGCAAAGCCCTGAGCCCTTTCTTAACCATTTCCAAAGCAACGCTGCCATTGAACCATCAGCGTGATATTGCTCTTGCAGCAGAGATCTTCCCCATCCTCGTTCTTGCCCCACCAATGTCAGAGCAAACCATGGCTGTGGATAAGGGACCTGTAGGGTCTGCAGCTTCCTTATGGCTCTGCCTGAGCACAAGGAGGGATGTGTCTCTTGCCAGCATCTTGCCTGTCTGCCCAAAAACCTATTCAGTTCCTTGTGCTGCACATCCACAAGCCACCCAGCCTTGTCCTGGCAATGTGGGTCTCTACTTGCTCACCTCTCCATCAACGGGGAGCCGCCTCTGTTAATGCACAGTGCTGTTGGGTTTGGCCAAGCCCCCTCAGTGCTGCAATACCATGAGTTTGCCATGTATGGTCCAGGGTAAGCCAAGATTAAAGCAGGGCAGGAGGCTGTGGCCAGCTGTGGGACAGTTTCAGGATCGGGCATGCTTCCCTCTGCTCTTGTAATGCTCACAAGCCTTTAATTATGGGGCATAAGCATGTGTGCAGAAATAGACCTGCAATGCATGGCTCTTGGAGTGCAGCAGAGATAGCTGAGCTCCTGACTTCACGTAAAAAAACTTTCACCCACCTCCAAAGCCATCACAAGCCATCACATCCCCCCCCCCCAAGAACCCCGCGTGAAACCCAGGACCCCCGGCCAGCCTTTGCTGTGCCCCATGAAGTGCTAGCTGAGCGGGCTGGAGGAGCCAACATGGCCAATAAACTCCTTGCAGTCAGCAGCAAAGGCGAACGCCACTCACCCCAAAGGAATGCCATCAGGACGAGGGTCCCCATGCTCTTGGCCCCACCACGGGTGGGTTGGTTTCTGCCCCCAGGGCGGCTGGACGAGGGATGGAGACTGCTCGACATCCTGAAGTTTGCAGCCTGGCCACGGGCTGGAGGTTGGCGTGGACTGTCCTTGAGGTGCCAGCTGAGCCCAGTGTCCCACTGGCCAACTGGGAGGGCAGACTAGGATTGCTGCAGCGAGCCCTCCTCTTCCTCTGCCGTGCTTCCCCCCTGGGAGTTTCACTACCTGTGAAGCTCTGCCAGGAGGTGACCTGCTGCCCCATGCAGCGGCCAGTCTTGTCATCGGCTTGCGAAATGGCGAGCTGTTCCAGGAAAACACGGAGCAAACAAAACCCTCTCGACACTCAGGCCTGTTTCGTATGTGCCAGCCCTTGCGGGCACCTCGACTGCCCTGACGTGTCCTGGTACTAGATACCTACTTTTGACAAGATAAATCAAGCCTTTAGGCACAGAACTAGGAAAATATAGCTACATTAGCTTCATTACAAAGTGTCTGATTCGGTTTTGGGGGGTGAGGAACCATCCACTGCAAGAAAACAGTTTACTAAAGGCTGGAAATGGCTTTATTGTGGAGGCTGGAGCCAGCGCCTGCGCTGTAGCTGTCTGCCATCAGGTAAGCCTGGACACTATCCGTGATGAGAAAGGGTCTCGCACCCACCTTGCGATGCTTTGAGTGGCTAGGTCGGATTTGGAAAATAAGGGGAACTGCCATTTTCTAATCCTACCGTGGCTGCACTTGCAAGACCCCAAGGGTCCCTTTTGGATTAGCAGTTTGCTTCCCGGTGGTTGTTATACAGATGATGCTCCAGGCATGTCCCTTGCGAATTGCCGCCTCAGGCATGTCCTGAGATGCTGAGAGGATGGAAGAGTTTCTTGTCCTCCCATCCCTTTGTGGTGGCACACTGAAGCTGTGCAAGGAAAGAGCCCAAAGCCAGAGCAGCGTGCCGCTGGAAAAAATGAGTTTTGCAAAAGGGTCATCAAATTAACATCACTGGTTGCTCCGAAGGGGAGAGTTCAGATGGAGGTGGGTGCTGTGCTGGTGGTGCATTGAAGATGGGGTTTGCATTGGGCAAGGATGTGACCCCTGCCAGAAACAGGGTGGATGGTTCTGCCCGTGTCTGTGCAAAAATAAGAAGCAAAACTGGAGCATGTAATGGGAAGAGGACAGCATGGCCAGGATGGTCTCAGGCTGAGTTTAACCTGTTCAGCCTGGCAAAACCTGAGATGAGTAGTAGAGTGGAGAGTAGATTGCTGCCTGTAGGAAGATCAAACAGGAGAAACCCAAACCCCAGAAGCATGCAGAGCTAGGGCTGAAGACCAAAAGGAAAAAAGAGGTATACTAAACAAAAGTAAAAGAATAAGCAGGTGAAAATTAGACTGGAAACAAGTCAAAACTCATCTCATAAAAAGTTGAGCAGTTGGGAAAGGTGACTGTACGCATTTGTACAGAGGCTCAGTGAGCCCAAGGACTTTGCTCCCCTTCTTTGCAAACAAACAGGCCAGCAGCAAAGAGATTCCCGACACTGACCAGCACGGAAATGCTGTGAACTGTCATAGCCTCATGTGGCTGACGCAGCTCTGGGCAAGGGTGTTTCTGCTGGGGCTGTTTTCAGAGTTTGGACAAACAGCCACCCTGGAAGTGAGTCATGGTCCTGTGTCTCTTCTTCTCCTTTTGAATTTGGGTGTTGTTGCCCCCCGGGAAGTCTGAAACCCCTTCTTGAGATGCTGCAGTCACTGCAGAGCATCTCTGCAGAGTAACCCCTGGCTCGAGCTGGGATCTAGGCAGGTGCTGGTCCTGCATGTTGGAGCCCTGAAGAGCATCAACTCATCCCAGCTTTATTACAAAGACCTTCTCCAAATGGTGCATATATTTTATTGCACAAAACTGGGTCCAAGCTCTTGTTTTCCCCTATTCTGAGGACACTGTCCAGAGCTAGAAGGAGCTCTGGGCTTTTGATGTAAACTTTGGGACAGGTAAGGCTGGAGGACCAAGTCTGCTGGGGCAGCCAGCAGGAAGATGAGAAGGCTTGGGTGCCAGCAGGAGGACAGAAAACCCTGAAGTCTGAGGAGTGATGGATGTTCATGGAGGATCAGATGACCTTGTGGCCACGCGGTGATAGGAGACACCCAGCCGGGGGGGGCTCTATGGCTGGGGCTTAGGGCAAGTAGCAAGACACAAACTGGTCAGAGCTGCAAGCCGCTGGCTGGGAGGGAAGGAGAGGTGGGAGGCTAGACCTGAAGGGCGTTGAAGTACACACTGTGACTCTTTCATTACATGTGTCTTCTCCCTGCTGCCTCTTGCACCAACTCTTCCCTTCCATGCCCTTGTGCAGAGTTCAGCTAGGCTTGCAAGGCAAACCTTCATCACAGCCTAGTCAAGCTTGTGGTCCCTTTGTTCCCTCCCCATGACACTGGGACATTTCTCTGACTATGGCCCCTCCTGGCTTCACCAATGTGGTGGATGGTTTGAGTTTAGACCTGACTCCATGGGTTGCTTCATTAGGAATGTGACCCTTCCTTGTTGGTGGCCAGGACAATATCTCACCCAACATTAGCAATCTTGAGTCTCCTGTATCTGACCTGATCATCTACAATCCCTCTATAGCCAAGGGGCCTGTTCTTCCACCTCGCCAACTCATTCCAAAGCCCTTAATTTGTATAATGCTGCATTCTTGTTCTTTTGGGTTTCAGAGTTTTTACTGGTATTCAAAAGTGAATTGAATAAATACAATGGTTGAGGCACTTCTTATCCCATTGTGGATGGGCTTTTAAGTGCAATCCTCATTTTGCAAAGGTGGTTCTGTACAGTGCAGGAGAGGCCCCTGCTTGCTTGCTCCTGGATCAGGAAGTAATCCTCACTTCCATGGGAGATTAGGGGAAAAGGTATGGTCCTGTTGGGAATGCGGTGGGGGTGATGGCACTGGGTGCCACTGCAGATGACTCTGCAGGAGGTTATAGGGATTATAGGGGCTATAGGGCTGGGAATAGGGATTATAGTGGTTATAGGGCTGGGAATAAGAGGAGTCTGTGCAGATGGGGTTAGAATGCTGGAGCCTACCCAGAGGACCAGATAGGGGTTATTCTGAGAAGACCTTGCTTGGAGACTGAGGGACTTCGTGGTGCTGCATGGATGAACTGGGACCCACAGAGGCTCAGTGCAGTGAGCTGGGGGCTATGGGGCACACAGGACAGGAGTCTCCACTCTGCCAGAGGGGATTCTCTCTGTTGACCATCACAGCAACTGCTCTGCTCTCCTGGCTCCACAGAACGGGGTCTTGTGGGGTCCTGAGGGACCCTAGCCTTCAACAAGCCTAAGCCTCGGATGACATCCCGGTGTCCTCTGTCTTCTTTATAAGAGGTGGTTTGGCTGCAAAATGAAGGAGCAGGGTGATGCATGGAGGGTACATTCCCCAGCCCCAGGTTGGCGTGCATCCACACCAGCCAGGAGTGCAGCCAGCTCCACATACACCATGTGCTGCAGTCCCGCTCTTACCTGGGGAGCGTCCAGCCCATCTTCCATACCTCGTCCACAGGTACAGGACCAACAGGGTCCCGCAGAGCATTGCCCCCATGCTCAGGAGGCCTGCCAGCACCGAGCAGGACTGTATGATATCTGCAGGAAGAGTGAAGCTCAGAGGGGGTTGGTTGGATGGCCTGACCCTCTCACCCTTCCCTTCTGCTGCATGTTTCTGGGGACTTGCAGTCACTGCCCTTCTGGGTGCTGGGGCTGACCCTCATCAGCAGGAGTGACAGCTTACCCTCTGCTTCAGGAGGGTGAGTGCACCCTCACTGGGCTAATGCAAACAGAGTCTGTCCACCAGGGTTGCTATGATCTCCATGCCCACTGAGATGCCTTCACCCAGTTGGTCCCACTCCACTGCCTTCAGGTGCCTCTACCCTGCCTACCTAATGTCTCCCGGCAAAAAGGTTTATGGCAATGCTCCTGCCTGCCAGGCTGAGACTGGGATGGAGATAGGAGCCTCTACCCCACCATGTGTCTGCACTGGGTTGGCCCTGATGCAGACAAAGTGGGTGATGGGGGTTTCAGCACTCACCTTTCTGCTCTGTACACACCACAGTGGCTGCCGAGCCCTGCTTGCACGGCCCCAGACCCATCTCTCTCTGCTGGCACTCCAGGAGCAGTGACTCAGTCCCCCGGCAGCTCAGCCCCTCCAGCAAGGCATGGCCATCCCCCTGGCTTTGCTGGGCTCCGACGGGCGCCGACAGGGCTGGCCCGCAGCCCATCTGCCTGCAGACCACCCCGGCTTCCAGCAGGCTCCAGCCAGTGCTGCACACCCCATGCCAGGTAGCTTCATAGAGCACTTCCACCCGTCCCGCGCAGGGACCAGGACCATCTTTCACCCGCACCTGCAAGGGGTTTGTGCCTGCAAGGAAGAGCACAAGGGGTAAGGTCGCCCCTCTGACTCCCTATGGCGATGAGACCTTCTGATTTGCTCCCGGGCATTTTTTTCCTGTGCCCTGCTGAAGGCAAGCTGCCAGCACCTGCGACTAGCTATGAGGCATGGATTGCCTTACTCCATCGCCTTGTACGAGATGCCTTAATAAGCAACGTCACTGCAGGGCTGGTATCTGTGAGGTGGGGCTCATGGGAGACCCACACCCACCTCCCCAGTGGCACTGGACTTCTGTGTCTAGGAAAGGTGCGCCTGGATTATTTTTTTTTTTTTAAGTAAGGCTCTGCCCATCCCAGGATGCTGTCATTGATGAGCTAGAGGGACATAGTCTAGGTTAAATCAATATGAGTTTGGTGCACAACTCCTGTCTAAGGCAGGGTGGCATTTTTTTGCTCAACTCCAGGCCAAGTGGCTGGGTGAAAGCTGACTTTTGCTCTGATGCTGGGGATGGGGAATAGTGAAAAGACAACAGAGAGCTTGGCGCAGCCCTGGAGTAGAACAGCAGCTCAAGCACCCATCAAGCCCCACCTTGGGTGGACACCAACCATCCTGGCTCACCCGTCCCGGTCCCTGCAGGCTGGTGTTACCTGAGCACACCACACCAGCATCCTCGCTGTGGGCGCAGTTGTGCTCTCCCCAGTTGTTCAGCTCACACTCAGTGAGCGTAGACTCGGTCCCAGTGCAGTGAACGTTATCTAGCCAGATGGGATCTGACCCTGGCCCAAAATGAGCCGAGCCCGGTGCTGACAGCACCATCCCGCAGCCCAGCTGCCTGCACACGACGGCGGCGTCTTGGAGGTCCCAGGTATCGTCGCACACAGTCCCCCACTTCTGGTTGTGAAAGACCTCGACTCTCCCCAGGCAGCTGTTCGAGCCGTTCACCAGCCGCAGCGGGCGCTGCTCCGAAGTGTCCGTGTCTGTGAAGGGAGCAAGGGGCATGTTCATGCCTGACCATCATCCACGGCTCCAGCTGGGCTTTTGCAACATGCTAAGCTGCAGGAAAATCAGAGCATCCTTCCGCGTGTGCAGCCTCCGGCTGCCTGGGAAAGGTGCTACAGCAACAGGGCTGGCTTGGGATTTGCTTCTCATTGGGGTGAATAAGGAGGAGTCACAGCTCCAGAGCTTGGGGCTTGGAGTCTGACAAAGGGTTCTGGGGTCAATAGTGACTATGGGAGGGTCCTGGGGTCAACAATGACTATGGGGGGTTCCTGGGGTCAACAATGACTATGGGGGGTTCCTGGGGTCAGTAGTGAGTATGGGAGGTGGTAGGAGGCATTGCCCAATGGATTTGTGCAGCTAGAGCTATTGGAAAGGGGAGAAGTAGGAGAAGGGTTTGCTCTTCCTAGACAAAATCATCCTAATAGCATGCTGAGATCTCACAGCCTGCACTGACACAGGGAAGAGCATCACCCACTGTGGCATTCATACCCTTCTCTCAATTTAATTTTATTTTTTTAAATGAGGGTGGAGTAAAGGCATCTATCCCTGGCTACCTGGGATGTGATTGAGCTGATCTTGTACCCCAACCTGCACAGTACTTATCCCAACCAATGTGGATCACCTGAGCACACCACGCCAGCATCTTTCTGGTGGTCACAGCTGTTGGAGCCCCATGGCCTGGTCTGACATTCAGAGAGGGCAGCTTCTCTCCCCGTGCAATTCACGTTATCCAGCCAGATGCGGCCAGACCCTTGCCCGAAGTGAGCCGAGCCCGGGGCTGAAGTGGCCGTCCCGCAGCCCAGCTGCCGGCAGACCACCACCGCCTCGGCCATGCTCCAGCTGTTGTCGCACACCGTCCCCCATTGATGGTTGTGGAGCACCTCCACGCGTCCTGCACAGCGGTTGGGGCCGTTCTCCAGGCGCAGATGAGCTGGTGTGCTGGTGGCTGTGGCTGTGGCCGTATCTGTGCCTGTGCCTGTGCCATGAGACACAACAGGACCGTCAGACCAGGTCTCCCCCAAGGTGCTTCTTCTTGCCACCATGGGGGAAGTTCCCATGTCCACAAAGAACGGCTGAGGAATATCTAAAGTTTGGGGCTAAACATCTCAGGTGCGGGCAAAACCAGCCGTGCAACCTCAGAGCCTGTGCACATTCAACATAAGCACAAGCAAACCATAAACGGCTGCAATCCTTTTTTTTAGTCCTCCCTGGTGGCTGTCCGTGAACCCTTCACATGGCCGCAGCAGCCCACCGAAGGGAGAGACTTTCTGCGGACCCCCATTGCCACTGCCCCTTCTTCAAAAAGACTTCAGACCCCCCCCCCCTCATCTTTGCACAGCCTGTGGGCTACTGGTCCCCATAGTGTGGTGGGTTGGGACCTTGCTAGGAGCATCTATCACCCAGCTCAGTGCTTCCCCTCTCTCCTTGGTGCCCATGCAAGCACACTTTTTGTGTGCTGCCCAAAGGGCATCATTCCCTTCCTATTATACCTGCTGCTCCTTACTTTCATGGACCTGTGTGCTAACGAGTGCCAGCATGACGTGTTGTCGGAGATGGGACAAGGTCACCCACCCAGGTGTCTGCTGCCCAGCCCTTGGCTGCAGCTGTGAAACTGGTATGAATCCCTGGAGCAGAGCATCCTCCGCTGAACTTCTCCTCCTGGTCTACAAGCATGATGTTACCTGTGCATACGACGCTGGCATCTTCTGTATGGTCACAGTTGTTGGCACCCCAAGGACTGGCCAGGCATTCGGACAGGGCAGCTTCGGTCCCTCTGCACTGAACGTTGTCCAGCCAAATGTGGCCCGAGCCCTGGCCAAAGTGAGCTGTGCCGTAGGCTGAGACCGCCATCCCGCAGCCCAGCTGCCGGCACACCACTCTGGCATTGGGAAAGCTCCAGTCGTCATCACACACGGTTCCCCACTGGTTGTCATGCATCACCTCTACTCTCCCAGAGCAGCGGTTCGGGCCGTTTACCAGGCGGAGCTCTGTAGGACCAATGTGGACGGACCTAGGGTAGCTGGATGAGTCTGCGAAGGGCACAAGAGTTGCACCATGAAAACCCCCTTGCCCCTCATTTCTGGAGGACCATTCTGCACTCCACTACGGTTGCTGACTGCACCCAGCGGTTACCAAAGTGCAGCCACCTTGGGACTGGGACAGGGGTGATGCCACATGGTCCCAGCAACCCGTGGTCTTTCCAGCTGTGGCTGGAGATCCTGAGGATGGGTGGGACAGGAGAAGGCAGAAAGCTTTTTTTCCTGGTGTTCACGGGGCACCACGTCCTCTTTGCAGGAGGAGGTGACAACCGAGAGGGCTCAGCACACCCATGTGCCGACATCTGTTGGGACAATTCTGGCACCAGTGGCTCCAGCACCTACCAATTGCCATGAGCGCCTGCACCTCAATCAGCCACCAAAGCTCCAAGCTTTTGGAGCTCCAAGCTTTTGGAGCCTCGCAGTTTGTGGTCATAAAAGAGTGTTCTTTAGGTGATTGCAGCTTGCCAGAGGCAAGGGCGTGGAAACCATCCTGTCTCTCCTGTTGGTGACAGGGAGGAGGAATGTGGGAGTCTCCTCCCGGCCGTTTTCTCCCCTGCCTAAGGCTGCGTCTCACAGTGTCTGCCTGCAAAACACAATGGGTGTCTAGCCCTCCCGGTGCTCCCAAAACATGCAGCCAAAGCAAGTCGTGTGGGGGTCCTGCTCACCACGGAGGTGCGTGATGTGCAAGGGGTCCCTACGCATCTCCCAGAGGTGATTCAGCATCTCAAGAAGGTGGAGTTAGCACAGATAACGTTTCCAAGCCTGATTCCTAAATTGTTCCCTAGCCTGCAGTCCCTTGTATGGGACAAACCACAAAACCATCCCTTGCTGGGGCCATGGGTGCTCTGTGCCGCAGGGAGCTTTTGGAAAACTGGGGGGCAACACTCCTTGCGAGGGAATTGCTTTGCAGACCACATTTTATCATGTCCCCCTGCACCATAATTTCCATGGGGCATTACCTGAGCACACCACGCCAGCATCTTCGCCGTGGTGGCAGTTGTTCTTTCCCCAGCCCTTCGTCCTGCAGTAAGACAGGGCGACCTCCGTCCCCGTGCAATTCACATCATCCAGCCAGATGCGACCGGACCCTGCCCTGAAATGCCCGGCCCTGGAGGCTGACAGCACCATGCCGCAGCCCAGCTGCCGGCACACCACACCAGCATCCTTCAGGTCCCAGTGGTCATCGCACACCGTTCCCCACTGGTTCTCATAGAAGACCTCGACCCTGCCGGCACAGCGGTGCGGGCCATCTGACAGGCGGAGGGGAGCCCGCTGGGAAGCAACCAGGTCTGCAAGAGGGATACAGAGAGGGTCTGCTGCGGAAGAGCAGCGCTGGGAAAGGCTGTGTTGCTTGCACGAGCTTGACAGAGCCTCTGCAAATGGCTGCAGCTTATGTGAACCACGGATGTGATTCTCCTTTGGCTCAAAGACAAACCTAACAACCCAAGTCCAGGAGAGAAAAATGCTCTGCAAACCCCCTTTTTGAAAGACAATTATCTTTAAAGGGGCTTAAGATACTTTTTTGCTTAGTATTCCCGATCAATGAAAAGGAAAACACTGCCAGCTCGACTGAAAACTCCAGGAAACTCTATGTAGGGAGTAGCTGCCAGGCATCTGATGGAAAGGGGGGACTGTCTGTGTGCAACCTGGTGCTTTAATTAGCAATTTGCATGAAGTGATAGGGAGCCTGCGCAGCAAATGAGCCCATGGCCCCTAGTCAAGTGGAGCTCTGTCTTAGAGGAGGGCATTGCACCAGCTGAAACTACAGCAAGGAAGGAAAATATGAGGTGTTTAATGGCTGAGGCACTAAGCACTGGAGGGGCTGAGCTGTGGTGGGATGCCCAGGTTGGGGTTTGGGTAGAGGCTGTAGCATCCCCTGGAGAAGGGGATGCAAAATGAGGCAGGCAGAGGCAGAAAAAAATAAGAAAGGCACCTTGGCATCCCACTTGCAGCACAATTGGTCCCCTCCTGGAAAGCCTTCATGTCTGTAGGGCACAGAGCAGAATAAATGCTCCTGTTTGCACTGGGGGGAGGAGGACTTTGTGCCCTTTGTAAACAAACCGGCCGGCCCTGAAGATGTGGCCAACACAAATAAGCAATTTCTGGTTTTGACTGTCACCGATTGGTAAGGCTCCAAGCATTTCCCAACTGCTCTGTGCAAGGGCAGCAGCGCAGAGGCCAGGATAATTACGTGGCTAACGAGGTCTCCTTCCCCATCCGCTGCTTTCTCTTCCTTTTTAAAGGCTGATGAGTCAAAGGAAGATTTGCCCCATCCATCTGCAAGCCCAGTCCCCCCCATTCCTGCAGATCACGGACCCCCCTCTTTCTCCTAGGATGCTCCTTTCCCCGTGCAAGAGCCACTCACCACAGAGGCACACCAGGTAGATGAGGAGCCCTGCTGTGGCGAAGCCAGCCCAGTTGCTGTGCAGGGACAGGAGGCAACGTCCCGAAAACCCCATGCCCATCACATACGCCTTAGGACAGGTGACCGTCCCAGTACGAGCTGCAAGCCGAGCTGGGTGCCGTGGGTGGTGAGAGCAGGCTTGTTCCCTCCTCTGCAGCAATGTGCCTGGTGTTTGCCCGGCACTCATCCCTCCTCCTGCACTGACCCCTCCTCCCTGCTGTCTCCGGGATTTTGCCCTCTGGTTTTAAGTGATTTAAGTGGTCCCCCCCCCAGCACCCAAGCCATGTCTGCTAGGAGGCTACCCCCATTCCCAGCTGCGTCTGCCCCATTTCATCCCCACCTCCCCGGTCCCCAGCCAGCTCCAGGCTGCAGATCCAGCAGAAGGAGGGTTTGCATCCTCAGGAAAAGCTGAGTCTTATCTTGCAAGTATCCAAAGGTGAACCCCTGCTATAGAGAGATATCCCCAGGGTGCTTGCAGAGGGCAAGAAGCCTCCTTTCCCCTCCCGAAATAAAGAGTTTCGAGGGGCTGTGTACGTTGACTAGTATGCTCTGGCTGGAGCCTGTCCCAAAGTCTCATCGCTGAAGTCGTCGCGTGTATAAAATGCGCAGTCTGTATTCTGGGAGTATCACATAATATAAAGAGTAAGGGGATGGTGGTCCAGAAACCGTGCTGTAGCTGCTGACATTAAGCTGCACACATGCTCAGGTTTCGGGCACCCCCCTTTGTGTTGACTCTCATCCTTAGTTTAAGAGAATTCATGGAATATAGACTGATCTCTGAGGTGGGCAATGGTTTACCACAAACCCCCAGGTTTGTGCTAAACATCCCCATGCTTGTACTATAATTTGGGTTTTCAGTGAATGGTCTTGTTACCTGCAAGCAGCGGGATGGGCTGTGATGGCACAGGTGGGATGACCTGTGGGTTTTTGCATCCCAAGGCTGGGGTTGGAGGCATGGCTATGGGGCAAGGAGCCTGCCCAGTCAGCATTGCTATCCCAGCAGCTGCATTTTGAAATGTAACCCTCACTGCATTTGTGTGCAAGTGAAAAGGGAGGGTTTGTGTGTTCATGCTCTCAGTGGTGGGAGGGTGCAAGAGCTTTGCAGGCATCACTGCTTGGACAGTCTTGGACTGCAAGCCCTGCTGACATCTCCCACAGACCCATATTTAAGGGTTCTGTGAAGCAGAGACACAGAAGGAAGTCTGGGGTTGGGAGATACCCATCTTGACCAGGTATTTGACCAAGAGATCACTGTATAACTTACCTTTAACTCTTACTTTAACTCCAAAGTAAGAGCTAAAGATAAGTTATACAATATTTCCCACTGGATCTGAGAAGTGTTCAATCCAATCCATACCATAAGTGGCACAGGAGACAGGGTCAACTTGCAAACCAGGCCACTTCTGATGGCCTCCAACCTACCAGCATCTAGACTTCTTGTGTTAAGGATGCTCCCTTTAGCATCTACTTTCAGATGCATAATTCATGCTTTTGCTTAATTTCTCTTTGAACTAGGTGACAGCATCAGCCTCCGCAACCCTCCCTGGGGCAGCAGCTTCCAGAAGCTCCCAGCCCTTTGTGCACTCTCTGGACCTGCTCTATGTGCAGTACACCCTTCCTGAGATGTGGTGACCAGCACTACAGACACTGCAAAAGGTGTGGAAGAATGAGGATTGTATATCGCAGCAAAATTATACCCCCCTATCTTGTTCTCAGTGCTCTTCTTAGGATATGCAACGTTTTGTTGGAGTTTTTTTGGCTGCTGCAGCACACGGAGATGATGATTTCAGAGTACTCGTTTGCAGCTGCCTACTGGAAAACGAAAACAGTCAAAGCCGGACATGGTGCACCATGAATTTCCTTGCATTGCATTGCATGGATGTGTAGCTAGATGGCAGAAAATCGCCTTATTATTCGAGGGCAAGCAGTTGGAAACACTATCCGGTGACTGCCTTGCAGTCTTCAAACTTGCTTGCACCTTCCAGGGAGAGCAAAGAGATCACGTATGTGCCAAGAACTGAGTGTTGCGAACTGTTCTCTGCAAGGTGGCGATGAAAGATGAGAGAAGCCATCGGGATCTTCTAGTGCGGCTCGTTTTAATCTGCTGACTGCTCCCAATGACTGTAATGGCAGCCCAGCACAGATATCTGCGCTTCAGCACTCTGGGTCTTTGCAAATGACTGAGGTCTGCACATGCCAGCATCTCCATGGTTCAGCCCACCATGGCCGATGCAATGCAGACTCATCTTGTGCTACCCCTCGGCCTTCACATGTCAGCATCTTCCGCTGATCTGAAGCATCCAAAATCTCTCATCCTCCCCTTCAACGATAAATTAATTTGTTGCAAACTCTGTCTAGATAAAGGTAAAGAAGAGATCCCACGGAATAACTTGAGCTGGTGAAAATCCATCAGCCCCAACAGGGATGGAGGAAGCTCACAGCTTGAAAATTTTTATCCAAAACACCTGATCCCCCTCTTGTAGGACTCCCCAGCACCATCCCTGGACATTTGGGCTGCCAGATGCCCTGGAAGCCCTTCGGGTCCACCCCAGAGGCCCTGAGGATCCTTGCAGTTCTGGATCTGGCACAGGCAGCCAAGAAGTCCTAGCTGCTCTTGCAGACCCTCCAGGGGCAGAGTCCAGCCCCACCAGGGCTGACAGCAGGGAGGAGGTGGTACTGGAGAGGGACCTAAGCTGTGCTCAGTGTCATGGTCATGACCGGGGAGGAGGATACGAAGCAAATCACTGCCTGCCCAGACACTGACACCCCTCACCGTACCTTCATCTTCCCATCCTTTGGTGTCCTCCATACTGAACCTCCCACAAGGGCCTCCCAAAGGAGCTCCCTCCTGGGGGATCGGCACTGCAATGATACTCAAGAGACACAAAAATGAATAGCCCCTGAAGAAGTAACTCTGTTAGCAAGGGCCGTTGCCTTATTTATCACCACATGAAGGCAGCGTGACTGATGGGTCAGAAGTGTCAGTGTCCTGGGGCTGCAGGGCATGGACTGGAGTTACCCCCAGGGCCCATTTGCAGAGGACACTGAAAGGGACTGCAGGGACAGACTGGAAAATGCATGTAGGACCAGCACACCTCAACCTTGGATGCTTCAGAGACTTGTGCATGGGTGTCAGTTCCTTTTTGCAAGGTGCCCTGCATCCCTCATTGCCGTTAGACACATGCGCTCAGCTACCCAGATCCCTTTTATACCCTTAAAAAGAGCTTTACCCCACTCCTAACGCTTTCTTGCCGCCTCCATGGGCTTTAAACACAACCTGAAGAATGGACAGGTTTTAGAGTCAAAATTAGTGCCCAAGGAGATGTTGGGTGGTGGGCGCACTGCCTGTCCCACCACATTGGTGGCTGGATCTCCCGTCTCACCTCCCAGCCCTCCACAAAGAGCCAACCAAGCATCCCTGATCGAATATCCAGGTTGCATCAAACTGAAGCAACCCAGGGATGTGTCCAGAACAGCTCATCTGCAGAGAAGATGAAGGAGCAGGAGGCTCTGCAGTAGCCTGAGATGACCGCCCAGCCATGCAAGGGAGGACCCTGGAGCTGAACTCCTCTAAATCATGCCAGGAAAAGGCTGAAAAGGGAACTGTGCTTCTGAGGTAGAGCATAACCCTGGGCCACAGCTTTAGGAACGAGAAGAAAGAAAAGCTACCTCTGCAAAACCTGCTGTGTGTATCTCCGTTACCCTCATTAGGGTCATTAGGGGAATGACCGTTACCCTGTTCTTTAGCAGAGAGCAGGACCAAGGCAGTCAGGGGTCAGCACAGGATGTCCTTGTGGCCTAAGGCAGAACTATTAATCCTGATGTATGTTTTCATCTCAAAGTGCCTGAAGTAAGGTATATTTCAGCTGACTAAGGGATGTTCCTGTAGCACGAAAGGGATCATGTGTTGCATACCCCAGGTCGTGGTGCCAGGACCTGGGTGCCTGGTGGGACAAGACCTGCTGAGATAGCTTTGGGAGACTGGATAAGGGGTGAAGGATCCAGCCCTGCTGTAGCCCCTACCACCCTCCAGAAGCAGCCCTTGGAGTGTATCTAGGGGTATCTTGGGGCCCTCAAACCCGGGGAGAAATATAAAGATGATGTTACAGCAGAAGCCTTGAGAAGTGGAAACACACAAGTCAGTGTAGGGGACAGGCATGGGATGATGAGAGATGGGGCGCACTGGGAAGCCCAAGGCTGTTAGCAGCTCCACCGATCGTCAGCTCGCAGGCCTGCATCTGGACAAAAACAGTTTTAGGAGTAACAAAGAAGAAGTACCCAACACAGAGAAAAAGCCCCATATATAGTTGGTTTGGGTGCAATATTGATTTGCGGGCAGATAAGGGAAGAACAAAGTGTGAAGGTATGTCAGAAAACATGTGAATCAGAAAACAGAAGGTGAGGAGGATGAAGAAATCCCATCAACATCACACTCTTCCCAGGAAAAAGCTTGGATCCCTGATAACCCACTGCCAAGCCCCCTTGCACGAGGAAGACTGGTGCCGTTGACCTTCAGACTGAGGGAACAGCAGAAAAGTAAGCATAGGACCTGGAAAAGTGGCAGAAACTAAGGAGTGTGTGCCCCAGGCAACTCCTTTTTAGTGCAATAGAGCCCAGGACCAACCCACATCCATGCAGGTATTAAATGAAAATTCCCAACATCACCATCAACCGGACTATGAAATGTTCACGCAAGGCTTACTACAAGTTTAACACAAAGAGTTACTACTCAGAGAATACCTCCACAAGCCTTAAACACTCCTCCATACATACCACAGCCATGGACTTGGCCATAGTCTTGTCTGGTCCTCCTTTGCAATTGTCCTGCATACTGTAGGATCAGCTTTTACTCATTAGTTCTCCAAGCTTTTGGCCCGTTTGGGCTCTTTGTGCACTCCTCATTTCCCTTGGCAGATGCTTTCCACACATTGTGCAAACCATCTTCTGTTGTCCAGCTTGGTCAATCCTCTCAGGGCACTCCAAACCTTCATCTTCTAAGCCCCTGTGACCCAGCGTGCATCCCCTGTTTCCTCTCTCCCCCCTGCCTTGCAGATGTTCATGCTTTTCCCCCACCACAGCCACCGTATTTATCACATCGCTCAGTCTGTTTCCCTCTGGTTGACTACCTTTCTATTTTCCTGGTCCTTCACGAGCAGGACCGTCCTGTCAACACAGGGGACTGCTCAGCTGCTCGTAGTCCCATACCACTTGGGTTGGCATGAGCTGCGGTGGTACCCAGTGCTTATTTCTATGACCAGAGCTTCTTAAACCTCCTGCCAGCATTCCTCTGCATGGCTGACTTGCACCTCCATGCCCTCCAAGCCCTTCACAAGAAGCCTCTGACCTCTGAGAAGACCCAGGAGTCTGATGTCCAAGGATACAAGGCACAGGAGCGTGTTTGGGAATACAGCAGATGGAAGAGATCAGTGAAATCTGCTAGCTGCTATACAGATGCATCTACTGAGCGGTAGGTCCTTTGTCACATTTGCCAGTCCCATATCAATGTCCTAAAACTAGGGCATCTCAGATGGCTCTATAAATATCTGCGTGAGGCCTAAACTGAGCTTTCAGGTGCAGTTTGCAAAACTGTTCAACTTAACCACTGTAGGGAAACAAGCCCCTGGCATATACTTTGGGGTAAACCTTGCAGCCTCCGCTGACTGGCTATAAAAAAAAGAAG
This sequence comes from Harpia harpyja, assembly GCF_026419915.1. Classification (NCBI taxonomy): domain Eukaryota; kingdom Metazoa; phylum Chordata; class Aves; order Accipitriformes; family Accipitridae; genus Harpia; species Harpia harpyja. Next base: position 780,705 of record NC_068963.1, on the reverse strand, counting down.
AAAAAAACCCTCCAAGATTAAAACACTGCTCCAGTCTTACAGAATGTTTTTATTTTCAAAAATGCACCAAAAAAAAATTTGAAAGAGAAATTTGAAAAAAAAAAAAAAAAATTAAATTTCTACACATCAAATGTCTTCTGCGTGCAGACCATTGGTGCCGCACAGTATGTGTCATGCCTTGTATTGCTCAGGTTAACTGACCAAGGTGGGCATGGAGATGGGTGGTGGATGTAGTGACCTAGCTCTGTAGAGACGAGGTGGTCCTGGGCCCTTGGTGAAAGAGCTGTGTGCTGGGACGGAGCTGCCTCACTGGAGTTTTAGGTCTGGGCTGGTCACAGGCTGTGCTGAGCTCTCTTGTTGTCAGCATCCCCAGCAGGAGCCACCTTGGCTGCTGCTTGCTCTTCTCCCGGCATCAAGAGGTACGTGTCAGAGACAACCAGCTCCTCCATGCGCACAGAACCTGCAGAGCACGGTGATTCAGTCAACGGTATGCTCCACACAACCTGAATTTTCCCCTTTTTAACAAGACTGAGGATGCTTGCTCCATTGGAGACAGCACAAATCACTTTGGCTTGGCCAACAACAGTGGCAGCACAGGGCATACAACCATCGTCCCTGCCAGCACTCAGACATGAAGCCTGCTTTGCAGAAACCACCCTTGATCCAGCATTTCGTCCACGCAGTACTTTTCATCAACATGATGGACATTCAACAAGACAACATGGAGATGTTCGACACAGGCAATCCCGACCACTCAACCCCACTTTCCAAGAGTCTCTACCACAGCCCTGAAACTTCAGGAACAGACAAAATTCCTGGTCCTTTCTCACCCCTTGGGCTAAAGGTGGAACATCCCTTGCCAACAGGGAGCTAGGAACCCATAGAGCCATTCTCTGCTCGGAGCTCCAGTCTGATGTACAGGCAGCATAGGCAGCAGAAGGAAGCGCAGGCAGTGTTAGAGGAGGCTTCAAGGGCTGTCCCACCTCCCAGCGTGCCTGTAACCCAGCAGGGAAGATGGTGTCAAAGTGAAAGGGGAAGAGTGGAAAGAAAGAAAGAAAGGGGAAAAGGACGGGGAGAGAAGAGGTCAAACCAGAAAAGGAAGTTCCTTCCAACACAAGCCACGGGAAAAAAAAAAACTTCTGTCCCAACTCTGCTGACACCAATGTTTTGAATAAAACTCGTTTCCAACACACACTACTTCTACAAGCTCCGTTGCCCTCTTCACCCGCAGCAGAGCTCACCTTGGGGGAAATTAAAAGACCCGTTTTGCATTCGCCTCCTCCTCTGGTACAGAAGAGCCCCGCAGACCAGCATCAAGACTGAAAGGATGATCGAAACCAGCAATGGGAGCAGCGGCAGAGGCTGCGGAGGTCTGACGGTAACATAGCCTGTGGAGAGAAAGCAAACATCTCTTCATCCAGAGCTAATTCAGGAGATAAACGGACATAATGAGGACATGAGGAAATGGGCACAGTGTGCACCATGGCAAATTCCTATTAGGCAGCAGAAAATACTCTTTTCTCCCATGAGGCTGGTTAAATATTGTAACAGAGATGAGGAGGGCATTTGGATCTTGATCCTTGGGGACTTTCACATCTTCACTGGTCAAGGCCATGAACAACATGGTCTAGTTGGTCTAATAGAGAGTGGAAAATTAGACGAGACCTCTCCAGAGATCCTTCCAGTCTACATTGTTTTGTGATCGTATGATTCAGGAAAGGAGATACAAAGAAAGCTTCTGCTAAGACCCTGTCACCATCAGGCATGGTCCCCTCGGTGCTGTAGCACCTTTGCACTGGTCATGGCCATTCAACGCCCACGTTCATGCATCATCTGGTGTATCATGACTGTCTATGCTTCCAGGGTGGACCGCTGGGGAAGCCAAGGCCATTCAAGGTGCCACCACTCTTGACTGCTGCAACCAGGGCGATCTGCAGAGTGGCTTATTCCTGGTGGGCCCTACCAGGGCTGGACGATTGCAGAATGATCCCTTCTGCAAACCACATCCCATGGTTACCCATTTCTCTCCTCAAAGAAGCCTGGGTGACCAGTTAAGACAGAGATGCCTGCGGGATTTACCACCCATGTGGTACTCTCCCCAAGGAGACTGCATTTGAGGCCAGGTGGCTCCTAAGCAAGTACATCCAGTCCTGGATAACTCACTGGACGCAGACATCCTTCTTAGAAGGACATGGAGATACCTCTATGTTCCCACTGGCCTTGAGGGGACCACAGAAGCTTTGAGGTTTGTCCGAAGTTAGGTGGGAAAAGAAGGGCAAGGCTGGATGCTGGGACAAGTCTTTCCAACACTAACCATGGCCCTCATCTTCCCAGTTCAGCCATGAGGATATTCCCCATGCTGTAGCTTTTCCTCCTGAAAGGTTTTTATCATAATATTTTCTGTGGTCAGGATCATTCCCCTCCAACTTGTGCTGAGCACATACTCGGGAACGCCCATCCTGAGATGACATTGTTGGCTGTGGTGCTCAAGATGATTCCAGTGGGGTCTACAAACATAGGACCCAGCTTGGGCTGAATGAAAGCCCATCTTCACTCTCCAGTGTGCACATCCTTGTCTCTGCCTCCCGAGCCACTCACAGGCGTGCACCCTCCGAGCTTGAGCAAGGAGATCACACCAGCATAGAATGGTTTGGGTTGGAAGGGACCTTTAAAGGTCATAGAATCATTTAGGTTGGAAAAGACCTTTAAGATCATAGAATCCAACCATTACACAACACTGCCAAGGCCACCACGAAACCATGTCCCTAAGCACCACATCTTTTAAATACCTCCAAGGATGGTGACTCAACCACTTCCCTGGGCAGCCTGTTCCAATGCTTGACAACCCTTTCGGTGAAGAAATTTTTCCTGATATCCAATCTAAACCTCCCCTGGCGCAACTTGAAGCCATTTCCTCTTGTCCTATCACTTGTTACTTGGGAGAAGAGACCAACACCCACCCCATTACAGTCTCTTTTCAGGTAGTTGTAGGGAGCGATAAGGTCTCCCCTCAGCCTCCTTTTCTCCAGGCTAAACAACCCCAGTTGCCTCAGCCGCTCCTCATAAGACTTGTTCTCTAGACCCTAGGTCATCTAGTCCAACCCCTTGCAATAAGCAGGGACATCTTCAACTAGATCAAGTTGCTCAGAACCCCATCCAACCTGACCTTGATTTTATCCAGGGTTGGGGCATGCCCAGACCCTTTTCCAAACCAATAGTGGCCACGTTACCTGAGCACACCACACTGGCATCTTCTCCATGGTCACAGTTGTGTGTCCCCCATGGCCTGGCCAGGCACTCCGAGAGGGTGTCCTCCTTCCCTGTGCAGTTCACATCGTCCAGCCAGATGGCATTGCGCCCTTTCCCAAACTGAGCTGCACCAGGGGCCGACACCACCATCCCGCAGCCCAGCTGCCGGCACACGACCGCGGCATCCTCTTCATCCCAGCTGTCATCGCACACGGTCCCCCACTGATGCTGGTGGAGCACTTCAACTCTCCCAGCACAGAGGCTTGAGCCGTTCACCAGCCGCAGTGCCGGGGGGTCTGAAACGGGACAAGGCAGACACCCTTTTTGGAGGTCTCCTTCCACATCTGCACTGCTCGTAGTGACTAATGCACATTGCCCAACACCGGAGGGATGTTGGATATTTAAAGCTAGGCTTTAATTAATGTCAACTAAAATAAGAAAACTGCTGAAATAGAGAAAATTCAGCCATGTTTGCTGGAAAAGGACAAAAGCAGTGGAATTTGTAAAACTCTTCCCTTCCTGACCACTGGCATCTTTGTATGATGGGTCCCTTCTTCCTACCCTGCTCTCAGTCCAGCAGCTTTTGGTGGTTTTCTGGATTGCAACAAATTCTACATCTCACCCTCTAGGTCCCTAAGTAAAGCCTCTTTCTTCCCGTCCCCTTGAAGACTTGATTGTGCGTCTCTCATTGCTTTGCTCAGATTCTTGTGCTTAGCATTTCTCAGGTTGCTTGGGTCCTTCACACCCCCAGGGTTTCATCAGCAAGACCAGTCACTGAACAAGGCGGTCAGACCTCTGCAGAAGAGTGACCTGAGCTCTTCCATGGGGTCTGGTGCTACCCAGGCTCAGAGGAGACCATGCCACCAGCAAAGTCACCCTCCACCTTTCCAGCCACACAGCCCAACACTCCTCTGAATAATGTCATTCGAATAAAAAAAAAAAAATTACCTGAGCACACAACACCAGCATCTTCCCCATGGTGGCAATTAATGGGTTCCTCCATCCTGGACCTGCATTCGGAGAGGGTAACTTCTGCCCCCGTGCACTCAACTTCACCCAGCCAGATATGGTTGGACCCTGGCCCAAAATGAGCCGAGCCTGGAGCTGACACAGCCACCCCGCAGCCCATCTGCTGGCACACCACCTCGGCATCGTTTAGGTCCCAGCCGTTGTCACACACCGTCCCCCACTGCTGGTTATGAAGCACCTCGACCCTCCCGGAGCAGCGGCTGGAGCCATTCACCAGCCGGAGCTGAGCTAGTCCTGGAATTATGAAAGACACGTGGAGGTCAAACACATATATGTTTCTTGCCCATGCCTTAGAATATGGGTCCTCAAATGGTGGCCACCTGCAAGGTAATGTGGAGACTGTCACTGGCATAAACATAGGCATCTGATCCCATTTTATGTGCCCTCAGGCACCCAAGAAACCCATGAGGAGGGGGCAGCCATGACACAGGGCTGAATGGGAGACCCACCTCCAACTGGAGTGGTGGCAGGAGGCCAGTGCATCGCAAGTGGCACGAGATGCTGGTGTCCTGGCGGTCCAACCAGACAAGATGGACCCAAGGTAGAGGGGAGGTTCAAGGGACTTTACAGTACAGTGACAACACATGCCACATTAGCAGCATGCACATATGAAGAAGGAAAGGATGCTCATAGCAGAGTCAAGGGACCAGTTAAGCCATTATAGGGGAGAGCAAGGTGGTGGTTGGGGACAGACACTTGTTCTTCTGGCAGCAAGTCCTCAGGGTGGCCAAGGGGAGCTGCTGCTCTCAGACAACCTGAAATTGGTTCCTATACAGAGGCAAGAAGCTTAATGTGAGCAGAGTGGAGGTGTTTAACCACCGAGTTATCCATGTGCCCATTTTGCTCCTTCCAGAGCTGCACCACGATGGGGTATGGGGTGGCTTACCCAGGCACACCACGCTGGCATCTTCTCGGTGGTTGCAGTTACTCTCTCCCCACGGTCTGGCCCTGCACTCAGAGAGGGCAGCCTCGGTGCCGGTGCAGTTCACATCGTCCAGCCAGATGGGCTCGTGCCCCATCCCAAACTGAGCTCTGGGTGGAGCGGCTACAGCCATCCCACAGCCCAGCTGCCGGCACACTACTTCTGCATCATCCAGGTCCCAGTTGTCGTCACACACGCTTCCCCATCGCTGGTTGTGCAGCACCTCAATTCTCCCAGAGCAGCGATTTGAGCCGTTCACCAGCCGGACCTCAGTAGGGTCTGAAATGGGAAGACAGAGAGGTGTCACCTTGTGGTGGTAGACCTAGTGATGGAGAAAGCAAGTGTTGGATGTGAGCTGGAGGATGAATCCCCACATGTTCAGCATTTGTCTTGACTCAGAGATTTGAGGATTCCCATGTGGAAAGAACATCATCAGAGATAAGCAAGGAAAACCGGTCCTGGAGCTCCTGCAGTGTTGGTACCCACCCAGGAGCTCATCAGCAGAGGAACAGCAACTACCTGAGCACACCGCACCAGCGTCTTCTCCGTGGTGGCACTTGTGAACTCCTTTCGGCTTGGCCCTGCATTCGGAAAGGGCGGACTCGGTCCCTGTGCAGTTCACTTCGTCCAGCCAGATGGGATCACGTCCCCGGCCAAAGTGAGCGAAGCCTGGGGCTGCCACTGCCGCCCCACAGCCCAGCTGCCAGCACACCACCTCGGCATCCTGCAGGTCCCAGCCATCGTCACACACTGTCCCCCACTGCTGCTGATGAAGCACCTCGACCCTCCCAGCGCAGCGGTGTGGGCCATCTACCAACTGAAGTGCCATCGGGTCTGGAATGAAGAAGGACAACCAGAAACCCTTCAGGAAGGGCTGGTGGAAGTGGTCCTGGGCATGGGATCTCACGCAGGACTGTGGCCCCCCTCCCCTACTCTCGGCTCCCTGACATGACACCTTCATGAAACAGGGATTCCCGTGGGACCCAGCATGGTCATTCACACCATGGAGATGTTCAGTGTTTGTCCACTTGGGCTGAAAATGAGCCAGGGAACATGGGAAAAGCAGCAGTGATGGGATCCCCCTTGCATCCCTTGCCCTTATTACCATTATTATCATGATTATCACTAGTATCAAGGGAATTATCATTCCCTTGCCCTCTGGAGGAAAGGGAGGTATGGCTCGGTGGTGGCACAGCTCTTCCTACAGACGCGCGGCAGGAATGCGGTTGGGGGGGTCACCTGAGCACACCACGCTGGCGTCTTCCCCGTGGTGGCAGCTGTGGGTGCCCCACACCTGGGTTCTGCACTCGGTAAGGGCAGCCTCCGTCCCCTCGCAGCTGACCGTCTCCAACCAGATGGGGTCATAGCCCCTGCCAAACCTAGCCCAGCCTGGAGCAGAGATTGGAGCACCGCAGCCCAGCTGCCGGCACACCACTTTGGCATCCTCCATGTCCCAGTCGTTGTCACACACGGACCCCCACTGCTGGTCATGAAGCACCTCGAGGCGCCCAGTGCAGCGATTCGGGCCGTTCACCAGCCGTAGCTCCGTGGGGTCTAAAAGGGGGAATGAGACAAATGAATAAACGGGGGCATGGTACACCTCAGCCCTCTGAAGTAGACACCCTGCTGGTGTTGGTGACGACATGCAATCATACAAAGTAGGAGTGCGTAATCGTGCTTCCCCCATCCACATCAGCGTCTTCAGATGGAAGCAACAGAAAGACCTGGTTGTATTTAGGAGAAGATAAAAACACCGTGGGATGCCTCGCAGAGAGCGTTTCCCTTGGGCAATGCCAAGAAGACTCTTGGACATCCATGTCCAAACCATGAATGTGCTTCAGAGGTCTCCTAGAGTGACTACATCTCCCTTGGAGAACACATCTAAAGAGGAAACGCTTTAAAAACCTGTGTTTATTTACTCTAGTCAAATGAAGGCTGGATTGGCTTGGCTCTGTCAAGGAGGAAAGTCCTTCCATGGTGCTTCTCTGTTTGCTCTGCTCTACTGCAGCTCCTTGCAAATATTCCCTGAACTCACCCAGTTTTGTCTTCTGGGAAGACAGGGCTGGCATCCCACTGCAAGCTGGAGGAATGGGGGGGATGTCTTTCCATCTTGGACTACCTCTAGAGATCCAGAAGCTTGAGACATAAAGATGGAGAAGCCTCCAGCCACACATGGCAAACATTGATGCCCAAATGCCTCCTCCGACCGCATGCACTTCAACATCCAGAGCAGGTGTGCAGGATGGATGTGGCAAGCCACTTGAGAACTGACATTTTAAGGTGTCAGAGGACTACCACAAACGGGCAGGAATGCATCCAGATAGTCTATTGATATGATGCCTACAGAAGCAGAGCTATCTCACCTCCTGAGTATTTTTGACTGTTGCTTGCAATGGCGTTATACCCGAAGGAAAACAATGTGCACAGAGGGAAGCAAACTGAAATTAGATGCAAGTGTACCTACAGAAAAACTTCTCCCTGAAGCCATGACCTAGACCAGGCTTACCTGAGCATATGACACCTGCATCTTCACTGTGGTTGCAGTTATGGGCTCCCCAGGGCCTGAAGCTGCATTCAGTGATGGCACCTTCCATCCCAGTGCAGTTCACCTCATCCAGCCAGATGGGACTGTGTCCTTGCCCAAACAGAGCCCTGCCAGGGGCTGACATGGCCAGCCCGCAGCCCAGCTGCCGGCACACCACCTCAGCATCGTTCAGGTCCCAGTTGTCGTCGCACACTGTCCCCCACTGCTGGTTGTGGTGGACCTCAACTCGCCCTGAGCAGCGGCTGGAGCCATTCACCAGCCGGACCTGAGTCGGTTCTGAAAAGAGACAAGTGCCAAAAACATCTGGATGTCCCAGGAGGTGACAGGGCTGGAGCTGACCAGTCCTTCAATCATCCCAGAACCTCACAGCTGGAGGGTGAGGAGGTTGCCCACCCAAAATGAGAAGAGCAGGCTCCCCTCAGGTGCTCACCACCTCTCCAAACTCATCAACCTCCCTGGCAGGTGACATCTGGATGGACGTCCCCTCTGAAGCTCCCTCTTCCTTTCCCCAGCACACACCCACCCATCAGGGGATTCTTCCTGCTTCTGTTGGCAGGGCTGCAATAGGGACATCTACATCCAGGACCATTTCCAAGGTCTTCTGCTCTTTTCTCCACCCCTCCATCAAAAAAAAAACCCCAAAAAACCAAAACCAAAAAAAAACTATGATAGCCTGGGTGCCAGCCCTGATGGAGCAGCAGTGAAGAGATACCTGTGCATTCAACGCCAGCATCCTCTCCGTGGTTGCAGTTATGGCTTCCCCAGGACCTGGCCTGGCACAGAGAAAGGGCAGCCTCCATCCCAGCACAGGTCACTTCGTCCAGCCAGATGGGCCCCGACCCTTGCCCGAAGGCAGCCCCAGTCGGAGCTGACAGTTCTTGGCCACAGCCCACCTCCCTGCACACCACTTTGGCGTCCACCAGGCTCCAGTTGTCGTCACACACGGTACCCCATTCACCATTGTGGAAGACTTCAACTCTGCCGGAGCAGTAACTTGAGCCGTTCACCAGCCTGGTACGGGTTGAACCTGGAACAGGTGCCCCTGCAAACACCCCCAGGGAGCAAACAGTCAGAGACTTTGCTGGGCATGCCATCGCCGGTAATGCTTAGGAGCAGGGTCTCCTGCCCAGAAAGCCCAGATGGCATCCGACAGGCTGTGCCCATGAAGGGGTTCATCCCCGTGAAGCCAAGAGGCAGTTGGGCTGAGAAATGGCCAGGGCTCTGCAGCCTCAATGCCAGAAGATGTGGAGAGCTTTGGAAGGCGAGACCAGCATTTGGAAATTGCCTGGAGCAATGGTGCGAAGAGGCTAATTCTTCACAAAATTAGGTAGGGACAGAGTAATTCTGCCTACCTGTAGGGGCCAGATCCAGCTCAAAATTAAGGGTCCTACCTGCCAGTGGCCATAATTACATGTCTATCTGTGAGCTGGGTGCCTACACTCAGTGTACAATCAGAGGACACCCAGTCAACAACAAGGGGCAACCAGCCAACAAGAAGGGAAGACCAGTCAACGAGAATTGGCCACCAGTCAACAGCAAGGGGAAAGCACTCAACAGCAAGGGGAAAGCACTCAACAAGGACTGACTACCAGTCAAAAAGAAGGGGCAACCACTCAACAAGGAGTGGCTACCAGTCAAAAAGAAGGGGCAACCAATCAATAGCAAGAGGCACAACAGTCGTCCTGCCTGCTGTTTAACCCTTTGGTTGTCCACAGCAGCTGATGCAAGCCATGGTGGGTGCGTGCTCCTCACCTGAGCACACAACGCTGGCGTCTTCCGCGTGCCCGCAGTTGTGGGCTCCCCAGGGCCGTGCCTGGCACTTGGAAAGGGCAGCCTCCGTCCCAGTGCACCGTACGTTGTCCAGCCAGATGGGGTCTGCTCCTCGCCCGTAGCGAGCCCCACCAACGGCCGACAGCGCCATCCCGCAGCCCAGCTGCCGGCAGACCACGCGGGCGCCGTTGAGGTCCCAGTGGTCATCGCACACCGTCCCCCAGGTACCATTGTAAAACACCTCCAGCCGGCCCGTGCAGGAGTCGGGGCCATTCACCAGCCTTACGTTGGCAGGACCTGACGCTGGTGGCAATGGAAAGCAAAGGGAAGGAGATGTTAATGGGAAATCATGCAAGAGGCTAGAGAGCAGCTGGGAAAACATATTGACACTTGTTGGCCTAAAGGAATGGGGGAGAACCAGCAAGAGAGAGAGAAAGACATGAACAATTATAATTTTATTATAATTATTTTCAGGGGGACACATGGCAGCTGGCCCTTGAGTAACCTCCAGGCTTTTCCAGCTGAGAATAGTGTCCCTCAAAACCATGAAGGCCAAAATACATTAAGATGTTTTGCTAATTGCTTTTTAAGTGCTTGACTCTGCACAGGTTGCAGGATGAACTCCCTAAGCACAACACCAGCACAGGTAACTGAGTCGCAGGCTTTTTGTGGGAGTGATTTTGAGCAAGACTGTGCAGCCGGAGCACAAGGTGCCAGGGACTCTGCACCGACAGCTCTAACCTGGCTTTGCTGGATGAACAGCCTTGACCCCAGGGCAGGGAATGGAGCTGAGCAAAGGGCTCCCTTACTTTCTGCAAGCACGCATCCTGCTTCTTCAGAGCAGCCTGACCCAAGCACATCAACACTGTGATATGGCCTTCCACATCACAGGGCACGTAAATCCCATTCCTCCTCATTTTTTGGCCATTCAAGCTCCATAGCCCATCGTCAGTGCTACTGAAATGGCAGCAACACACTCAGTGCACTTGGTTTCTACACCTTTCCCACTTTTCACTGCTTATTCCTAATGTGCTGTGCAACTCTACCACCATAAAAATTTCTCCTCTCTTCATGGCATGTACCTTCTAGAAGATACTGGCACTTTTGAGGGAGCCTCAAGTCTCTTGCAGCCATCAGCTGGAGGAGAGCTGCCCATTGCAGCTGGGCTTGGCAGGTCTGTGTCTACCGTACTTGCAGAAGCACCCGTTGCTCTACACGCGCACCTTATGAAGCCATGAAACCACTGGTGTTGCTCTAAGCATGCAATTTAAGAAACCATGAAACCACAGGTGTTGCTCTAAGTGTGCACCTTACAAATTTGCAGCAACCACAATCAAACCGCCCAGAAACGAAGAGGAGCAGCAGCACTCTGGCATGCCACATCCCAAAATGTGGCGTTCAACCAGCACCGGGGAGGAGGGGATGCGGGGGGAAATGCGAGAGCACTCACCGCACAGCCCTGCTAGGATGAGGAGGATCTCTGCAGCCCCAAGACCAGCATGGATGGATAGTCTGTCGCCCATAGGGTGCCCAGCAGACAGCAAAGGACTTTTGGAGAAGCTGCTCCCAGCCTGGCAGGGGTGCAGGAAGAGGTAGGCTTGGCAGGGGCTGAGATCAGGTCCACCATCACCAGCTGGAGAAGAAATATGCTGAAGACCTGATGAAGGCAGCTGGGAGAGGACGCTTTCCACACTCCATCCCCCAGCTCCCCAGTGGCTCTTGCATCACGTGGAGTCCAGTGGATGAAGGGGAACTGAATCTTCTACTTTCAGCTTGATCCTTGGTGACCAGCAAGCATCCTCTGGCCGCAGCTGCTGTGGGAGACATCGCATGGGTCCACTGTGCAAGAGGACATCAGAAGGGGGATGGGGAGGGCTGGGCGAGTTGCAGGGCTTGGTTGTAGTGTCTTAGCTTCGCCCCAGCAAGTGTGTCTGCTCACACACAATGCAGACTCCATAGCCAACAGACAAGAAAATGGATAAGCATCAAATGGCCCATCGCCTTGATGGGGAGCAGACTCCGGTATGGCCCCACCAAAGGGGCTGAGACCAGTGGATCAGGTGTGGGCACCAGCATGGCAACCCTTCAGGAGCATCTCAGAAGCTTGGGACAGGCAGCAAGTGCTCTTGGCAGGGAAGGAGAGCAGCTTCTTCCACTTTCAGCTACTATCTCATTCAGATCTGAAGCAGGAATTCGGCCCAAAGCTGCTGAAGCCATCTGCAAGAGGTCCTTTTCTCTATCCCCACAGGCAAATGTGGGTGGGGAGGCTGCAGACATGCCCGTGGGACCACAACTGGCAGCAGGTCAGCCAAGGATCTCCCAGTTATTAATTGCCGAGCAGAGGACACCAGACACCATGTCCTCCTGCCTAGCTCTTATTCTCCTTTCTTGCTTGGCTTAAGCTGCCGTCTTTGTCATGACTCTTGCCTCCCCTTCAGCTCACCCAGGTCTGGGATGGGGTCTCCGTGGTTGACCTGAGGACTTCAACCATCTCATCGGTCAAAAACAGCTGCAGCAAGCATCGATTTGGCGTTGCTTTTAGGATTCAACCTCAGGAACAAACCTTGAGTTCACCACAACAAAGTTCTGACTAAGCTACGAATTCAGTTTCGGGCTTTGTTGAAGGTGAGCTGGAGCCTGCAGCCAGCCAATGGAGATTGGTGTGGCTGCTTGGTATCCACCACCCCCAGAAATGCTTGCCTCAGGGCAACTGTCTGGAGAGACCTTCGTATGGAGGGTAGAAGGCAAAGCAAGCTCCTTTTGCCAATTATTTTTTTCCTCCAGTTGTTTAAATAAAATAAAATAAGGTTGAATAAGTTAGAAATGGCCACCAAGGTATGAAGAAATGAAGCCGTAACTTGCTGTACCCACTTTGCTTGGGTTTCAAACCACTTCCTGCACTGCCCCTCCGCATGGGGTGCTGATTTTAGGTGAGCATCCTGTTGCAAACGTTGCACCGAGAGCAGTAGCCACTGTTGGAGGCAGGGGACGCCTCGTGGGGAAGGCAAAGGGCTTGTCGGATGCCTCTGTTGCTCAGAGAAGCCTCCTGCTCCAGGGAAGGTGGCACAGGGACTCATGGAAGAGCAAGGGTAAGAGCAAGCATTTCAGATGGCCCACTGAATCAGCTGGTGCAGCCGACGCCACACGTACATGGGCAGGGAGACTTGTGTTGGAGCACCTCCAGCATCACCTCCAGCATCACAGGTGGGGTGGGTGTTTTGCATCCTACATGAGGTCCCCAAAGGTGCAGATGGAGATGGCTGGAGGACAGGGACACTTGGCATGCTCCACGCGTGTAGGGAAGGTGGGCGGAAGCATGTTCTGATCCCAAGGTCTGGCCAGGTGAAGGACCTTGCTGTCTACCTGGGTTCCTCCTCTGCTGGGATGACATTCTGGCTGCTGGGAAGAAGCAGGAGGAGATCCAGGCTGCTGGGGCAGGGAGGGGCTTTTCAGGGATCTGCAGGGCACAGCTGGGGACACACACAGGCTATAGGGCAGTGCTGGGGAGCTTTTCAGGAATCTATAGGGCATAGCGGGGGATACTTGCTGCTACCAAAGCCAGGGGGGGCATAAAGATGGACAATATAAGGATGGACAATATAAGGGCAGATGATAGAAGGACTATATAAAGATGGATAATATAAGGACAGAAAAGGTGCACGTGGCCATGCAGCAACAGGAGATGTGGGGCAAGAAGGGGGAGCACAGGAGGAGATGTGGGGCAGGGAGGGGGTGCAGGAGCAAAGGGGGACATGTGGGGCAGCCCCACTGTACTGGTGGCCCAGGCCAGCACCCACAGGAGGGTCCCCTGTCCCATGCCCAGCTCCAGCCCCCCAGGGGAATATGTGGCACTCTAGGCACAGGGACACATGGGTCACCAGGTCCCCAGAGACATGCCACCCCCCCCCTCAAGCAGCCCCCACCCCCGTCACCCACCTGCACCCAGAGGGGTCATGACACGTTGGTGGCTCCAGGGTGGCAACGTCCTCGGTCCCAGTCCTGGGGGCTGTGAGCAAGTGGGGGCAACAACGGGGGGGTAAAAGGGGAGGATGGGGGGGCGGGCGTAAGCAGGGGGCAACAAGGGGGGGTAAAACGGGGAAGCAATAAGGGGACCCTCACCCCCTTTCTTATGGCAACCCTGCCCAAGTCACAAGCCTCTCCCAAGGGACGTGGGGGGGGCAGTCCCCAGGTTGGGGGGGGATCGCAGGGACCCCCCAGCCATCCTCACCAGGGTGGCAGCTGTCCCCCTCCAGGGGCTCCTTGTGGGGGGGCTCCTGTCCTGCGCCCATCACTGTGTCCTCGGTGTCACGGCCCAGGGAGGGGGTGGCCTGCAGGAGAGGGGACATCGCTGCGGGGGGGGGCCAGGGGACAAGGGAGATGGGGTGACAGGGGTCCTGGGATCCTGCCTGTTCCCCTCCCCACCCCATATCCCAGGGGCACCGGGTCCTCCAGGAGGTCCTGGGGGTGTCCTGGGGGACACCCCAACACCCCCCAAACACTTCCAGCCCCCCAATTCCCCACAACCCCCTTCATAGTGCACCAGTTGCTCCAACCCCCTCTGAGGCCCCCAAATTCATCCAACCCCTTTCTCCCGGCTCCTCCCAACCCTCCCCAAGCCCCCCAACACCCCCAGCTCCCCCAGCCCCTCTGACCCCCCCAGATCCCCATCACCCCCCCAACCTCCTTCCCCCCCAGTTCCCCAACCCCTCTGAGGCCCCCAAATCCCCATCAGCCCCCAACCTCCTGCCCCCCAGTTCCCCAACCCCTCTGAGCCCCTCAGATCCCCATCAGTCTCCCAGCCTCCTGCCCCCCCCAGTTCCCCCAACCCCTCTGAGCCCCCCAAATCCCCATCACCCCCCCAACCTCCTGCCCCCCAGTTCCTACAACCCTTCCGAGCCCCCAACCCCTCTGAGCCCCCCAAATCCCCATCACCCCCCCAACCTCCAGCCCCCCAGTTCCTACAACCCTTCCGAGCCCCCAACCCCTCCGAGCACCCCAAATCCCCATCAGCCCCCCAACCTCCTGCCCCCCCCAGTTCCCCCAACCCATGAGCCCCCCAAATCCCCATCAGTCCCCCAACCCCTCCGAGCACCCCAAATCCCCATCAGCCCCCCCACCTCTTGCCCCCCCAGTTCCCCCAACCCCTCCGAGCCCCCCAAATCCACATCAGTCCCCCAGCCTCCTGCACCCCCCAGTTCCCCCAACCCCTCCAAGCCCCCCAAATCCCCATCAGTCCCCCAGCCTCCTGCCCCCCAGTTCCCACAACCCCTCTGAGGCCCCCAAATCCCCATCAGTCCCCCAACCCCTCCAAGCCCCCCAAATCCCCATCAGCCCCCCCCACCTCTTGCCCCCCCAGTTCCCCCAACCCCTCCGAGCCCCCCAAATCCCCATCACCCCCCAACCTCCTGCCCCCCAGTTCCTACAACCCTTCTGAGCCCCCAACCCCTCCGAGCCCCCCAAGTCCCCATCAGCCCCCCAACCCCTCCGAGCCCCCCAAGTCCCCATCAGCCCCCCAACCTCCTGCCCCCCCCAGCTCCCCCAACCCCTCCGAGCCCCCCAAATCCTCATCACCCCCCCCAACCTCCTGCCCCCTCCCCCCGATCCCACGCCCCCCCCGAACAGCCCGAGGCCCCCAATCCTTCCAACTCCCCCCCGCGGACTTCCCCCCCCCCATCCCCTGAGTCCCCTGGGGGGTTCACGGGGGGACCGACACGCGGCCCGCCGGGCACCCGATCCCGTTATCGCGGTGACCCGCCGGTTCCCCGGCCCCGTTATGGCGGGGACACGGGGGTCGCCCCTCACCTCCCTCCGTCCCCGCTCCAAGATGGCGGCGGCGCGGACTCCATTTCCCAGGAGCTCCCCGCGCGGGCCCGGCCCGGCCACCGAGTGCGCGCGGCGCGCCGGGGGGGGGCGTGGCTCCGCGCGCGGCGCGGCCCAGTCGGGTGCGCGGCGGCGGCGGCGGCGGGGGCGGGCGGGCGTGCGGCGGCGGGCGGCCGGAGCGGGCCCTGCCCTGCCTTGCCCTGCCCTGCCCCGCCGCGGCGGCGCCTTCCCCCGCCCCTTCCCGGCAGGTGAGCGGGCAGCGGGGGGCGGCGGCGACGGCGGCGGGGCCGGGGCGGTGGCGGCGGCGGCGCCTGCGCGGGGCGGGCGGCGAGGGCGGGGCCTGGAGGCGGGGCGGGGGCGGGGCCTGGAAGGGATCAGGGCCCGGCAGGGGCGGGGCCTGAGGGGGAAAGGGGGGCGGGGCCTGGGGGGCTTGAGGGCCGGCGGAGGGGGCGTGGTCTGGAGGGGCGGCGGGGGCGGGGCCTGAAAGGCTTTCAGGTACGGTGGGGGCGTGGCCTGGAAGGGGAAAGTTGGCCGGCGGGGGCGAGGCCCGGAGGGGATCACGGCCCCGGCGGGGGCGGGGCGTGAAGGAGTAGAGTGGCTGGTGGGGGCGGGCCTTCCGCGGGGTGGCCCCGCCCTCCGCAGGCCAGGCCACGCCCCCGCGGCGCTGCCAACGCGCCGGGGCCGACTCCTCCCTAGCCGGTGAGGCCACGCCTCCTCGTGGAGGCCACGCCCCCTCCCCCTGCTCTCAGCAGCTCCACGTGTCTGGGCCGGGTCCCTCTGATGGCGGGGGGGGGGGTGGCTGTCGCCCCCTGCCCAGCTTCCCCTTATGTCCCCCCCCAGGGCTGTACAGCATGGCAGGAGCGACACCACCAGCGGGGCCAACCGGGTCCCGGACCGGTGGTCCGGGCACGGCCGACCAGCCCTACGCCTGCCGGGAATGCGGGAAGGCCTTCAGGTGGTCATCCCGCCTGGCCCACCACCAACGCAGCCACACGGGCGAACGGCCCTACAAGTGCCCCGAGTGCCCCAAGGCCTTCAAGGGCTCCTCCGCCCTCCTCTACCACCAGCGGGGCCACACGGGCGAGCGACCCTACGCCTGCCCCCAGTGCGGCAAGGCCTTCAAGCGTTCCTCCCTCCTCCAGACCCACCAGCGGGTTCACACGGGGCTGCGGGCTTTCGAGTGCGCCCAGTGCGGTCTCACCTTCAAGTGGGCATCCCACTACCAGTACCACCTCCGACAACACACCGGCGAGCGGCCCTACCGCTGCCCCGCTTGCCCCAAGGCCTTCAAGAACTCTTCCAGCCTCCGCCGTCACCGTCACACCCACACCGGCGAGCGGCCCCACGCCTGCCCCGTCTGCGGCAAAGCCTTCGCCCAAGCCACCAACCTCCGGCAACACCAGCGGGTCCACACCGGCGAGCGGCCCTACGCCTGCTCCCAGTGTGGTAAGACCTTCACCCACTCTTCCAACCTCCTCCTCCACCGCCGCACCCACACCGGCACCCGGCCCCACGAGTGCCCGACCTGCGCCAAGGCCTTCGTCTCCGACGCCTGCTTGCAGAAACACCTCCAGAGCCACGCCGGCCACGCTGCCATGCCGCCGCTCCTCCCGGCTCCCGCCGCAGCGCCGGAGACGCTCTGGAGGTGCTCCGCCTGCCCGCTGAGCTTCACCAGCGAGGAGGAGCTGCTGGGTCACCAAGGCAGCCACTCGGTGACAGCGGTGACCCCCCCGGCTGCATCCCACCGCTGCCCCACCTGTGGGAAGACCTTCAAGAACAGCTCGGGGCTGGCCCGGCACCGGCACGGCCACGCTGCCGAGCGGCCCTTCAAGTGCGCCGTCTGCCCCAAGACCTTCACCCAACTGGCCGGGCTGCTGGGCCACCAACGCAGCCACCCCGCTGCTGTCCCACCTCGTCCCCCCCCCCGAGGATCCTCACCCCCCAGCAGTGCCCCAGCCTGCCCCGGAGCGCCCTTACCAATGCACTGAGTGCGGCAAAGCCTTCAAGGGCTCCTCGGGGCTGCGTTACCACATGCGGGACCACACGGGTGAGCGACCCTACGCCTGCCGCGAGTGCGGTAAGGCTTTCAAGCGTTCTTCCCTCCTCCAGATCCACCAGCGGGTTCACACGGGGCTGCGGGCTTTCGAGTGCGCCCAGTGCGGTCTCACCTTCAAGTGGGCATCCCACTACCAGTACCACCTCCGACAGCACACCGGCGAGCGGCCCTACCGCTGCCCCGACTGCCCCAAAGCCTTCAAGAACACCTCCTGCCTCCGCCGCCATCGCCAGCTCCACACCGGCGAGCGGCCCCCACGCCTGCCCCGTCTGCGGCAAAGCCTTCGCCCAAACCTCCAACCTCCGGCAACACCAGCGGGTCCACACCGGCGAGCGGCCCTACGCCTGCCCCCAGTGCGGCAAGACCTTCACCCACTCTTCCAACCTCCAGCTCCACCGCCGTACCCACTCCGCCGCCCGCCCCTACCGCTGCCCGCTCTGTCCCAAGGCCTTCGTCATGGCTTCCTACCTCCAGCGTCACCTCCGCACCCACGCTCCCGGCCCCCGCGGGACCCCCCGCCGCCCCCCTCCGCCCCCTTCCGAAGCCCAGACCTTCCTGCTGGTGCAGACCCCGCAGGGCCTGCAGCTCATCCCCAGCCCCCCGGCCCCCCCGCGGAAGCTCCTCCTGCTCCCCAGCCCCCCGGCCGAGCCCCCTGCTTTCACCCTCCTACCCGCCGAGGGTCCCCCGTCCCGGGCGGGGAAGGGTCCCCGGGCATCGGGATCCCCCACTGCCGGGCAGAGCATCCTGTTGGTACCCGGCACGGGGCAGGCACTGCCCAGCGTCCAGCTCCAGGCGGTGGCGGGGACCCCGGCGGGGGCCAGCGTCATCGTCCTGAGAGGTGGCGTTGGTGGTGTCCTCCCGCCGCGGGGACCGCAGGCCCCCGAGGTCACTGGCATCCAGCTGCAGGCGGCCGAGGTGACCAACGTCCAGCTCCAAGCCCTGCCGCAACCCTTGGAGGTCACCAATATCCAGCTCCAAGCCGCCGAGGTGACAAATGTCCAGCTCCAAGCCACGGAGGTGACAAGCGTCCAGCTCCAAGCCCTGCCGCAGCCCTTGGATGTCGCCAACATCCAGCTCCAAGCTGCCGAGATGACGAATGTCCAGCTCCAAGCCCTGCCGCAGCCCTCCAAGGTGGCCAACATCCAGCTCCAAGCCAGTGAGGTGACCAACGTCCAGCTCCAAGCCCTGCCGCAGCCCTTGGACGTCACCAACATCCAGCTCCAAGCTGCCGAGGTGACCAACGTCCAGCTGCAAGCCCTGCCGCAGCCCTTGGATGTCACCAACATCCAGCTCCAAGCCAGTGAGGTGACAAATGTCCAGCTGCAAGCCCTGCCACAGCCCTCCAAGGTGGCCAACATCCAGCTCCGTGCTCTGCCACAACCCTCAGACGTCACCAACATCCAGCTCCAAGCTCTGCCACAAGCCTCGGACGTCACCAACATCCAACTGCAGGCCGCAGAGGTGACCAACGTCCAGCTGCAAGCCCTGCCACAACCCTTGGATGTCACCAACATCCAGCTCCGAGCCCTGCCACAACCCTCTGAGGTCACCAACATCCAGCTGCAGGCCACTGAGGTGACAAATGTCCAGCTCCAAGCCCTGCCACAATCCTCCAAGGTGACCAACATCCAGCTGCAAGCCCTGCCACAACCCTTGGATGTCACCAACATCCAGCTGCAGGCCACCGAGGTGACAAATGTCCAGCTCCAAGCCCTGCCACAGCCCTCTGAGATCACCAACATCCAGCTCCAAGCCCTGCCGCAGCCCTCAGAGCTGTCCGGCATCCATCTCCAGGCCACGGAGGTGACAGATGTCCATCTCCAGGCCACGGAGGTACCCAACGTCCAGCTGCAGACCACCAAGGTACCCGACATCCATCTCCAAGCCACAGAGGTGTCCAATGTCCCTCTCCAAGCCGCTGAGGTCCCCAGTGTCCCTCTCCAAACCACGGAGGTCCCCAGTGTCCATCTCGAGGCCACAGAGGTGCCTGACATCCATCTCCCGGCTACAGAGTTGCCCAGCATCCATCTCCAAGCCACAGAGGTGCCCGACATCCAGCTACAGGCCATGGAGGTGGCCAACATCCAGCTGCAGACCACAGAGGTGCCCAATGTCCATCTTGACACCACTGAGGTGCCCGATGTCCATCTTGAAACCACTGAGGTGCCCGACGTCCATCTTGAAGCCACAGAGGTGCCCGGTGTCCATCTCCAGACCACGAAGGTGACCAATGTCCACCTGCAGGCCACTGAGGTGACCAATGTCCATCACCAAACCATGGAGGTGCCCAGTGTCCATCTCCAGGCTGCAGAGGTGCCCAGCGTCCATGTCCAGGATGCAGAGGTAACCGCTGTCCAGCTGCAAGCCACCGAGGTGCCCAGCATCCATCCCCAAACCACGGAGGTGACAAATGTCCATCTCCAGGATGCAGAGGTGCCCACTGTGTGTCACCAAACCACTGAGGTGCCCAGTGTCCATCTCCAAGTCACAGAGGTGCCCAGTGTCCATCTCCAGACCACGGAGATGACCAATGTCCATCTCCAAGACACCGAGGTGTCCAGTGTCCATCACCAAATGATGGAGGTGCCCAACATCCATCTCAAGATCACGGAGGTGCCCAACATCCAACTGAAGACAATGGAGGTGACAAATGTCCATCTCCAGGCCACTGAGGTGCCCAGCGCCTGTCACCAAGTGTTGGAGGTGCCCAGCGTCCAACTCAAGACCACAGAGGGGCCTAACATGCATCTCAAGACCACGGAGGAGGTGCCCAACATCCAACTCAAGACCGTGGAGGTGCCCAACGTCCAACTCAAGACCGTGGAGATGCCCAGCGTCCAACTCAAGACCGTGGAGGTGCCCAACGTCCAACTCAAGACCGTGGAGATGCCCAACGTCCAACTCAAGACCGTGGAGGTGCCCAACGTCCAACTCAAGACCTTGGAGATGCCCAACGTCCAACTCAAGACCGTGGAGATGCCCAACGTCCAACTCAAGACCTTGGAGATGCCCAACGTCCAACTCAAGCCCACGGAGGTGACCAATGTCCATCTCCAGGCCGCAGAGGTGCCCAACGTCCAGCCGCAGCCCCCCGAGGTGCTTGTGGCGGGGGGGGGCCCGTCCCCCTCCCCGTCCCCACAGCTGGCGGTGGTGGGGGCAGCCGGGGGGCTGCCCCCCGTCCTGCTGCTACGGGGGAGTGGGGGGGGACCTGCCCGCCTCTGCCTGCAGGCGCTGGCCCAGCTCCCCCCCCCCCGGCCCCCCCCCGAATCCTCCTAGTCCGGGGTGACCCAGTGCCGGCGAGCAGCGGTGGGGGGCAGCCCCCCACCCCAGCCCGGGGTGTGCCCGGGGGTGGCAGTAGTGGGGGGGGGACAGGGACGGGCCCCCCTGCCCCAGAGCTGCCCAATGTCCCTCTGGTTCACACCTTCTGAGGGGGGGGGGACCCCCCAAGACCCCCCCCTGCAGAGCCAGAGCTGGGGGGGGGGGCGCTCAGCCCCGGGGTCTCACTGATGCACATCTTCTGGGGGGAGGGGGCCGGACCCCCGGGACCCCCAGGATGCCACAGGACCCCCCAGGGCCCCCCCAAAGGCACCCAGGACCCCCCACCCAGGATGCCCCGTGGCCCCCCCAGCCACCCCTGTGGAACCGGTGCTGGGGGGGGGGGGGGTCGTAGCCTTGGAGTCCCGGGAGGGGGTCGGCCCCCCCCCCGGCTGCCTGGGTCCGCCGTGGGCGTGGTCAATAAACGGTGCCCCGCCCCGCGCCGTGCGGCTCTTCCTTACGGGGGGGGGGACACGACGGGGGGACTGGGGGGGCGGGGCCGTCGCTAGGGGCGGGGCTGTCGCTGTGGGAAGGTGTCGTCGCTAGGGGCGGGGCCGGTGGCGAGGGGTGGGGTTGCTGCCCGGCAGTCATGGAGAGGGAGGCGTGGCCAGGGGCGTGGCCTGCGCGATGCAGCGTGGCCTGGGCGGGTCCAGGGGCGGGGGGGGGGGGGGCGCGGGAGGGACCATGGGGGAGCACTGCGGCGGGGGGGGTGGGGGGTTACTGGGGAACTGGGGGTTTTACTGGGAACACTGGAGAGGTGGGGTTGGGGGAGAAGGGAGGCACTGGGAGGCGGGGGGGTGGGGCTCTGAGGGACATTTGGGGGCAATGGGGGGGACAGGGGTCTGGGGGGGACAGGGGTGCCCCAAATCCTGCCCCACTGCCCCCCCCCAGGCTAGTGGGCCTGTGGCATCCCCCCCAGTACAGCCCAACTGACCCCCAGTATGGCCCTGCTGGCCCCCACTATCGCCCCAGTATCCCCCCCCCAGTGTGGCCCCACTGACCCCCCAGTATGGCCCCAGTATCCCTCCCCAGTATGGCCCCACTGACTCCCAGTATGTGTTTGCATGTGCCCATGTGTGCAGGTGTGTCTGTGTGCGTGTGTGCACATGTGCAGGTGTGTGCGCACATGTGTGCATTTGTACGTGTGTGTGCACACGTGTGTGCTTGCATGTGTGCGTGTGTGCCTGCACACGTGCGTGTGCACATGCACGTGCACGTGTGTGCATTTGTACATGTGCATGCACCTGTGTGTGTTTGCATGTGTGCATGTGTGTGCATGTGCGTGTGTGCATATGTATGTGTGCGTGCGCATGTGTCTGCATGTGTGGGTGTATGTGTGCGCATGTGTTTGCACATGTGTGTGCATCTGCACATGTGTGCATGTATGCACGTGCATGTGCACGTGTCTGCACATGTGTGCATGTGTGTGCATTTGTACATGTGCATGCGCAAGTATGTGCTTGCATGCGTGCCGGTGTGTGCACATGTGTGCATGTTATGTGTGTGCGTGTGCATATGTTTGCATGTGTGGGTGTATGTGGGCACATGTGTGCATTTGTACATGTGTGTGCATGTGTGCATATTTGTGCATCTCAGTGTGCATGTGTGTGTGCATGCGTATGTATGTTTGCATGTGTGCATATGTGTGCATGTGCACGTGTGTGAGCATGCATGTCTGTGCACGAGTGTGTGCATGCATATGGATGTCTGTGCATATGTGCATGAATACATGTGTTTGCAAGTGAGTGTGCACATGTGTGCGCCCATCTCTGCACACGCATGTCGGGGCAGCAGGAGGCCACTTGCACACATGTGTCGGGATGGCAGGAGACCGCGTGCACACACGTGGCGAGGTGACAGAAGGCTGTGTGCACACACATGGCAGGAAGCCCCATGCACACGCATGTCAAGGTGGTCGGAGGCCACTTGCACACGCGTGGTGGGGTGGTGGGAGGCTGCTTGCACATGCGTGGCGGGGCGTCAGGAGGCCCCGTGCACACACGTGTCGGGGTGGCGGGAGGCCGCTTGCACACGCGTGTCGGGGCGGCGGGAGGCCGCGTGCAGACGTGTGGGCGCTGCACGTGTGTCCCCTGGGCGCCGCGTGGCTCTGGCGTTAACCCCCACCTGCCCTGACCCAAGCCCCACCGGGTTGGGGGGGGACACAAAACAAGGGGGACACCCTGCCCGCCCCCCCCTCTGCCCCCCAGCCTGGGGGGTCCCAGGGTCCCCCCTCTTCCCCCAGCCCAGCCCCCCCTGTCCCCTGGACGGCTGGCTGGACGGACGGACGGACGGACTGAGTCATCCTTGGCCCAGCAGCCCCATCTCGTCCTCCCCGCCCGCCGGCCGGCCCCATCGCCGCCACCAGCGCCCGCCATGGCCCTCGCCCTCCTGCTCCTGGGTGAGCCCAGCGGCACCGCCGGCGCTGCGCGGGCGCTGCGCTGCACTGGCACTGCGCTGGCACTGGCACGGGCACTGCACGGGGTTGGCGTGCGTATGGCGTGGGTATGGTGTGGGTGCTGGGTGGTGGTGGTGGGGGGTGTTGAATACAGCACTGGGCGCTGCACGATGGCTGGCACTGCACTGGAACGGGCACTGGCGCTGCACTGGCACGGCACTGCACCGGGTTGGCGTGCGTATGGCGCGGGTATGGTGTGGGTGCTGGGTGGAAAGTTGAATGCAGCACTGGGCGCCACGCGAGCACAGGCACTGCACTGGCACTGGCACTGCACTGGTACGGGCACTGCACGAGGCTGGTGTGCGTATGGCACGGGTATGGTTGTGGGTGCTGGGAGAGGGGTTGAATACGGCACCGGGCACTGCGCTGGCACTACACTGCATGGGCACTGCAGTGGCACTGGCACAGACACTGCATGGGGTTGGCGTGCGTATGGCACAGTTATGGCATGGGTATGATTGTGCATGCTGGGAGGGGAGGTTGAATATAGCACCGGGCACTGCCCAGGCACTGCGCTGGCGCTACACTGCGTGGGCACTGCAGTGGCACTGGCGCTGCATGGGCACTGCATGGGGTCAGCTTGTGCATGGCACGGCTACAGCTTGAGTGTGGTGTGGGGGCTGGGAGGGGAGGTTGGATATGTCGTTGGGCACTGCACTGGCACTGCACTGCACTGGCACTGGCACTGCACAGGGTTGGGTGCGCATATGGCACAGCTATAGCATGCATATGGTGTGGGGGCTGGGAGGGGAGGCTGAATACAGCGTTGGGAACTACACTGGCACTGCACTGCGTGGGCACAGTGCTGGATGTGGCACTAGCACTGCACAGGCACTGCATGGGGGGGTCTGGGCACTGCCCTGGGTGCTGCAGAGGACTGGGTGCTGCACTGGGCACTGGAGGGGAAGGGCACTGCTGGGGGAGGGCACTGGGCAGGGCACTGCAAAGGGGCTGAGCACGGCACTGGGCACTGCAGGGGATACTGGGCACTGCATGGGACACTGCACCCAGCTGGGGCTGTGGGACACTGCGGGAGTGGGGGGGGGGGCAGGTGCTGGGCACTGGGCACCATGGGTGGTGCTGGGCACTGGGCAGGGCACTGGGCACTGGGAAGGGCACTGGGAATTGCATTGGGTGCTGTGGACCATGCTGGGCACTGGGAACTGGGCACTGGGAAGGGCACTGGGAATTGCACTGGATGTGGGGCACTGAAGGCTGGGTTGGCAACTGGGCACTGGGCTGTGAGGGATACTGGGAAAACTGTGCAGCACTGGGCAGGGCACTGGATGTTCTGGGCTGTCCTGGGCACTGGTCATTGGGAGGGGAATGGGTGGGGTGGGCTGTCATGGGCAGTGGGCATGGGAGGAACTGGGAAGGGCACAGGACACTGGGCAAGGGGCACTAGGCAGTGGTCTCTGGTCAGAAGGCTGGGCACTGGGAAGGGCACTGGGCACTGGTATCTGGGTACTGAGCACTGTGCACTGGGCATGGGGAAGGGCACTGGTTGCTGGACATGGGGCACTGGGAAGGGCACTGGGCACTGGTACTGGTATCTGGGTACTGAGCACTGTGCACTGGGCATGGGGAAGGGCACTGGTTGCTGGACATGGGGCACTGGAAAGGGCACTGGGCAGCGGAAACTGGGAAGGACACTAGGCATTCATTGATGATGGTCAGGGGGCACTGGGAAGGGCACTGGTCACTGGCCACGGGGCACCAGGCACTGGGAAAGCCACTGGTCACAGGGAATTGGGCAGGGCACTGGTCATTGGGAACTGGGCATTAGGTATGGGGCACTAGGCACTGGGCACTGCAGGAGGGCACTTGGCATGGGGTACTGGGCACTGGGCAGCGCACTGGGAAGGGCACTGCATACTGGACATGGGGTACTGGGCACTTGAAAGGGCACCGGTAACTGGTCACAGGGCACCGTTTGCTGGTCATGGGGCACTGGGAAGGGCACTGGTCCCCGCTGCTGAGTGCCCCAGGGACCCCCGGCCCTCGGGGATCCTGGGACAGGGTTGGGGTGCCTGGACGCCTGGGTGCCCCCACTCATCCTCTCTACTCGGTCTCCAGTGGGGCTGCTGGGACCCCACAGCACAGGTACTGGGGTGGGGGGGAAGGGCGGTGGGGCAGCAGGGGTGGTGGGAAGGGGGGGGGCTGGCCCAGTGCCTCCCAGTGAGTCCCGGTGGAGGGGAGCTCCCAGAGGGTCCCAGTGACTGCAAAGGATCCCAGTGAGTCCCAGTTTGTGCAACGGATCCCATTGTGGGCAGGGGTCCCTGGGGCATGCGGGGGTCCCAGTGCGTACAGGGGTCCCAGTGGATTCCAGTGGGTCCTGATAGCTCCCAGCAGGTCCCAGTGTGTGCAAAGGAGCCCAGTGAGTCCCAGTGAGGGGGACCTCCCAGGGGTCCCAGTGAATGCAAAGGATACCAGTGGGTCCCAGTGTGTGCAGGGCTCCCTGTACGTCCCAATAGGTCCCAGTGTGCAGGGCTCCCAGTACGTCCGGATAGGTCCCAGTGTGTGCAGGGCTCCCAGTACGTCCCAGTACGTCCCAGTGTGTGCAGGGCTCCCAGTACGTCCCAGTAGGTCCCAGTGTGTGCAGGGCTCCCAGTACGTCCCAATAGGTCCCAGTGTGCAGGGCTCCCAGTACGTCCTGATAGGTCCCGGTGTGTGCAGGGCTCCCAATATGTCCCAGCGTGTGCAGGGCTCCCAGTACGTCCCGATAGGTCCCAGTGTGTGCAGGGCTCCCAATATGTCCCAGCGTGTGCAGGGCTCCCAGTACGTCCCGATAGGTCCCAGTGTGTGCAAGGCTCCCAGTACATCCGGATAGGTCCCAGTGTGTGCAGGGCTACCAGTACGTCCCAATAGGTCCCAGTGGGTGCAGGGCTCCCAGTACGTCCCAATAGGTCCCAGTGTGCAGGGCTCCCAGTACGTCCTGATAGGTCCCGGTGTGTGCAGGGCTCCCAATAGGTCCCAGTGTGTGCAAGGCTCCCAGTACATCCGGATAGGTCCCAGTGTGTGCAGGGCTCCCAGTACGTCCCAATAGGTCCCAGTGTGTGCAGGGCTCCCAGTACGTCCGGATAGGTCCCAGTGTGTGCAGGGCTCCTAGTATGTCCCGATAGGTCCCGGTGTGTGCAGGGCTCCCAGTACGTCCCGATAGGTCCCAGTGTGTGCAGGGCTCCCAGTACGTCCCGATAGGTCCCAGTGTGTGCAGGGCTCCCAGTAGGTCCCAGTGTATGCAGGGCTCCCAGCAGGTCCCAGTATGTCCCAGTGTGTGCAGGGCTCCCAATACGTCCCAGTAGGTCCCAGTGTGTGCACGGCTCCCAGTACGTCCCAGTAGGTCCCAGTGTGTGCAGGGCTCCCAGTACATCCCAATAGGTCGCAGTGTGTGCAGGGCTCCCTGTATATCCCAATAGGTCCCAGTGTGTGCAGGGCTCCCAGTACATTCCGATAGGTCCCAGTGTGTGCAGGGCTCCCAGTACGTCCCAGTACGTCCCAGTGTGTGCAGGGCTCCCTGTACGTCTGGATAGGTCCCAGTACGTCCCAATAGGTCCCAGTGTGTGCAAAGCTCCCAGTACGTCCCAGTAGGTCCCAGTGTGTGCAGGGCTCCCTGTACGTCTGGATAGGTCCCAGTACGTCCCAATAGGTCCCAGTGTGTGCAAAGCTCCCAGTACATCCCAATAGGTCCCAGTGGGTGCAGGGCTCCCAGGGGGTCCCAGTAGGTCCCAGTGTGTGCAGGGCTCCCAGTACGTCCCAGTACGTCCCAGTGTGTGCAGGGCTCCCAGTACGTCCCGATAGGTCCCAGTGTGTGCAGGGCTCCCAGCACGTCCCAGTACGTCCCAGTGTGTGCAGGGCTCCCAGTACGTCCCGATAGGTCCCGGTGTGTGCAGGGCTCCCAGTACGTCCCAGTAGGTCCCGGTGTGTGCAGGGCTCCCTGTACGTCTGGATAGGTCCCAGTACATCCCAATAGGTCCCAGTGTGTGCAAAGCTCCCAGTACGTCCCAGGAGGTCCCAGTGTGTGCACGGCTCCCAGTACGTCCCAGTGTCTGTAGGGCTCCCAGTACGTCCCGATAGGTCCCGGTGTGTGCAGGGCTCCCAGTACGTCCGGATAGGTCCCAGTGCGTGCAGGGCTCCCAGTACGTCCCAGTATGTCCCAGTGTGTGCAGGGCTCCCAGTACGTCCCGATAGGTCCCGGTGTGTGCAGGGCTCCCAGTACATCCCAATAGGTCCCAGTGTGTGCAGGGCTCCCAGTACATCCCAATAGGTCCCAGTGTGTGCAGGGCTCCCAGTACGTCCCGATAGGTCCCGGTGTGTGCAGGGCTCCCAGTACATCCCAATAGGTCCCAGTGTGTGCAGGGCTCCCAGTACGTCCCAATAGGTCCCAGTGTGTGCAGGGCTCCCAGTACATCCCAATAGGTCCCAGTGTGTGCAGGGCTCCCAGTACGTCCCAGTAGGTCCCAGTGTGTGCAGGGCTCCCTGTACGTCTGGATAGGTCCCAGTACGTCCCAATAGGTCCCAGTGTGTGCAAAGCTCCCAGTACGTCCCAATAGGTCCCAGTGTGTGCAGAGCTCCCAGTACATCCTGATAGGTCCCAGTGTGTGCAGGGCTCCCAGTACGTCCCAGTAGGTCCCAGTGTGTGCAGGGCTCCCAATACGTCCCAGTAGGTCCCAGTGTGTGCAGGGCTCCCAGTACATCCCGATAGGTCCCAGTGTGTGCAGGGCTCCCAATACGTCCCAGTAGGTCCCAGTGTGTGCAGGGCTCCCAGTACGTCCCAGTAGGTCCCAGTGTGTGCAGGGCTCCCAGTACATCCCAATAGGTCGCAGTGTGTGCAGGGCTCCCTGTATATCCCAATAGGTCCCAGTGTGTGCAGGGCTCCCAGTACGTCCCGATAGGTCCCAGTGTGTGCAAGGCTCCCAGTACATCCGGATAGGTCCCAGTGTGTGCAGGGCTACCAGTACGTCCCAATAGGTCCCAGTGTGTGCAGGGCTCCCAGTACGTCCCAATAGGTCCCAGTGTGCAGGGCTCCCAGTACGTCCTGATAGGTCCCAGTGTGTGCAGGGCTCCCAGTACGTCCTGATAGGTCCCGGTGTGTGCAGGGCTCCCAGTACGTCCCAGTGTGTGCAGGGCTCCCAGCACGTCCCAGTACGTCCCAGTGTGTGCAGGGCTCCCAGTACGTTCCAATAGGTCCCAGTGGGTGCAGGGCTCCCAGTACATTCCGATAGGTCCCAGTGTGTGCAGGGCTCCCAGTACGTCCCAATAGGTCCCAGTGGGTGCAGGGCTCCCAGTACATTCCGATAGGTCCCAGTGTGTGCAGGGCTCCCAGTACGTCCCAGTAGGTCCCAGTGGGTGCAGGGCTCCCAGTACATCCCGATAGGTCCCAGTGTGTGCAGGGCTCCCAGTACGTCCCAGTAGGTCCCAGTGTGTGCAGGGCTCCCTGTACGTCTGGATAGGTCCCAGTACGTCCCAATAGGTCCCAGTGTGTGCAAAGCTCCCAGTACATCCCAACAGGTCCCAGTGTGTCCAAAGCTCCCAGTACGTCCCAGTAGGTCTCAGTGTGTGCAGGGCTCCCAGTACGTCCCAGTACGTCCCAGTGTGTGCAGGGCTCCCAGTACGTCCCGATAGGTCCCAGTGTGTGCAGGGCTCCCAGTACGTCCGGATAGGTCCCAGTGTGTGCAGGGCTCCCAGCACGTCCCAGTAGGTCCCAGCGTGTGCAGGGCTCCCAGTACGTCCCGATAGGTCCCGGTGTGTGCAGGGCTCCCAGTACGTCCCAGTAGGTCCCAGTGTGTGCAGGGCTCCCTGTACGTCCCAATAGGTCCCAGTACGTCCCAATAGGTCCCAGTGTGTGCAAAACTCCCAGTACATCCCAATAGGTCCCAGTGTGTGCAAAGCTCCCAGTACGTCCCAGGAGGTCCCAGTGTGTGCAGGGCTCCCAGTACGTCCCAGTACGTCCCAGTGTGTGCAGGGCTCCCAGTACGTCCCGATAGGTCCCAGTGTGTGTAGGGCTCCCAGTACGTCCCGATAGGTCCCGGTGTGTGCAGGGCTCCCAGTACGTCCTGATAGGTCCCAGTGCATGCAGGGCTCCCAGTACGTCCCAATAGGTCCCAGTGTGTGCAGGGCTCCCAGTACGTCCCAGTAGGTCCCAGTGTGTGCAGGGCTCCCTGTACGTCTGGATAGGTCCCAGTACGTCCCAATAGGTCCCAGTGTGTGCAAAGCTCCCAGTACGTCCCAATAGGTCCCAGTGTGTGCAGGGCTCCCAATACATCCCAGTAGGTCCCAGTGTGTGCAGGGCTCCCAGTACATCCCGATAGGTCCCAGTGTGTGCAGGGCTCCCAATACGTCCCAGTAGGTCCCAGTGTGTGCAGGGCTCCCAGTACGTCCGGATAGGTCCCAGTGTGTGCAGGGCTCCCAGCACATCCCAGTAGGTCCCAGTGTGTGCAGGGCTCCCAGTACGTCCGGATAGGTCCCAGTGTGTGCAGGGCTCCCTGTACGTCCCAGTAGGTCCCAGTGTGTGCAGGGCTCCTAGTATGTCCCGATAGGTCCCGGTGTGTGCAGGGCTCCCAGTACGTCCCGATAGGTCCCAGTGTGTGCAGGTCTCCCAGTACGTCCCAGTGTGTGCAGGGCTCCCTGTACGTCCCAATAGGTCCCAGTGTGTGCAGGGCTCCCAGTACGTCCCGATAGGTCCCAGTGTGTGCAGGGCTCCCAGCACATCCCAGTAGGTCCCAGTGTGTGCAGGGCTCCCTGTACGTCCGGATAGGTCCCAGTGTGTGCAGGGCTCCCAGCACGTCCCAGTCGGTCCCAGTGTGTGCAGGGCTCCCTGTACGTCTGGATAGGTCCCAGTACATCCCAATAGGTCCCAGTGTGTGCAAAGCTCCCAGTACGTCCCAATAGGTCCCAGTGTGTGCAGGGCTCCCAGTACGTCCCAATAGGTCCCAGTGTGTGCAGGGCTCCCAGTACGTCCCAGTAGGTCCCAGTGTGTGCAGGGCTCCCAGTACGTCCTGAGAGGTCCCAGTGTGTGCAGGGCTCCCAGTACATCCTGATAGGTCCCAGTGTGTGCAGGGCTCCCAGCACGTCCCAGTGTGTGCAGGGCTCCCTGTACGTCCCAGTAGGTCCCAGTGTGTGCAGGGCTCCCAGCACATCCCAGTAGGTCCCAGTGTGTGCAGGGCTCCCAGTACGTCCGGATAGGTCCCAGTGTGTGCAGGGCTCCCAGCACGTCCCAGTAGGTCCCAGTGTGTGCAGGGCTCCCAGTACGTCCGGATAGGTCCCAGTGTGTGCAGGGCTCCCAGCACGTCCCAGTAGGTCCCAGTGTGTGCAGGGCTCCCTGTACGTCCCAGTAGGTCCCAGTACGTCCCAATAGGTCCCAGTGTGTGCAGGGCTCCCAGTACGTCCCAATAGGTCCCAGTGTTTGCAGGGCTCCCAGTATGTCCCGATAGGTCCCAGTGTGTGCAGGGCTCCCATTACATCCCAGTAGGTCCCAGTGTGTGCAGGGCTCCCAGCACGTCCCGATAGGTCCCAGTGTGTGCAGGGCTCCCAGCACGTCCCAGTAGGTCCCAGTGTGTGCAGGGCTCCCAGTACGTCCCGATAGGTCCCAGCGTGTGCAGGGCTTCCCGTACGTTCTGATAGGTCCCAGCGTGTGCAGGGCTCCCAGTATGTCCCAGTAGGTCCCAGTGTGTGCAGGGATCCCAGCACGTCCTGATAGGTCCCAGTGTTTGCAGGGCTCCCAGTATGTCCCGATAGGTCCCAGTGTGTGCAGGGCTCCCAGTACGTCCCAATAGGTCCCAGTGTGTGCAGGGCTCCCAGTACGTCCTGATAGGTCCCAGTGTGTGCAGGGCTCCCAGTATGTCCCAGTAGGTCCCAGTGTGTGCAGGGCTCCCAGCACGTCCTGATAGGTCCCAGTATGTGCAGGGCTCCCTGTATATCCCAATAGGTCCCAGTGTGTGCAGGGCTCCCAGTACATCCCAATAGGTCCCAGTGTGTGCAGGGCTCCCAGTACATCCCAATAGGTCCCAGTGTGTGCAGGGCTCCCTGTATATCCCAATAGGTCCCAGTGTGTGCAGGGCTCCCAGTACATCCCGATAGGTCCCAGTGTGTGCAGGGCTCCCAGCACGTCCTGATAGGTCCCAGTGTTTGCAGGGCTCCCAGTACGTCCCGATAGGTCCCAGTGTGTGCAGGGCTCCCAGCACGTCCCAGTAGGTCCCAGTGTGTGCAGGGCTCCCAGGGGGTCCCGGTGGGTGTTGGCGGGTGCCGTTGGCGCCGGTGCCTGAGCGCGGGCTGTCCCCAGGACCTTTCCCAGTGCGGCTGGCCGGGGGCCCCGGGCGCTGCGCCGGGCGGGTGGAGGTGCAGCACGGCGGGCAGTGGGGCACCGTCTGCGACGACGACTGGGGGCTGCCGGACGCGGCGGTGGTCTGCAGGCAGCTGGGCTGCGGGGACGCCTTGGCCGCCCCGCCGGGAGCCTGGTTTGGAGAGGGCTTGGGTCCCATCTGGCTCAACGGGTTGCGGTGCCGGGGCACAGAGGAGCGCCTGGTCCTGTGCCGGCACCGGGGCTGGCGTCCCCACGTCTGCGCCCACGAA
The DNA here is from genome assembly GCF_026419915.1 of Harpia harpyja. Lineage (NCBI taxonomy): Eukaryota > Metazoa > Chordata > Aves > Accipitriformes > Accipitridae > Harpia > Harpia harpyja. Next base: position 748,976 of record NC_068963.1, on the reverse strand, counting down.
GAGGATGCCAGCGCCGTCTGCTCAGGTGGGCTGCGGCGGGTGGGTGGGTGGGTGAGCGGGGAGGCCAAGCCGAGGAGCTCTCTGCCTGACCGCCGCTCCCCACAGCTCACCGTTTCCAGCCCCTCGGCACCAACGAGCACCCCTGGACCCCCACACCGCCGCCCACCGACACCCAGCCACCCGTTGCAGCATGCACAGGTGCAGCCTGCACAGGTGCGGCGTGCACGGGTAAAGCATGCACAGGTACGGTGTGCACAGGTAGAGCATGCACAGCAGTAATGTGTGCAAGCACAGCACAGGTTACAGCATGCACTGGTGCAAGGGTACGCTGTGCACAGGTAGAGCATGCACAGATGCGGCGTGTGCAAGTACAGCACGCCCAGGCACGGTGTGCACGGGCACGGCATGCGCAGGTACGGTGTGCGCAGTCACAGCTGCACAGGTACACTGTGCGTGGGCAAGGTGTGCACGGGTATGGTGTGCGCGGGCACAGCACGCACAGGTACGACGTGCACGGCTACGTGCGCGCGGGCAAGGTGCGCACAGGCGCGGCATGCACAGGTACACTGTGCATGGGCATGGTGTGCATGGGCACAGCATGCGCTGGTACGGTGTGCACAGTCACAGCCGCACAGGTACACTGTGCGTGGGCAAGGTGTGCACGGGTATGGTGTGCACAGTCATGGTGTGCACGGGCACAGCACGCACAGGTACGACGGGCACAGCTACGTGCGCGCGGGCAAGGTGTGCACAGGCGCGGCATGCACAGGTACACCGTGCACGGGCAAGGTGTGCATGGGCACAGCATGCACTGGTACGGTGTGAACAGGTACACTGTTCGTGGGCAAGGTATGCACAGGCACAGCACGCACAGGTACAGTGTGCAGTCATGGTGTGCACGGGCACAGCATGCACGGGTACACTGTGCACCAGCAAGGTGTGCATGGACACAGCATGCACAGGTACACTGTGCACGGGCACAGCATGCACGGGCACGGTGTGAAGAGCTACATGTGCACTGGCAAGGTGTGCACAGGCACGGCATGCACAGCTGTGGTGTGCACAGGTACACTGTGTGCGGGCAAGGTGTGCACGGGCACAGGTACGCTGTGCACAGTGATGTGCACAGGCACGGCGTGCACAGGCACGGCATGCACAGCTATGGTGTGCACAGCCGTGGTGTGCATGGGCACAGCGTGCACGGGTATGGTGTGCACGGGTATGGTGTGCATGGGTATGGTGTGCACAGCTATGGTGTGCACAGGTACCCCCCCCCCCCGCCATGGGGCCCACACCGACGCTGACCCCAGCCTCTCTCAGCCACAGAGGGTCCGACCGTGCGGCTGGTGGGGGCCACGGGGCGCTGCGCCGGCCGGCTGGAGATCTTCCACGCCGGTCACTGGGGCACTGTCTGCGATGACCTGTGGGGGCTGCAGGACGCAGCGGTGGTCTGCCGGCAACTGGGCTGTGGGGCCGCCCTCGACGCACCCCGGGCAGCTTTTTTTGGCGAGGGCACCGGCCCCATCTGGCTGGATGATGTGCGGTGCCAAGGGAACGAGTCGTCCCTGCTGGGGTGCCCAGCTTCTCCCTGGGGTGTCACCAACTGCCAGCACCGGGAGGATGCCGCCGTTGTCTGCGCAGGTACCCGCGATGCTGGGGGCTGGGGGGGCCGTGCCTTCGCAGGGGTGATGCAGTGGGCACGCAGTCCCCGTACCCGTGCGGTGGTCCCGGGGCAGTGGGTGAGCACGGGGACACCGCAGCTGAATTGCAAACCCCGTGGGTGCGCAGCCCGCAGGGTGCAGCACGGCCGTGCTGCGAGCGGCAGCAGTGAGCGTGCAGTGCATGTGCAGTGTGTGTGGGCAGGGTGCAGTGCGTGTGTGCGGTGCGCAGGGACACCGAATCTGTGCAGCGTATGCCTGTGCAGTGCTTGCATGTGTGCAGTGCATGCGTGGGCAGGGTGCATTGCATGCATGCAGTGCACAGGGACACAGAATCTGTGCAGTGTGTGTGCGGGCAGGGCATAGAGCGTGTGTGCAGTGCATGCGTGCGCAGGGTGCAGTGCATGTGTGCAGTGTGTGCGTGGGCAGGGAGCAGTGTGTCTGTGCAGTGTGTGCCTGCATAGGGTGCAGTGCGTGTATGCGCAGGGTGCAGTGCGTGTGTGCGGTGCACGGGGACACAGGGTCTGTGCAGTGTGTACGCGCACGGGGCGCAGTGCGTATGCCATGCATGTGTGCGCAGGGCGCAGCACGTGTGCAGTGCATGCACTGCAGGGCTCACGCTGCTCTCCTCTGCCCGCAGATGAGCTGGCCAACCTGGATGTCCGCCCTGCAGAGCCCACTCCCCGCCAGCCGCAGATGAAACCAGCCCGGGTACCCCCCTCCGCACGTCCCCGCGTCCCCAGCTCTCCCCGGAGCACCGCAGCCAGCCATGCCACCGCAAGGACAACCCGCAAGGGTAGGAGGAACGGGAATGGGGGTCCCCCTGTGCAAGGTCCCAGGGAGCCGGCGGGTGGCTGGTCGCAATGTGGGACCCCAAGTTTTGCTGCCCTGGCCCGGCTGCGGGGCTGGGGGCCAGAGCAGATTTGGACCAATCCTGCCTGCTGGGGCCATTCCTCGTGTTCCAGAGACCCTGTCCCCAAGGGATGTCCCCGCCTCTGGCCCTGGGTGCCCCCCCAGAGCTGAGCTGAGTGACCCTCTCATTGCTGCAGGGCAAGGGGACCTGCTGTCATCGACGAGGACCTCTCTGCTGACCAGCAGCACCCAGCACCCTGCAGGACAGGGTCTGGCCAGCACCACCCCTGCCACCCAGCACCCCACACGATGGGATGCAACTGGTGCCACCGCCAGCACCCGGCGCCCCACAGGACAGGGTCTGGCCAGCACCATCCCTGCCACCCAGCACCCCACACGATGGGATGCAACTGGTGCCACCGCCAGCACCCAGCACCCTGCAGGACAGGGTCTAGCCAGCACCACCCCTGCCACCCAGCACCTCACACGACGGGATGCAACTGCTGCCACCCAGCGCCCCACAGGACAGGGTCTGGCCAGCACCACCCCTGCCACCCAGCACCCCACACGACGGGATGCAACTGCTGCCACCCCCGGCACCCAGCGCCCCACAGGACAGGGTCTGGCCAGCACCACCCCTGCCACCCAGCACCCCACACGATGGGATGCAACTGGTGCCACCGCCAGCACCCGGCGCCCCACAGGACAGGGTCTGGCCAGCACCACCCCTGCCACCCACCACCCCACACGATGGGATGCAACTGCTGCCACCACCAGCACCCAGCACCGTGCAGGACAGGGTCTGGCCAGCACCACCCCTGCCACCCAGCACCCCACACGATGGGATGCAACTGGTGCCACCCCCGGCACCCAGCGCCCAGCAGGACAGGGTCAAATTGGTGCCACCCAAGTCAAAGCAGGGCGAGATCCCATTCGTATCATCAGGATCACCCGACTCAAAGCAGAACAGGATCCGGCTCGCATCATCCAGAGCACCAAGCCCAAGGCAGGACAGAACCCAGCTGGTGCCACCAGGTCTAAAGTGGGACGAGATCCGGCTGATACCACCAGGTCCAAGGTGGGATGGGATACAGCTGGCACCAACAGGTCCAAGGAAGGACGGTATCCAGTGGGAACCAGCAAGTCCAAGACAGGGTGGCATCCAGCTGGCACCAACAGGTCCAAGGCAGGATGGCATCCAGCTGGCACCAACAGGTCCAAGGCAGGGTGGCATCCAGCTGGCACCAACAGGTCCAAGGCAGGATGGGATCCAGCTGGCACCAACAGGTCCAAGGCAGGGTGGCATCCAGCTGGCACCAACAGGTCCAAGGCAGGATGGGATCCAGCTGGCACCAACAGGTCCAAGGCAGGGTGGCATCCAGCTGGCACCAACAGGTCCAAGGCAGGATGGCATCCAGCGGGAACCAACAGGTCCAAGGCAGGATGGGATCCAGCTGGCACCAACAGGTCCAAGGCAGGATGGCATCCAGCTGGCACCAACAGGTCCAAGGCAGGGTGGCATCCAGCTGGCACCAACAGGTCCAAGGCAGGATGGGATCCAGCTGGCACCAACAGGTCCAAGGCAGGGTGGCATCCAGCTGGCACCAACAGGTCCAAGGCAGGATGGGATCCAGCTGGCACCAACAGGTCCAAGGCAGGGTGGCATCCAGCTGGCACCAACAGGTCCAAGGCAGGGTGGCATCCAGCGGGAACCAACAGGTCCAAGGCAGGATGGGATCCAGCTGGCACCAACAGGTCCAAGGCAGGATGGGATCCAGTGGGAACCAACAGGTCCAAGGCAAGGTGGCATCCAGCTGGCACCAACAGGTCCAAGGCAGGGTGGGATCCAGCAGGAACCAACAGGTCCAAGGCAGGGTGGCATCCAGCTGGCACCAACAGGTCCAAGGCAGGATGGGATCCAGCTGGCACCAACAGGTCCAAGGCAGGATGGGATCCAGCGGGAACCAACAGGTCCAAGGCAGGATGGGATCCAGCTGGCACCAACAGGTCCAAGGCAGGATGGCATCCAGCTGGCACCAACAGGTCCAAGGCAGGATGGCATCCAGCGGGAACCAACAGGTCCAAGGCAGGACGGCATCCAGCTGGCACCAACAGGTCCAAGGCAGGATGGGATCCAGCTAGCACCAACAGGTCCAAGGCAGGATGGGATCCAGCTGGTACCAACAGGTCCAAGACAGGGTGGCATCCAGCTGGCACCAACAGGTCCAAGGCAGGATGGGATCCAGCTGGCACCAACAGGTCCAAGGCAGGGTGGCATCCAGCTGGCACCAACAGGTCCAAGGCAGGATGGGATCCAGCTGGCACCAACAGGTCCAAGGCAGGGTGGCATCCAGCTGGCACCAACAGGTCCAAGGCAGGATGGGATCCAGCTGGCACCAACAGGTCCAAGGCAGGGTGGCATCCAGCTGGCACCAACAGGTCCAAGGCAGGATGGGATCCAGCGGGAACCAACAGGTCCAAGACAGGGTGGCATCCAGCTGGCACCAACAGGTCCAAGGCAGGATGGGATCCAGCTGGCACCAACAGGTCCAAGGCAGGGTGGCATCCAGCTGGCACCAACAGGTCCAAGGCAGGATGGGATCCAGCGGGAACCAACAGGTCCAAGACAGGGTGGCATCCAGCTGGCACCAACAGGTCCAAGGCAGGACGGGATCCAGTCAGTACCATCCGCGTCACCCGGCCCAAAGCAGGGTGGGATCCAACCAGTACCGTACGGATCACCCGGCCCAAAGCTGGACAGGTTCTGGCAGGTGCCAACCAGACCACCAGGGAACCACCAGGATGGGGTTTGGCTGGGACCATGCAAGGTACCAAGCCCAAGGCAGGGCGGGATCCAGTTGATGCCATCCAGCCGCCAACAGGGCAAGATATGGCAGTTGCCATCCAGTTCACCCAACGGCCGGCAGGACAGGATCCCATTGATGCCACTCAAGCCAAAGTGGGGCAGGATCTGGTTGGTACCACACAAGGCACCACGCCCAAAGCGAGGCAGGACTTGGCCCCTACCATGGTGGTCCCAGCAGGTGATACCCTGTGGAGCAACCAGAACATGGGAGAACCAGGTCCTGAAGGTACCCTGAAGAGCACACGTCCACCAGCAGAACTGGATGCTACCAAATGGACAACACGTTCTTCAGTAGATTTTGGTCTAGAAGATACCCTGAGTAGCACACATCCTGCAGCAGAACCAGATCCTGAAGGTACCATGAGTAGTACACGTCCTTCAGTGGAACGGGACCCAGATGGTACTACATGGAGCACACGTCCTGCAGCTGAACCAGGTCCAGAAGGTACCACATGGAGCATACATCCTGCAGCCAAACGAGGTCTTGAAGGTACCATGAGTAGTACACGTCCTGCAGCAGAACCAGGTCCAGAAGGTACCACATGGAGCACACGTCCTGCAGCCGAACGAGGTCCTGAAGGTACCATGAGTAGTACACATCCTTCAGTGGAACAGGACCTAGATGATACTACATGGAGCACACGTCCTGCAGCTGAACCAGGTCCAGAAAGTACCACATGGAGCACACATCCTGCAGCAGAACGAGGTCTTGAAGGTACCATGAGTAGTACACGTCCTGCAGCAGAACCAGATCTAGAAGGTACGACATGGAGCACACAACCTGCAGGTGAACCAGGTCCTGAAGGTACCATGAGTAGTACACGTCCTTCAGTGGAATGGGACCCAGATGATACTACATGGAGCACACATCCTGCAGCTGAAACAGGTCCTGAAGGTACCACATGGAGCACACGTCCTGCAGCAGAACGAGGTCTTGAAGGTACCATGAGTAGTACACATCCTGCAGCAGAACCAAATCTAGAAGGTACCACATGGAGCACATATCCTGCAGGTGAACCAGGTCCAGAAGGTACCATGAGTACTACACATCCTTCAGCAGAACCAGATCTAGAAGGTACCACGTGGAGTGCACAACCTGCAGCTGAACCAGGTCCTGAAGATACCATGAGTAGTACACATCCTTCAGTGGAACGGGACCCAGATGATACTACATGGAGCACACGTCCTGCAACTGAACGAGGTCCAGAAGGTACCACATGGAGCACACGTCCTGCAGCAGAACGAGGTCTTGAAAGTACCATGAGTAGTACACGTCCTGCAGCAGAACCAGGTCCAGAAGGTACCACATGGAGCACACGTCCTGCAGCTGAACGAGGTCCAGAAAGTACCACATGGATCACACATCCTGCAGCAGAACAAGGTCCTGAAGGTACCATGAGTAGTACACGTCCTTCAGTGGAATGGGACCCAGATGGTACCTCATTGAGCACACATCCTGCAGCCAAACCAGGTCCAGAAGGTACCACATGGAGCACACATCCTGCGGCAGAACAAGGTCTTGAAAGTGCCCTGAGTAGTACACGTCCTGCAGCAAAACCAGGTCCTGAAGGTACCATGAGTAGTACACATCTTTCAGTGAAACGGGAACCAGATGGTACCTCATTGAGCACACATCCTGCAGCCAAACCAGGTCCAGAAGGTACCACATGGAGCACACGTCCTGCGGCAGAACAAGGTCTTGAAAGTGCCCTGAGTAGTACACGTCCTGCAGCAAAACCAGGTCCTGAAGGTACCATGAGTAGTACACATCTTTCAGTGAAATGGGAACCAGATAGTAGCTCATTGAGCACACATCCTGCAGCCAAACCAGGTCCAGAAGGTACCACATGGAGCACACATCCTGCAGAACGAAGTCTTGAAAGTACCACATGGAGCACACATCCTGCAGCTGAACGAGGTCCAGAAAGTACCATGAGTAGTACACGTCCTGCAGCAGAACCAGGTCCAGAAGGTACCACATGGAGCACACATCCTGCAGCAGAACGAGGTCTTGAAGGTACCATGAGTAGTACACATCCTGCAGCAGAACCAGGTCCAGAAGGTACCACATGGAGCACACGTCCTGCAGCAGAACGAGGTCTTGAAAGTATCATGAGTAGTACACATCCTGCAGCAGAACAAGGTCTTGAAGGTACCACATGGAGCACACAACCTGCAGGTGAACCAGGTCCTGAAGGTACCATGAGTAGTACACGTCCTGCAGCTGAACCAGGTCCAGAAAGTACCACATGGATCACACATCCTGCAGCAGAACGAGGTCCTGAAGGTACCATGAGTAGTACACATCCTGCAGCAGAACCAGATCTAGAAGGTACCACATGGAGCACACAACCTGCAGGTGAACCAGGTCCTGAAGGTACCATGAGTAGTACACATCCTGCAGCAGAACCAGATCCTGAAGGTACCATGAGGAGCACACGTCCTGCAGCAGAACAAGGTCCTGAAGGTACCATGAGTAGCACACATCCTGCAGCGGAACTGGTTCCAGGTGGTACCACATGGAGCACACATTCTCCACCAGAGCCAGGTCCTGAAGTTTCCATGAGGAGCACACGTCCTGCAGCAGAACGAGGTCTTGAAGGTACCATGAGGAGCACACGTCCTCCAGTGGAACTGGTTCCAGATGGTACCACATGGAGCACACATTCTCTACCAGAACCAGTTCCTGAAGGTACCATGAGGAGCACACGTCCTCCGGCGAAACTGGGTCCAGATGGTACGATGCAGAGCACCCATTCTTCAGCAGAAACCAGTCTGGATTATGCCATGTGGAGTGCACATCCCACAGCAGATCCTGGTCCCAGTGGTGCCACACTGTATGCACGTCCTTCAGCAGAACTGGATGCTGATGGTACCACACAGAGCACAGCTTCTTTAGCAGATTTTGGTCTAGATGATAGCCCGAGGAGCACACATCCTGCAGCAGAACCAGGTCCGGATGGTACCATGATGGGCACACGTCCTGCAGTAGAACTGTGGTCAGATGTTACCACATGGAGCACACATCCTGGAGCCAAACCTGGTCTGGAAGCTACCATGAGGAGCACACGTTCTCCAGCACATCTGGATCCAGACGGTACCAAGCAAGGAATTTCTTGGAAAAAAATTTTCAGGAAAAGGATGAAAAGTTGGAGTGCTGGGGTGGGTGGAGGCAGTAGGGAATAGGCATGGATAGACCGAGAGGGGAAGGGGTGATTGAATGGACAGAAAGATGGAGGGAGGGAAGGACAGAAAGTTAGAAGAAAGGGTAGGTGGATTGATGGATGGATGGCAAGGAAGGATTTGTAGGAGAATGGATGCACGGATGCAAGGAAAGAGGAATGGGTGGGTAGATGGATGGATGGACAGATGGGTGGGTGGGTGGGTGGATGGATGGAGGGACAGGTGGGTGGGTGGATGGATGGATGGAGGGACAGGTGGGTGGATGGATGGATGGAAGGGGTGTTCTTCACCCAGCACGCAGGGCAGGGGACCTGGAGGCAGCGGGGCAGGGGCCTCACAGACCTCTGTGTGCCTTCCCTCCCCAGGTGCAGACCTGGACCCAGGCTCTGCTGGGGTCTCTGCCCCCCCCACAGAGCACCTATCACCCCCTCCATCGCAGAACCCCACCCTGATGCCAGGAACCCTTCCTGTCCTTGCAGTCCAACTGGGTCCAGGCTCCAGCATCCCCTCCCAGGGCCCCCCAGAGGTCCCCAGCACCCAGAGCCCTGCAGTGCCCACCCAGTCCCCCAAGGAGATTCCCAGCACCCAGAGCCCCGCAGCACCCACGCAGCACCCCAAGGAGACCCCCAGTGCACAGAGCCCCTCAACACTCACTCAGCACCCCATGGAACCCACCAGCCCCCATAGCCTCCCAACACACCCCCTGCACCCCATAGAGACCCCCAGCCCCCAGATACCCCCAGCACCCCCTCAGCACCCCACAGAGACCCTCAGCACCCCGATCCCCCCAGAACTCCCTCAGGACCGCATGGAGATCCTCAGCACGCAGACCCCCCCAGCACTCTCCCAGCACCCTATGGAGACTGTTAGCACCCAGCCCCCCCCAGCACCCCTGCAGCACCCCACAGAGAGCCTCAGCACCCAGGCAACCCCTGAACCCCAGGAACACCCCATATTGCTCCTCAGCACCCAGACCCCCCTAGCACCCCCTCAGTACCCCACAGAGACCCTTGTAACCCAGACCCCCCCAGCTCAGCCTCAGCACCCCATGGAGACCCTTGGAACCCAGACACCCCCAGCACCCATTCAGACTCTCCCAGAGCCCCTCGGCACCCAGACAACCCCAGCACCCCGCCAGCACCCCACAGAGACCCTCAGCACCCAGACACCCCCAGCACACCCTCAGTACCCCCTGGAGCCCCTTGGCACCCAGACCCCCCCAGCATTCCCGCAGCATCCCATGGAGCCCCTTAGTACCCAGACACCCCTAGAACTCCCACAGCACTCCACGGAGCCCCTTGGCACGCAGACCCCCCCAGCACCCCCTCAGGTCCCCCTAGAGCCCCTCAGCACCCAGAGCCCCCCAGCACTCCCACAGCACCCCATAGAGACCCTCAGCACCCAGACTCCCCCAGCACTCCCACAGCACTCCATGGAGCCCCTCAGCACCCAGACAACCCCAGCACCCCCAGAGCACCCCATGGAGACCCTCAGCACCCAGACCCCCCCAGCACCCCCTCAGCACCCCCTGGAGCCCCTCAGCACCCATCCTGCTCGCACCCCGACAGACCCTATGCTCCCTGGGGCCCCGTGCACAGGTAAGCCTGGGGGGGGGGGGGCACAAGTGGCGGGGGGGGGGGAAGTCCCACCAGCAGACCCACAATTCCTGAGGTGACACCCCTGGGACCCCAGGTCTCTGGGGCAACATGGGGGTGGGTGCTGGTGGTGGAGGAGATGCAGGGCTCCCTCCGCACCCCAAATTCTGGGGGTTTTTTTGGGGGGGGGGGACATTTGGGGGGAGGGCATCTCTCCTGGCTGTGCTTTAGGGGATCTTAATGTCTCACCCCACAGGTCCAGCTCCACCAGCAGCGCCGCTGCCAGCCCACCCCGGAGCTGGGGGGCAGTGGGGAGGGGCGTCTGGCAGCTGCCCCCCCTGCCCAGCCCCCCAGCTGCAGGCCCTTCTGCAGGAGGTGCGGGGGCTGCGGGGGGACCTGCGGGCACTGGCCTTGACCCTTCAGCACCTCCTGGGGGGCTTTTCAGGGACCCCCCCTGCCACCGGCTCTCGGCCGTGATGGGGTCGTGACCCCTCCAATTAGGTGACTCGGGGGGGGGCTGCAGTGACCCCCAGATGAAATAAAGTGGGGCTTCACCCCCCCCAACCCCCCAATCCTGGAGCATCATAAGGTTGTGGGGTGATGGGATGGGAAGCATCAATTTGGGGGGGGGATCAGCCCCTCCTCGGGCCCACCCTTGGGTGGGGAGGGTGACCTGGGGGGGTGCAAGCAGCAGACCCCATTCTTTGGAGGGGGGGCTAATCCTGCTCCCTGTCCCACACCCCCATCTCTGCCAGCCCCACGGCACCAGCCTGGCTCCCTCAGCACTTCCCCATGGCACTTTTGCTTCCTCCCTGCTGCTCCTCCTCCCGCTGCACCCCAAGGCCCTCCGTGGGAGGGAGCTTTAAAAGGGGGGGCCCCAGGCAGCTGTGTCATGGGGGTGCTGGTTGGCCTCGGGCTGTGCCTCGGTGAGGGACTGAGGCTCATGGATGGGGGGGCAAGGGTGTGGGGCAGGGGCTTGGAGGGCTACAGGGCTGGGGGTACACTGGGGGGGGCCACAGCTGGGGGTGAACTTGGGGGGCACAGATCTGGGGGTGCACTTGGGATGCTGAGCTGGGGGTCAACTTGGGGGCACACTTCTGGGGGTGCACATTGGGGGTTTTACTGGGGTGTGGGATGTCCCTGGGGTGTGTCTTGGGAGTCAGTGTGGTGTGTGGGGCATGGGGTACCTATGGGGTGTATATTGGGGGTCAGTGGGGTGTCCGTGGGGTGAGGGCTGGGTCCCTACTCCCAGCTGTTCCCTCTCTTCCCCCAGCTCTGTGCTGCAGCGTTGTGGCTGGATCCAGTACGTTAGGGGTCCCCTGGGTGCCCCCGGGTGCCCCCGGGTGCCCCCTGGGTGTCCTCTGGTGACCCATGTGTCCCCCTGGTGACACTTGGGGGCCGTGGGGTCAGTCACCATGGGATGTGGCAGGCACTGGGGCAGGGACCATATGTAGGAGGGCTTGTACTGGGTGGACTGGGGCCATGCTGGGCAGACTGGGTTTATGCTGGGCAGGCTAGGCTTGTACTGAGAAGACTGGGGATGAGTTGGGCAGACTGGGGCTATGCTATGCTGGGCAGACTGGGGCTGTGCTGGTCATACTGGTGCCATACATCTTCCCCCCACCTCCCCTGCAGCGGTGCCAGCCTGGCTGTGGGGTGGCCGCTTGCACCGCTCCAGCCGGCCCTGGAGCATTGTGTCCTCCAGCCAGGGCACCCATCATCCTGCCCTACAGATCGGGTGGCCACTGTCGAGCGCGAGGGTGACCATGCAACAGGTTGGAGTGATGCTACCTTAGGTGGGGGGGTCCCGTGGGGCTGGCGTCACCCCGGTGTTCTTGCAGAGCCCTTCCAGCTGCAGTTGGTGGGTGGCACTGGGCAGTGCGCCGGGCGGTTGGAAGTGAACCGCGCCGGACAGTGGGGTATGGTCTGTGATGACAGCTGAAGCAGGACCAACACGGCGGTGGTTTGCCAGGAGTTGGGCTGCGGGGTGGTGGGGGCAGTCGGTGACCTCCTTCGGGGTCGGCCCCGCTTCAGCTCTGGCGCTGGGCACATCTGGCTGGATGATGTCCGGTGCTGGGGTCAGGAGGGGACCCTGCGGGATTGCGCCCACTGTGCCTGGCGACGCCACGACTGCACCCATCAAGAGGACGTTGGTGTGGTCTGCCAGGTCTGGGACCCCCCCCACACTGCCGTTGGACACCCGGGGTAGCCTGGCAGGGCAGGATCAAGCCACGGTCACCCTTCTGCCCTTGCTGGATGCCTGAGTGCTGCAGCTCTACCCTCAGATGGCCCCCAGTATCGACAGCCACTGTGTCCCCCTGCGGAGCATCCCTCCTGCATCCCTCACCAGGCAGCCCCTGGCCCCATGCAGGACCCCATGCACAGCACCCCACAGGAAGCCGTGGGTGGCAGTGGGGGGGTCCTGCCCCAGCCAGTCACTAAATGTGGAGAACTGAGCACCTGCCTGCACCATGCTTGTACCCAGGGATGTGGGCACCCAGCCCCACGGGGCAGCACGGGGTGCTGGTACCCAGGGATGTGGGCACCAAGCCCCACGGGGCAGCATGGGGTTGCTTGTACCCAGGGATGTGGGCACCCAGCCCCGCGAGACAACATGGGATGTGGGCACCCAGCCCCACGGGGCAGCATGGGGTGCTGGTACCCCGGAAAGTGGGCACCCAGCCCCACGAGACAACATGGGATGTGGGCACCCAGCCCCACGGGGCAGCATGGGGTGCTTGTACCCAGGGATGTGGGCACCCAGCCCCACGGGGCAACATATGGGATGTGGGCACCCAGCCCCACGGGGCAGCATGGGGTGCTGGTACCCAGGGATGTGGGCACCCAGCCCCACGAGACAACATGGGATGTGGGCACCCAGCCCCACGGGGCAGCACGGGGTGCTGGTACCCAGGGATGTGGGCACCCAGCCCCACGGGGCAGCACGGGGTGCTGGTACCCAGGGATGTGGGCACCCAGCCCCACGGGGCAACATATGGGATGTGGGCACCCAGCCCCACGGGGCAGCATGGGGTGCCTGTACACAGCCGTGGCTATGCCATGGGGCGGCAGTGGGGTAAGCGCAGGGGCACGGCTGTCCCAGGTGTGGGGCTGAGCCGAGCCTGGCCCCCTGCCCACGCTCCCCCCGTGGCCTCTCGACCCCGTTATGAAACAGCTCGTTAATGCTAATCCCGCTGCCACCTGTCCCACTCCCAGCACCCTGCCTGCCCGGGGGAGGGGACCTGCTTGCAGCTCTGCCCGATGGTGTGGGGCAGGGGCCAGACTGGGCCCTACTGGGAGGCAGGGGAGGGTGTGTGGGGGGGTCTGGGACAGGTGGGGCAGGAGGACAAGAAGTGGGGCAATGGGGTTTGGGGGTCAGAGGGGCCGGGTGTGGGGCAGTGGGACTCAGAGGGGCCGAGGGGTAGAACGTGGGGCAATGGGGTTGGGGGGCAGAGGGTCAATGCATGGGGCAATGGGGGCCAGGGCTTGCAGAGGGGCAGGCTGTGGGGCAATGGGACCTGTGGGTGCAGAGAGTGTGGGTGCAGTGGGGCCACGGTCTGCAGAGGGGCAAGGTGTGTAGCAATGGGACCTACGGGTGCAGAGGGGTGGGGAGTGGGGCAATAGGGGCCAGAGGGGCAGGGTGTGGGGCACTGGGGGCCATGGACTGCAGAGGGGCAGGGCGTGGGGCAGTGGGACACCAAGGGGGGTACATCTCCCCCCCCTGCATTGACAGAAGGGGGACAGGGGGATGCGATTAGGGACAGCGAGGACGGGGCCAGTGGGGGCGGTGGCTTGTGGGGCTCAGCACCATGCTGTGCCCCCCCCCCCGCGCTCCCCCCTAGCCCCAGCCCTGGGGACGAGGACGGGGACAAGCTGGTGCCACCTGGCCCCGGCTGCCCGCCGGCTATTTCGGTGCCCCCGCAGCTGTCCGTCCCTCCACCCCCGCGGCCCTGCCACCGCGTTCCCTCCCACGCTCCTGGGATGCTGGCCAGCAAAAGTGCCCCCCCCCCAGAGCGGGGGACGGACAGGGACAGGGACAGGCGCCTGCATCCTCCGCGTGCCACCGAGGCCAGAGACATGCCAGTGGGACTGGATGGCCAGACTCTGGGGATGGTCCCCAGTGGGGCCAGAGGGGTCACAGCCCCCCCACACACCCCTGATTCCTGCCCCATGGTGGGGGCTGGGGGGAAACCCCCCCTGGGAGCAGCCTCTGCTCCCCAGGGGGGTAATGGGGGGGGGGCCACGACTTCCCCCCCATTGGCCGCCCGCCAAGTGGGTCCCACTAATGTGCTGTCAAGTATTAATTACCTTCCAGGGGTCAGGGCCCTGCGAGCAGATGGGATGGGGGGGAAGAGCAGATGGGGAGGGAAAGGGAGGGATACGGCCCTGGGAGCTGGGGAGAGGGAGGGAGATGGTCATGGGAAGAGGGGTGATGGTCATGGGAACTGGGGAGAGGGAGGGAGATGGTCGTGGGAAGAGGGGAGATGGTCATAGGAACTGGGGAAAGGGAGGGAGATGGTCATGGGAAGAGGGGTGATGGTCATGGGAACTGGGGAGAGGGAGGGAGATGGTCGTGGGAAGAGGGGAGATGGAGGGGTGATGGTCATGGGAACTGGGGAGATGGAGGGGTGATGGTCATGGGAACTGGGGAGAGGGAGGGAGATGGTCGTGGGAACTGGGGAGAGGGAGGGAGATGGTCGTGGGAACTGGGGAGAGGGAGGGAGATGGTCGTGGGAAATGGGGAGAGGGAGGGAGATGGTTGTGGGAAATGGGAGAAGGAGGGGTATGACTAGGAGCTGGGGAGAGGGAGGGGTTACGGTCATGGGAACTAGGGAGAGGGATGGGTGTTATTGTGGGAAGAGGGGGGAGAGAGGGGTGATGGTGATGAGAAGTGGGGAGAGGGAGGGAGATGGTCATGGGAAGTGGGGAGAGGGAAGGGTATGGCCCTGAAAACTGGGAGAGAGGGAGGGATCCAGCCTGAGAACTGGGGAAGAGGGAGGATGCTGGGGCAGGCACAGCCCTCAGTGCAGGCAGAGGGATGAGCAGGGTGCCCCAACACTCATGTGCTGTCCTCCCCCCACTCCAATCTGGGGAGACCCCCCCCATCCCTCCCATCTCCCCCCCGACACACTCTGGCTCACCCCCATGGCCGACCTCTGCATTTCAGCACGGCTGGTACTTCCTTGGCAGAACACCGGGCGTGTGTGCCGCCAGCCGGACTCTGCCAGCCCCATCCCAAAATAGACCCCCCAGGAACGCGCCCTGCCAAGGGGGCCCAGATGTGAGTCAGAGCTGGGCGGGGGGGGAGGCAGGGACAAGGGGCGCGGGTGGCGTGGCCAGGACTGGGGACACTGGGGACGGTGGCAGAGGGGGACAGCGTCTCCTGGGGTTGGTGCCAGCCCCATGGGATGATGCCCCGGTCCTGGGGATCGCTGCAGGGTTGGTGTCCCTGCCCCTGTCCCCAAACCATCCTGCCCCACATCTGGGGATCTGGCACCCACAGCTTGCTCCCGGTCCCTGCCCCGCAGCCCCCTGGGAGCCAGCTGACATGTAGGTGGGTGAAGCTGGAGCTGTGAGATGCTGCGTGACTTGGGGGGGGACACACAACAAAACCGGACTCCCTGTCCTCTCAGGGAGGTGGCACCGGGGAGGGGAAATTGAGGCAGGTGGAGGGATGCCCGTGACTTGCTGCGTCCTCCCAGGATGCCACTGTAGCAGGATGAGGGGTCATGGCCAGACTGGGATTGGGGCTGCGCTGGGACGTGGTGGTGGTGGGGCTGTGGCAATGGGGGGGGGGCAGGTGGCATGTGGTTGTGGCATTGCTGGGCTGTGTCGTGGCATGACCAGGTTGTGTCGTGGCATGACCGGGCTGTGGCATGGCATGGCTGGACTGTGTCATGGCATTGCTCAGCTGTGTCATGGCATGACCGAGCTCTGTTGTGGCATTTCTGGGCTGTGCCAAGGAATGACCGGATTGTGTTGTGGCATTGCTGGCCTGTGTCACGGCATGACCGAGCTGTGTCATGACATTGCTGGGCTGTGTCATGACATGGTTAGAGTTGTGGTGTGGGATGACATTGTGATGGCATTCCATGGGGGACAGGCAGACAGGATGGGGTTGGACATGGGGGGACAGACAGGGCATTGCACATGGGGACAGACAGACATCAAGGAGCATGGCTTGGTGAAGCAGAGCAGACTGGTCTGATGGAGAGGCAGCACTTTGAGGAAGGACAGGATGGAGCATTGCATGGAGGGAGAAACAAAGGTGGCACGGGACAGCTGTCATAGAGAAATATGGGCATGGACAGACAGACAGCATGATGCATGGCATGGCGGGATGGACAGAACAGCGTGCACGGGTGGATGGACAGACAGCACAGGCAGGGACAGCCAAGATAACAAGCTAGGCATGTGGGGACAGGTGGACCAAGCGCTGTGTGAGATGGATGGATGGGTGGATGGATGGATGGACGGATAGACAGACAGCGTGGAGGACAGCTTGCAGGGATGGATGGATGAGACTGTGGTGCTGGGGACAGACCCTCTCTCTGGGTGGACAAGCCGCGTAGGGACGGACAGACAGTGCAGAGCAGCATGCTGAGGGACAGCCAAGAGGCCTGCACCCTGATTCCCCACCCTGCATTGGGTGCACCGAGCCTGCCAGGCCCAGCACGGCTCAGCCCCCATCCCTAGCTCCATCCTGTCCATCTGTCCCCCTATGCAATGCCATCTGTCCCCCATCGCCACCCCGTCCATCTATCCCCCCATGCAATGCCCTGTCCCCTCATATCCAGCTCCATTCTGTCTGTCCCCCCATGCAATGCCCTGTCTGTCCCCCATCTCCAGCTCCATGCTGTCCGTCTGTCCCCCCATGCAATGCCCTGCCTGTCCTGCCTCCTGCCTATCTTTGGCCCTCGGCACGCATTGGGGCTGACACATGTTCCCGGCGCGCGAGCGGCAGAGATTAGCACGGGCCGGCGGCATGGGAGCGGGCAGGAAAGTCTGAGTCACAGCTCCCAGTGCTGGGGGCGGCCGGGGGGGCTGAGGGCACCCAGCCGTGCCCCAGGAGCACCTGACCCTGCTGGGACACACGGCGGGGGGACGCAGGTGAGGCATGCACTGCTCCTGGGCTGCTCGGCTGTCCCCGTGCAACCCTGAGGGACACTCGACCCTGCCTTTTGCTTCTGGCTTGCTTGCATGGCCCTCTTGGCTCAGCCCCATGGCAGAGTGTGTGTGGGAGGGTGTGTGTTGGGGGGGGGGGGACAGGTTGGTTGTCCAAGCCCTGCACACCTGGAGGTGCTGGTGGTGGCCGGGACCTCACCGCGGCTGTAACGGTGCGGGTGGCTGCAGGTGGTGGGATGGGAGAAGGGTCCAGGGTCCTGTTTCAGGGCTGGGGATGGAGGAGAGAGGAGTCATCCCTGATTCCTTGCAATGGGGGGATGCGGGGAGGGACAGAGCCAGTTCGTTCCCCCCTGCCATGGGAGGATGTGGGGAGAGGGTGAGCCCCGACCCCTGGCAAAGGGGAGGGAGTGGGGAGGGACAGAGCCAGCCATGACCCCTTGCAATGGGGAGGATGTGGGGAGGGGCAAAGCCAGCCTGTAGCCCTTGCAATGGGGGATGTGGGGTGGGAGAGGGCAAGCCATGACCCCTTGCAATGGGGGGGGGGGTATGTAGGATGGAGGGAGGGAGCCCTGACTGCTGCCGTGGGGTGATGTGGGCTGCGATGCACAGCTGCCTGTCCCTCCTCTGGGAGGTTATAGGGCTCACTGCCTCTACTCCGGAGTGTGATGTGGGGCTGACCCTCCCTCCCACGTGAGGACATGGGGGCTCAACGGAGTGAGTGTCCCAGCTCCCCGTCAGGGGTGCTTGGCCCCACTGGACAGGGGCATTTTGGGGTCCCCATCACCTCCTGGCGTGGGGCTGCACCTTCCCACCAGCCGGGACCCCCCATGTCTACGCAGTGCCTCGGGGAGAGGGGCAGGACTTGATCCTGGCCAGGAACACTGTGCGGAGAGCTGCTGGGGGGGGACTGGGCTGTACTGGGCTGAGCTGGGCTGCATTGGACTGGACTGGGCTAAACTGGGCTGGACTGGACCAGGCTAGAATGGGTTGGGCTGGGCTGGGCTGCATTGGACTGGACTGGGCTGGATTATAGAAGACTGGACCAGGCTTTTCAGGGCTCCACTAGGCTGGCCTGGGATGGACTGGACTGAGCTTGGGTGGGTTGGACTGGACTGAACTGGGCTAGACCAGGATGCTTCAGACCAAGCTGATCTGGGCTAAACTAGACTGGACTGGGCTAGACTGGGCCGGCCCGACTGGCTGCCCTGGGGCCATGACGCTGGTGCTGCCACCGTCTCCCCATGCGAGGGGCTGGGGACGGTGGGGCTTTGCAGCAGTGCGGGGGGCTTGGCTCTCCCCAGGGCCCATGGAGGAGTCAGACGAGGATGGGGAGGACAACGAGGAGTTCCTGGAGCGGCTGATGGCGCAGACGGGCCGGGAGATGCCGCAACGGGAGCTGGAGGAGCACTACGCTGTGCTGGAGGAGCTGGGCAGTGGGACCTATGGCCGCGTGGTGCTGACGGAGCCCCACGATGGTGGTGAGGGGCTCTGGGAGGAGGGGGGGGGGCGGGAAGGGTCACCCTGCTGCTGGCTAGGGCAAACTGCTCCCCAGATGTGCACAGATGTGCACAGCCCCACCACTGTGCCCGACCCACTCGAGCCAAACCCCAGCTCTGCCCAAACCGCTCTACGCCAGACCCTGTCTCTGCCCCCCTCGGTGCCCCAGCTGGTGATGACCCCCTCTCTTTGGCTCCCCCTCCCCTGTTTCCCAGGCTCACCGGTGGTCCTCAAGCTGATGTTGAAGGAGAAGACGGAGCGGCGGGCGTTCCTGCGGGAGTATTGCATTGCCCTGTGCCTCTCCAGCCACACCGCCTGCCTGCGTGCCCTGCCCGTCGCCTTCGAGAGTGCCACGCACTTCGCTTTCGGGCAGGAGCTCGCTCCTGCTGGGGATCTGTGTGCCCTCCTCAACCCGGGGGTGCGTGCTGCCCCGGGGCTCTGCGGGAGTGGGGTGGGAGCCAGGAGGGGTGGGAGGAGGGAGGAGAAGGTGCCAGGACAGCTTTGCAGTGGGTGCAGTGATGCCGTGTGCGGGGAGACCCTTTGCAGTAGGGTGCATGGTCGTGCTTTTTGTGGGGGACGCTCTGCAGGGGGTGCAGTGACGCTGTGTGCGGGGAGACCCTTTGCAGTGAGCACCCACTCATGCTCTGTGGGAAGACCCTTTGCCATGGAGTGCATGTCCACACTGTGCGTGGGAGGAGACCCTTTGCAGTGGGCGCAGTGACGCCGTGCATGGGAGGAGACCCTTTGCAGTGGGCGCAGTGACGCCGTGCATGGGAGGAGACCCTTTGCAGTGGGCGCAGTGACGCCATGCATGGGAGGAGACCCTTTGCAGTGGGCGCAGTGACGCCGTGCATGGGAGGAGACCCTTTGCAGTGGGCGCAGTGACGCCATGCATGGGAGGAGACCCTTTGCAGTGGGCGCGGTGATGCCATGCATGGGAGGAGACCCTTTGCAGTGGGCGCAGTGACGCCGTGCATGGGAGGACACCCTTTGCAGTGGGCGCAGTGACACTGTGTGTGTGGATGCCCTTTGCAGTGGGGCGCATGGTCATGCTTTTTGTGGGCAGACCTTTTGCAGTGGGGTGCAGTGACACTGTGCGTGGCCGGAGACCCTTTGCAGCGGGTGCAGTGACGCCGTGCATGGGAGGAGACCCTTTGCAGTGAGGTGCATACTCATGCTGTGCACGGGGAGACCCTTTGCAGTGCAGGCATGTGGCTACAGGCTGCTGTGGGGCAAAGCACAGCGGTGCTGGGCAGGGGTCTGGGTGCTGTAGCAGCCCCTTTGGGTAAGGGGCTGTATGGTGGGCGATGGTACCACCCTGCGTACAGGAGGGCCTGGCAGAGGAGCTGGTGAAGCGCTGCGCGTCTCAGCTGGCCGAGGCGCTGGACTTCATGCACAGCCGGGCCCTGGTGCACCGGGATGTCAAGCTGGACAACGTGCTGCTCTTCGACCACGAGTGCCGGCGGGTGAAGCTGGGAGACTTCGGGCTCACCCGCGTGCAGGGCTCGGCAGTGGGTGCCATGTCCGGCACCCTGCCCTACGCCCCACCAGAGCTCTGCCTGCTCCAGGGCTCCGACACACTGGAGCTGGACTCCAGCCTGGACGTCTGGGCCTTCGCCGTCCTGCTCTTCTGCCTCTGCACCGGCTGCTTCCCCTGGGCCGTGGCTGCCAGCTCTGACCCCCAGTTTGAGGACTTCAGCGCCTGGCAGGGTGGTGCGGCGGGGCGGGGGGTGCCAGCGTCCTGGCGAGGCTTCAGCTCTGGGGCACTGGAGATGCTCCGGCGCCTGCTGACACTGGACCCCGACCGCCGAAGCCCAGCCATCGAGGTGCAGAAATACCTGTCCCTGCCCTGGGTGATGGCTCCCAGCACCGGGGAGCCGGCACCGAGCAGCTCCCAGTCCCCCCTTACCAGTGGCACGGGGGAGAGCCCAGGGGACACGGGGCGACAGGATGCTGCTGGTGGGGGAGACGGGGTTCCCATGCCCCCCGCTAATGCACTGGCCCCGTGCCGGTAGCCAGTACCTCCCCTCCATCCCGGGGCTTGTATCGCAGCGGGTGCTCCCCAGGGATCCAGGCTCCCTGTCCGATGCCCGAGGCTTGCAGGGCTGGAAATGGGTGGCAAGAGTGGGAAGGAGAAGCAATGGCTCAGGCAGCACCTGGAGACCCCAGCCCTGCAGCTGGATGCCTGGCACCTTGCAAACCCATGTCACTTGGCGGTGGTGACAACAGTCCACCCTCTGAGATGCACAAGGGAAACCCAGAGCAGAAGCCCCTCACAGGACAACAGAAAGAAACAGGAGGAGAGCAATTAATTAGAAAGAAATCCCATTAAGACCAATGCAAAACCTTGGCAGAGATGGACAGTGAAACTGCTCAGCAGAGGAACCCAGAAACGCATCTGACCTTGACCTCCTTCCTGCACCTTAGGGTTCAGGAGGTTGTCAAGGGCTGCTGTTAATTAGGGAAGATGCTAAACAGCCTCCTGGGGGGGTTAAGGAGCTGGGGAAACAAGTGTAAGACCTCAAGGCATGCAGCTGAACTGGGGTGTGATGGAGCTGCCAGGTGGATCTCCAGGACTTGAGTTAAAACGGGACAAACCTGGGATCAGGTTCTGTCTGGACAAAGCAATGGGCAGGGCGATTTGCACGATTAAGGGCTGAACGTCAGTCGGTTGATAGTGCAAAAGGGTAAAGAGACACAGCGAGAGAGCAAATTGGGATGGCTCTGGGTGTTGCAGGAGGTGACGTACATGAGAACTGGCTTCAACGGCTGCAAATATTCTCCTTCTCCAGACTCCAGAGGGGAATTTGTGGGTTTGGAGGCTGGACAAACACCTACCCAGGCTCAACCAGACATCTGGTCCCTGCTGGCGTTTCCACTGGGGGCTGCTGGCAGCTGGGAGGAGAGCAGCAGGGTCCCACAAGCTTTGAGACCTAACCTTGGCCCCCTACCACGCGTGGGTACCCCTTTGAGTAGTCTGCACCTCTGTTTTGGGACGTGGGGCTTCTGGAGCCTCTGCCTGGGGCCCCTCCATGCTCTGCCTGGGGACACTGTGCCCACCCCTCCCCGGGGACCCCCAACAGGCTGGGGGACACTGTGCTCTGCCATCGGCAGAGGAATCATCTCCCGTACTACCAACCCTGATGCAAAGTGGAAGGGGAGGGGGAAAACTAGCTGAGATGCTGAAGCTTAATAAAATTCTCTGTTGTTTTTGCCTTTTTTTAAACTGTGTTTTCCCATGAACATGCTGCTTGAGCCCTAAATCCTGCTTTTTCTCCTCCTCGGGGCAGGCAGGCTCTGAGCAAAGGGGGTCCAGCCCCCGCACCCCTCCGTGGTGGTGGGAAGTTTCTGGAGAGGAGAGGGCACACGGGCAGCTGGGAGGCACGCCAAATCCCTGGCTTCGGCAACGGGGAGGCTTTTCCTTTGCACCTGCCCTCCCTGAATATAAAATATAGGTTACTGTCAAGGCCAGGGATTTAATCTCATTCCTCTTGATTATTTTTGATTAATTGGTATTTCTCCTCAGCTGCCTTCCTCCTCAAATGTGGCAGAGAAAAAAATAGCATAATGCTTCCTATAAGCTGGAGTTTTTTCTCAAGAATCATAGCAGGTTACTGCAAAATCCTAAAATTATGTTAAGGATCTGGCAGTTCAGGACTTTAGGATCACTTTATGGGAAATGACTGCTTGTTGTGCTGAAACCAACCCTGCTTTGACAGTCATGCTAGTGGTTTTCAGATTCTGAAAAACTCCTTTCAACTCAGCTGTGAGCCCATCCTGAATTTAAAGTGAAGTACCTGCCTATCCTCTATGACCATCAGGAATGGGTTTTTTAAAAATGTAAATAATTATTAAAATATTCATCACAATATTTATTTTATTATTATTTTTTAACCACTTGAGTGGGAGTTGGATGAAGGCAGTGTCCTTTCACTATATTTCCCTCCAAGAAAGGCTCCTCCAAGAAACAATGTCCCAGGGAGTGCTCAGAAAAGGACCTGCTTTGCTTCTAAGAACCCTCGTCTTTTACAGTAATTTTGTTTCGTAAAGTTATGAATTGCAAAGGCCAGCACGTTTCCCCTTACAGCTGCACTCTCCACCACATACATTTGTCTTCTTTCCACCTCTACGCAAGACCGCAACCCATAACTGGCACCTGATGAGCTTTTTTCTGGTTCAGACCAGGCTGATTCCTGCTTCTTCTGGCCATCTTTCCTTGGGAAAGGCTGTACGCCCTCCAGAATCTTTTGTGGGTGCACAGCTTGGACCTCTGTCCCTCCTCGTGACCACCTCATCCAGTGCATGTGCTTTGCTCGGCTCTGCTCTCCATGATGTAAAGCAGGTGCAGGTTTTTGGTGGCAAGAGGAAATCTTCCCGGGGTGTGGGAGGACAGTGGGGCAGCCCCTTAAATCTCCCATTGCAGCTCCATGCCCAACATGGGGTCAAACCTTGCTGGTACCCCTCCACAACAACTCAAGTAGAGTTATCCTTTTTTAATTTTTTTTTTATTTTTTATTTTTATTTTTATTTTTATTTTTAAACCAGGAAAAAACATCTCTGCATTCCATAACGATATACAGATGTGCAACGGACATGCTTCTCCATAAATTTAGAGAAATAGTCCAGCTCTAGTCGGAAAAGTTGTTCAGTCACAATAAATTTCCACCCCCTTGGGGTCTGATGCAGTCTACTTGCCAAGTATTTCGGTGGGCTTTTCCTTCCTTTCTGGCGGTTGACTTTTGACAAGACAAGTCTTCATTTCATTGCAAAACCCACAGGTACTCATGAAATGGTCTGCTTGCTGCTTACTCTCACTAGTCATATGAGCCAGCGTGTCCCAACTGTTCCTGCAACCATCTACCCAACCACTCAGTGCTCAAGGCAGAAGAATGTCCTCCCACACTTATCCTGCTAAATTGTTGGCCATGTTGCCAACTGAGTGCTACTTTTCTGGCATGCTGCTATGCATCCTATAGGAATAAGACCAAAGTTAGCAACATCATATATTTGCTCCCAATATTCCCTTCTCCATTCCCTGTCTGCCTATTGTGTTTTGCCCAATTTCCTAGCCATGGTCTGGCACCAGGCCCATACAGCACTGGGATCAGTGTGCATGGTCCATGTGCCATTTCCAAGAGCATCTGCCATTTACCCTGTATTTTGCAAGTGTATGTAATGAGTATTCCAGTTTGCGTGTACGTAGCAAGCGGAGCCACTCAGGGTCCCAGTGGGTGCTGTACATTCACTTTAAGAGGTCCAGGATATCTGTGTATTGTGGGGTCCACCCCCAGCTTGCATTGCTCTCTAATAAGTTATAGAATGGTGAGGGTTATGGTATAAAAATCTCGGAATATGTGCCTCCAAAACCCTGAAGTCCATAGCACAGTACATACCTGCTTTTTTAATACTTGGGGATGTGTAACTGCCGGATTTCCTGTGGCACCACAGCTGGGGCCATTTTTCTCCCACCTTTCCATTTGATGCCCCAAAAGCTTCCATCCTGAACGGGTCCCTCTTTCTTTTCTTCAAGCACCTCTACCTCACCAAGCTGGACATGTGTGACAACCTTGGCCAAAGCCCGTGTCACAGGATCTGCAGCACCTACGAAGACATCATCCATCGGCTGCGCCGCAGTGACCTCCTCTGGTAATTTTAATATTCGTAGCTCTTTAGTCAAAACAGCCTGAGGCCATGCAGGAGAACTGTGGGTGGGATGAGAGTTGACAGTGCTGATAGGTTTGGGTGTCTCCCCGGGATCACATCCCTAACACCATCTGGCTCTTAAGTCATTACTTTCTTAAATCACCCAGCATCACCCCCATAACCTGATACAGATTCCACAGGACTATCACGAGGACTTAGTGAGGGAAACCCAGCCAACTGCTGTAAAACCGGAGTTGGCAGCCCATTTAAGTGACTCAGAGCGAGCTATTTATGTAAACACATTTTTCCATCATCTCAGACTCAGCGGTGTCTGAGGGTGCTCCCTGTTTTCCCCATTTTGCACAGAGACGGGCTGACTTTTTCCCATTGCATTTCCTTTAGCTGAAGTTCTCCCCTTGTTTTCATCTTTTGCGATGCATAGTGGTAAGTCTGCAAGCAGACATTGGAGGGCCTCATGGAAAGTAATGATGTTTAAGACTCAGGACAGTCCCAAAAGGTGGCAGCTATCCCCCATAGCCTGCTCCGAGACCTCGACATGTCTGACCGTGAGGTACCTGATGAGTCAGGAGCACAGAGCAGAGCTTTGGCAGAAGATGGGAAAACCAAAGCCCAGCGCTAACACCCCCAACCCATTCCTCTCCCATCCAGGGAGATTGCATGGTTGGGTTTGGCTGTTCCCCAGGCACACGGAGACGCACCGGGTACGCCCGCCTGGCTGGCTGGGGTAGCCAGCAGAAGTCAAGTGGTTGTATTGCAGTTAAGACTGGTGAAACATTAATTAGACTTAATTAGACCCTGCAGAGAAGGTGGTGCTGTTCTGGTTGCCGATACTGAAATCTTTGGTCCAAGTGCACCGCGTGCAACGCTAAAGGATTAAAAAAGACAGAAATACCGCAGCCCTGGTTCAGTTCACGGGTTACTGGAGCTGCTGCTCAACCTCTGCAGCTTTTGTGATCCTCTACGGACCCCTTGTGTCCAAAACCGGGAACTTCTGCACTTTTCGTTTACCCGTTTTTATTTATAGGATAGTTCAGTTGGAAGGGACCTACAACGATCATCTAGTCCAACTGCCTGACCTGGCCGACTGTTAACCTCAGCTAACAAGTGAGAAAATGAACTGTGAGCTGTGCTGCATCTACAGAACTGCGGGGGGGAGGCAACCAAACTATTTTAGTTAACCAGGGCTGCATGCCTGGATCTGAATACGCACAGGGAACAGAATTTTTGAGTGCCATTTTTACATACCGATGAATAGTAATAACACACTCTAAACATGTTTTATAGGATTTTATTGTGAGAGACAGAATTAGTTTGGAAACTTTGCCTTTTGAAGACCATGGCAATCACTAGAAGGGTGAAAAACCATCTCCCTGGGTCATTTCTGTGGAGGTTTCTGATAGTAGCTTGGCTGGTGCTCACTTCTCTGCATGGCAGTAGAACTACTGGCTTTGCTGGGAATAGCCAAGACTGTCCTACTTAATACAAAGTTATGACAAATTACTGTAAATTCTAGTGCTGGGTATAAATTGCATTAAAATCTTTGAGATTTTAAGGACCAGACAAAGGATTTGGAAGTTGTCCCCTGTTGACCCATTTCTCTGTGAATTCCATACAGGTGCCTTGATTCTTGGACCTCTCCGTTCTCTAAATAGAAATATGTGAATGTCTGATTCCAGCTATCTGCCAGGTATTAAATGTCCTTCTGTGACTGCACAGCAAATCACCTCAGTCTATTCTGAGTGGAAGTTAATCAACCTGGATCTATGTGTGGCAAGGGCTGAGATCACAGGACAAACAGGTACTGAACCCCAGGACAAAGCCTCTTGACTAAGACTTTCCTTCAGAGGAACAGCAAACTCTGCCTTAACAGGGGAGAGCCAAGTAGCTCATTATTCCTTTAATCTTGAGCCACATAATGCTTTTTTTTCCTGGATTTAGATGTCATTCTTAGATCTTATTCCCAACAGTTCCCCTGTCAATGAAAACGATGTCTGACTTGGTGTCAGACTTAAAAACCTTGCAAAAGTGGTGTCCAGAGAGGACTGTCCTGCTGATTGCAGGGGATGGGGGAAAGCCTCAGGTGTGTTTGCAGTTATTTACTGGACAGTCTGATGCTCCCCAGTGATTTTTCTCTCTCATCAAGGATTCTCTTCTGCAGTTGTGTCTGCAGAAACCTTTGTGAGCTTCGTCAGATGTTGTATAATCATGGCCATAGCTGTAATACTGCAGGCTCTGCTTGTCTTGTAACTGTGACGTTAATTTGGGGACAAGGACCAGGTGTCCCAGCTGCAGGCTGCTGCGCAGGTCTGGGGAATGCTTGCAGCAGCCCAGATCCCTGGCTGTTAAAACTGATTCCAGTTGTGCTACGAACAAATCCATAACGTAAACCAGCAACAGTGCTGCATGCTTGTGATGGAAAGTCCAGAAGCAGGATGGAACTGTATCTCCTGGAAGGAGAGAAATATGCCCAAAAGGTGATATGTTATTGCACTCATACCCACAGATGACTATCATCTCCCACCCACTAGCCACTTTTAAAGCCAGCAAGGGAATAGGTCCTTGGATGGAGAAGGTCCACCTCTGCAGCCAGCGTGGAACAGCATCAGGGTTGCATGCTGCACACTTGCACTGAACATCTCAGCCTTGGCAACCCGACCAACACAATGGCTCTGCAGAGTCTAATTAAGTTAGTCTAATTAACATTTCAATAGTCTTAATCTGCAGTGTCTTTCCCTCCTGCATCCAAATCTGGAAGAGGACTGAAAGCTCTTGGGACAGACGCAGGAGGTCACACATTAGTCAAAGGACTCTCACAACACTCTTCTTAGACATTTTATCCCCAACCCACAATTTTCCTGCCCTAAGAAGGACCTTTCAACCCAGAACAAATAGTTTTCTAAAGCTCAGACAACCAGGCTGGGAGCCCGCACACATTTCCCTTCTTAAAAGTGAAAAGTGATCACCTGATGTAAAAAGCCCACAGACTGACTTTCAGCAGGTTGGTAATTCTTTCAGACAGCATGGTTCCCCTGCTCCTCATTCACACTAAAAGTGGCAATTTTAGATCGTGATCTCCACTTTGTCTGTGTTTTGCTGGAGGTCACATAGGCAGAGACATTCACCGAAGATCCTTGCCCCTAAGCCCTATTCTGCTCCCCACCATATCAAGCAACACCCTCTTCATGCTAATGATCTTACTGAAACCCACGTGTTTACTTGGGAATAAATTTCTGCAAGCTTGAGGGCATCTGAGATAGGTCCTCCTTGAGGCTTCCATCGCAGTCCCTCGAGGGGATGCAAATCATGGTGTGCTCCTGGCGTCCAGCACGGCTCATGCCTCGCATAGTCCTTCTACCTGGGAAACAACCTGTCTTCAGAGACACCCCATCCCACCCAGGGGCCTTTTCCGCTTCCCCCATTAAGGAGCATGACCTCTGAGGAGACGTATTTTACCCAAATCCAGCTTTTTCTCACCACACATCAGGGTGAGGAATGAGAGTTTTGCTCCTTCCCTGCTCGTGGAGGGGGGACTGCTTTTGCCTCTGCCCTGCTCAGGGCATGCAATTTTGCCCCTGCCCTGCTCCCTTGTACCACTCAGGGCATCTTGATGCTGCCCAACTTGATGCAGAATATTTTGGCCTTTGTCGCGTCCCAAAGTTGGAGCGACTCAGGTTCGTGGATTTCCTTTGTCAGAATTAAGGTGAAATGACACCAGGGGAGTTCAAACAACAGTGAACATTTATTCAACCTAGCTAACCTTGCCCAAGTACAAGTGAACTTATCAATATGAACCTTGCAACATGTCATTAAGCCGCTGTTTGAAAAGAGAAGGGAGGTGTAGAAAAAGAAATGGAAAAAGGAACATGAAACTGTATCAAAAGGAGAGCCCTCCCGTTGAGTCACGAGGTTCAGAGCAGACCCCCTTGCTTTCTGGACTCCTTCTCAAAGAGGAGCCCAGGGGCAGCTGAATCCACTCCTAGTCTCAGACTTGGTCAACGGTTTATGTTTAAAAGGATGAGGTGTAGGGACTGTGGAAAAGAGAGAAGGAAAAGAGGGAGAGAAAGAAAGAAAGAAAGAGAGAAGAAAAGGGTTTCACCAGTCCTGGGTCCAGCATTGGTCCAGCCAGCGTAGAGATCCAGTTCCGGAGGGCGCGCACTGAGAACTCGTTCTCCATTCTTTTATAGTGAGTTAGTCGATGGTCTCGACATGTGCAGTTCCCATTCATGGGGTTCTCCGGAATCGGTTGGTGAGCTTTGCGAGGGGGTTCATTGTGCAGCTGCCTCTCTTTCCCTGCTGGCATGACCACTTAAGATAGAAGCACAGTCCCATCTTCTGTGGGGCCTCCTCCTCCAGGCACATATGCTGTGCTCCTTTTCCTGGTCACTTAAGATAAGGAATTGCAGCTTTGGAGAAGTGCGGTCCCACCCTCCGTGGGGCCCTCTCCTCCGGCCACATTGTCCTGTTCACAAAACTCCAGCATTTTTACAGAGGCTGTTTTCTCCACCAAAGTTCTTTAGCGAATGTTTGAGACATTGATTATAATTTGTCAGACCGTCACAGCCTTACCCCACTGAGGGCAGCTGTTTTGCCTCTGCCTGGCTTGGGTCAGTCCATCTTACCACTGGCCACTCGGGATGACTGGTTTTCTCCCTACCCTGCTCAGGGTGGCTCTGGGCAGCAACTTTTGCACATGCCCCATGTAGCATTGCTGGTATTGCAAGACCTCACCTTCATACCTCCTATGGCCTCCATTTCTCCTCTACATTAGCCAGCTTCAGACAGCAGACAAGTAGCAGTTCACACCAGGGCAGCAGCCTAAAGCCCAGCAAGGGAAGATAAGGACTGACGTGGGGTAGTTCAGATTCAACAGCACTGAAGGATGCAGGTAGTTTTTGTTTCCTATGCCAGAAAGAGAAACATGCAGGAGAAGGAGAAGAAAAATAGCAAAGCCAGGAAAAGGAAACGTATTCTGAACACATTTTAATACTTGTCATCACCTGACATAAAACAGTAAATAGGCTTGCTGCCTGAGAACTGTCTCGATGCCACAACCATTCACAGCCATATCGTTCATCTTGTACCACAGTCCATTGCTGGCCTGCAAAGAAAGGCATCAGTCTCTGGAGATGAACCGCATGGTTTCTCCACAAAAACACAGGCGGAAAACTACAGAACCAAGAGTACGCCAACACAAATCCAATCCAGCCCCTAAGGAGACCTTCTCCCTCCAAACCTTGGCCACCAGTTACACTGCCGGGAAGGTTTGTCTTCCCCAGCACACATTTTTTCCCTGCTAGGAAGGAAGTTGCTCTTTACCTCTGTGTAGCAGAAATAGTGTCCTCCATGACAGTTGGCACCATTATGTACCTGTACAGCACATAAGGAGTAGAGAAGTGGTTCTCCAGCTGTCTGAGATGTGTATGGCTGAAGATCATAGAATCATGGAATAGGTTGGGTTGGAAGGGACCTTTCAAGGTCATCTAGACCACCTCCCCCTGCAGTGAGCAGGGACATCTTCAACAAGATCGGGTTGCTCAGAGCCCCATCCAACCTGGCCTGGAATGTTTCCAGGGATGGGGCAACTACCACCTCTCTGGGAAACCTGTGCCAGTGTTTCACTGCCCTCATCATAAAAAATTTCTTTCTTCTATCTAATCTGAATCTACCCTCTTTTAGTTTAAAACCATTACCCCTTAACCTACCAGTACAGGCCCTATGAAAAAGTCTGTCCCCATCTTGCTTATAAGCCCCCTTGAAGTACTGAAAGGCTGCAATAAGTTATCCCCGGAGCCTTCCCTTCTCCAGGCTGAACAACCCCAACGCTCTCAGCCTTTCCTCACAGGAGAGGTGTTCCAGCCCTCAGATCATTTTTGTGGCTCTCCTCTGGACCCGCTCCAACAGGTCCATGTCTTTCCTGTGCTGAGGACCCCAGAGCTGGATGCTGTGCTTCAGATGTGGACTCAAGAAGGGCAGAATCACCTCCCTTCTGCTGGCTACTCTTCTTTTAATGCTGCCCAGGATATGGCTGGCTTTCTGGGCTGCGAAATCCAAGCACTCAGGAGACTCCACAACCTCTGGAGAGACCAAGAGGGCTCAGAAATGATCCTGAAGTACTTAATGAAATAGCCTTCAATATGTAACAGTTTGGGTGGCAGGAAACTGTTCCTGGCCAAAGCAGCTCTGTCGGAGCAGAGTACGTTCTTGTATTCCCATGGGAACCCTCCTCCCTCCAGAAGGGAATACGAAAAACCCAACATGAACAGCTTGTGAAAGAGCGTACTGCTTTGGGGAATCTCCTGCTCCAGGAAGAGAAAGTTGCACTCCAGTGGCGTACACACCTTGCTGATCTTCCCACCAGTGAAATCTTCAAACTTTTTCAGACACACCATGAGAACCTTGGGCACACGATGGTCTGGGTGCTATCAAGAAATGCCCCAGAATTGACTCTAGGTTGTCAGCACATCAACATTCAGGGATGGAGCATGTCCTGGTTTCAGCTGGGACAGAGTTAATTGTCTTCCTAGTAGCTGGTACAGTGCTATGTTTTTGAATGAGGTGTGGGAAGAATGTTGATAACACACTGATGTTTTCAGTTGTTGCTAAGCAACTTTTAGTCTAAAGTCAAGGATTTTTCAGCTTCTCATGCCCAGCCACCAAGAAGGCTGGAGGGGCACAAGAATTTGAGAGAGGACACAGCCAGGACAGCTGAGCCAAAGTGGCCAACGGGGTATTCCATACCATGTGACGTCATGCCCAGTATATAAACTGGGGGGAGTGGGGGTGGGGGAATCACCACTCGGGGACTAACAGGGCATTGATCAGTGGGTGGTGAGCAATTGCATTGTGCGTCATTTGTATATTCCAATCCCTTTATTATTACTGTTGTCATTTGATTAGTGTTACCATTATCATTATTAGTTTCTTCTTTTCTGTTCTATTAAACCGTTCTTATCTCAACCCACGAGTTTGACTTCTTTTCCTGATTTTCTCCCCCATGCCACTGGGGGAGGGGGGAAGTGAGTGAGCAGCTGCGTGGTTCTAGTTGCTGGCTGGGGTTAAACCATGACAGAGCATCAGCCACGTCCGTTGCCTTTGGGGATTCACAAAGTCCAAGCCTGCTGGTGAAGTCATTACTTACAGGAGTCATTCCCCATTGTGGCACCTCCTCCTCCCTACTGAGGGGTCATAGTCCATGTGCTCCATGAACTGCCTGCGGAGATCATAGCCTCGCTGCGGGGATCTGCTCCACTCTCTCTCCCTCAGCAGGGTTTGCTCCCGAGCAGCACTGGGTGTGGGAGCTCACTGGGAGCTGGCATTGGAGGGCCGTGGTGCTGCATCATCTCTGTGGACTTGGTCACGACTTGGAGGACTCGTTCTCCTCCTCCTTCTCCTCCCTGCTGAGGGGTCATAGACCATGTGCTCCACACCAACCAGCTGTGGAGATCATAGCCCTGCCATGGGGATCTGCTGGAGATGCCTGGGAAGAGTTCTGGGGTGCTACCAGGCATGGACCTGCCTCCCATATGAACAAAAGTCTTCAGGTAACTGCCCAGGAGTCATGTGTGGCTTCTACCCAGGACTTCAGCTGTGTCCAGGGAAGGGCAAAACACTCCAAAGCTGCATGGGAGAGGTCCAGAGGAGCTACTGGGCATGGACCCACCCTTAACATCATCAAAACCCCTCGGTTTTGGAGGAGACTTGGAGGAGTCTGGGGCTGCTACCTGTGAAATCCAGCTCTCTCCAGAGGAGACCAAAACACTCCTGGAGGTGCCTGAGAGGAGTCCTGGGGAGCTAACACAAATGGACCTGCCTCTAACATCATCAAAACCCCTCGGTTAGCTACCTTGGAGGAGTCTGGGGCTGCTACCTGGGAATTCATCCATCTCCAGATGAGGCCAACACGCACCTGGAGATGCCTGGGAGAATTCCTGGAGACCTACTGTTGGGGATTCCTGATTTAGGATCCTGCTGACAACACCAGTTTGTCACAAATGGGTGATTTAGACTGCTTAAAGAACTACCGCCAAAGGTATTAGCAAAAGTGTTTTTACGGAAATATGATGTTGTGGAATTGCAACTTAACACAGTTCAATGGCAAAGTTCACTCCATTATTTACTGCACAAAGGATGTAACAATGTAACAATGATTCAAAACTACCAAGATAAAATCAAAGTTACCAATACAGAATCTTAGTGCACCGTAATACAAGATGATGCGAGATATCGGTCACTTACCAAAGATCTGCAGTGTGTGAGAGGTCTCTCTGCCTCGAGGAGTAGCCTTGAGAGGTGTCCCAGCTCAAGGGGAGATCACCGCCATGCAGCCAGCTGCTTAGCAAGGAGAGCTCAAAGAAGGCTCACTTAGGCTGTCATATTTATGGAATCAATTGGTTGGCTTGTAGTCAAATTACATGCAACGGAAAAGGCATGCATGAGACTCCCTGTACCCACAACTTTCTTTGTTCTTTGATAAATGAGTTTTGGAAAAGCCACCTGCTATTCCTGTGTTAATCGCATGATTGGTGTTCCAAGCTCATATGCATTGATGCTCACTGTGTCACTCTGCTCCTTTGTGGGTTTCCAGAGAACAGACTGGAACTAGAAAGATTCTTGGCCCAGTTACAGCTCAGACCTTTACCTCCTTTGGAGCCTGTACCAAACTGCTGCTGGTTTGGTTAAGGGGAGGGGTCGAGGGCATCTGTCGCAAGTGGCAACCAAAATTGTATCATTATCTTTAGATTGATTATGGCTTCCTGCAGAATACCAGGTTAATCTATCTGCAAATATCCATATTGTCTCAAGAGTCTGCAGGGCCTGATAGAGTCCATCCAGGAAAAAATCTACAGCGTGATGGCTTGTTAGAATAGGTTTTATGTACGGACTTCTGGAGAAACTCCCTTCCATGTTCAGTGGATGTGGTATATCGTAAGGTTTTGGAAGAATCTGTGGAGGAATACCAATTGCCTTTCAGCCTAGGAACAGATCTATGGAACATTCCAGGCATAAGACTCCCCTTTTCATCTGTATGGTCCTAAGATGTGAATTGTCCATCTCCATCCATTCTATTCATTTCAAGGCTCTGTTGGCATTTCCAGTTCCCAGCTGCTACAGAGTGGCTAAGCTTGTCAATAAGTTTGCTCTCCAGACATACCCAGGGGTCTCCTTTGAGACTAGTGATAAAACCAGGGTGGTATGCTCACTTTCTTTGGTGAAAATTTCATAACGTAGATGCCTGTCCTTGTACCACTGAGAATTCAATGGGACAGATACCCAGGAGAGCTGATTTCTGGTAGAGGATGGGCTTTTCGTGCATATCCAACAGTCGGGCTCGTTTGCCTCCGCTGCCGTACTGTGGACTGTGGCTATGGCCAAATTATGGAATGAATAGGTATAATCCATATTCCACCAGAGGCTTATAAGCAAGGCTACCATATTAAAAGCTAGGCTTCCAAATCACTAGTAACAGGAAAAACAAACAGACAGAAATAGCAGAAATAACTATCCCTTGGATATAGAGGACAGCACTGAAATCAAAAGGGTTTCCTGACTCCGGAAACCCAGAAGGCATTTAAAGATCTAAAGCAAGCAGTCATGGAAGCTCCCTCATTAGCCCTGCCAGACTACAACAAGCCTTACATGAACAGAAAGGAATAGCCAGTTAGCCCAGAAACGTCTGCAAGCCGTAGCATAGTACTCAGCAGAACTAGACCTCATAATTCAAGGCATGATTTCATGTGCTGGGGCTGTTGCAGCAGCAGCTGTGATGACTGAGAGAGCAAGAAATATTGTCCTGGGGCACCTCCTAATGCTAATGGTGCCCCATGCAGTGAAAGCTGTGTTAACTGAGAGGGGTCATTCCTTATTTACCCGCCAATGTCAGCATTGTTATGGATTGATACTACCAACTGAAACAAATATTACCTTAGAACCATGTGACCTGTTAAATCCAGCAACCCTACTGCCAGAAATATTACAGCTGGAACAGGGATGTCATCATGACTGCCTAGAAACTCTGGAATTGAAACCAATAGTGTTGCCAAATGTAAAGGAACAGCCCCTCGACAACTCGGACTTGGTGTTACTCTGCGATGGATCATCCTACTATGAAAAGGGATGACAAGTTACAGGGTACACTGTCACCATGCAATTTATAGTGCTGGAAGCAAGAGCTCTTCCAGGACACAAGCTGCATAATTAGTAGCATTAGCTTGAGCACGTGTTTTAGCAGAAAATCAAACTGCTAACATCTACATAGACTCCAAATATGCTCTGGGAGTAGTGTTTGCAGCAGGGCTGATCTGGAAAGAAAGTTTCTAATATCAGCACAACACAAAATAGCATGTCGAGAACAAAGTTTGGACCTTCTACATGCTCTAGAAAAAACAGAAGTAGCAGCAGTATTATACCATAAAGCTCGCCAGCAAGCTACTTCTGATCTGACTGAAGGAAACAATCTTGCCGACGGTGCAGCTAAGGCAGCAGCCTTACAACCCTTACAGGACCAACCAAAGATACAAGGAGAAATGCTGTTGACCATAGAATCATAGAATCATAGAATCATTTCGGTTGGAAAAGACCTTCAAGATCATCGAGTCCAACCATTAACCATGCCCCCTAAACCATGTCCGGAACTAAGGAAGACTTAAAAAGAGAACATGAAACCTTACTCACAGAAGAAACTGAAAAGTGGAAATCCTTTAGGAGCAAAACGAGTAAATGGAATCTGGACATCAGAAGGAAAACCTTTTCTCCCCAGGATTATGTTGATAGCTTTGGTCAGAGAACTCCACCATCAGACACACGGAGGAGCATCTTCTCTAGAAAATCAGGTCTCTCACTCATGGATGGCACCTGGATTGACCCAAGCAATATAACAAGTCACAAAAGGATGTTTGAGATGTGCAGAATATAAAGCAAACTCCAAAATAGAGACAAAACTGGAAGGAGGGTGCCCTTGGGCCTGGATACAGTTCCAGAAACTACAAATTGACTTTGCAGATACCCCTCCAAAAGATGGGCAAACCACCTACAGATTATAATAGATCAATTACCCCATTGGGTAGAAGCTTTCCCTACCCGAAAAGCAACTGTTCAAGTGGTGATTAAAGCTTTATTGAAAGATGGCATAACACGTTCTGGCGTGCCTGAAGAAACAGACTCCCATAAAGGATCACATTTTACAGCTGATGTATTAGAAAACCTGTATAAAGCTTTAGGGATTTGACAAAGACTGCATATACCTTACTACCCCCAATCCTTGGGACAGGTAGAGAAAATGAACTAAAGAGTAAGCTGGCAAAAATTTGTACAGAAACTCAATTAAAATTGACAGATGCTTTACCATTAGCACTATGGTAATTAAGGTGATGCCCAAACCCAAGTCATAAATTAAATCCTTTTGAGACTCTGTTTGGAAGTCCAGATAGAATTCCAGGAACCTTTGCTCCAGCATGCACAAGCCTTCTGGCAGGGGATGAAGTGGTTACCCAATATGTCTTATATCTACAAGATAGTTTTAAGGAGAAATGGTAGGAAGCTGTAATTACACAAACTTTACCTTTAGGAAATTATTTCCGTCTGTATTGAGCCGGACGTTATGGCATGATAAAGGTCTATAAAACTAAAGATACATTACGACCCAAGTGGGAGGGTCCTGTGCAAGTATTGCTATGTATTTATTCTGCTCTTAAAGTTGCAGGTAAAGACACAGGGTTCCACCACTCTCAGGTGAAAGCAGTACCGAGTTCCTGGCTGTGATCCTCTTTTTGCTGCTGTTGAACACAATCAGAGGAATTCCACTACAACACGTAACTCTGAGTTCAAACTGGTAGCTATTATTAGCAAAGACTGCCTTAAATAATTCAGATTCATTTTGTGTAGAGAATGGGTCAGGTATCGCAGAAGTTGCAACTACGTTCCATAGGCATGAGCACACGCCAGTCATTAATACATAATGACTCAAACTTGTCCAGCTTCGAGGTGAACCTAACCTATAGTCAGCTTCCCAATATAGGAAAAGTCTCAACACTGGCTGCATGGATAACTCAACACGCTATGTGATTCCAACTTTTCAATGTTACTCCAGCAGAATTTTGCATGTATATGGTTAACGCTACTGCACCATCAGTAAACTTGAACAACAGTGATTTAATCTATAACATGACAACAAAGCTTTCCTATTACTCTGCTGATATCTATCTCCCAAAAGGATGGTTTCTATTATGTGGACTCCAGGCCTATGTTTATGTACCCCAAAATGCAACTGGAAGACTGTGCACACTTGGAAGACTCAAAGTCTCCCTACTAACAAGACATACCTCATCCAAATATTACACAAAAAGAAGCAGAAGGAGCCTACCTCAGGCTCTACCGTTGGATTGTGACTCAAATATGTCTGTTAAGGAAAGCAGAAGCAGTAGCCTTAAGCATCTCATTAATGGGAGTCCTTGCACTCACAGTAGATGCCAACCTCCAACTGACACACGTGGCCTAGATGCTAGCAAAAACTCTGAAAGCCACCTCCACTTTGATTGCATTATTACAGGAGGAACAGCAGTCAAACAGGGAAGCAATCTTACAAAACAGAGCAGCCATAGGCTACTTCTTACTTACGGCCAACCACTGGTGCGAAAATTTTGAAGGACTTTGTTGTTTCGATCTCATAGGTAACAGCAAACCTATAGAAGCCCAACTGTAAAACTTTGAAACTTTGGTACAAAACGTAAGACAGGACCCGAAAGAAATAGAGTGATGGAACTGGTTGTCAAATCTATTTCCTTCTATTACCCCAATATTGAAACAATTTATCAGTTTAGTATTAACGATATTAGGAGTTTTAATTATTTTAGGGATTATGTTCTGCTGGTTTGCTCAAGTATGCCCAACTTGTCTTGCTCAAATTAGTGGATACAAATAGTATTCTGCTCCAATTTAAGGTGTGCAGGTGTGCACAAAACAAAAGGAAGGAATGTTACATCAGAAAAAGCTACGATGTTAAGACAGCTTCCAAGACATGCACAATTGAACTTGACTGACAATGACCTCGCCTGTAGAAGCGGGTTTGCTGCTAGAAGAAACCAGACCAAACTGGCTGAAAGCAGCAAAGTTGCAACAAAGTCTTGCAAACTCAGCTAATAAATAGGCATTAAGCACACTTGCACAGAGGGGGTTCACATGTACAAATACTCAAAAGTGGATGGTAATAGATGATATTGTGCTAAAGCCACATAATGGTAAAAATGAGTATGTGAATAGTCTTAAGATTGCATATAGAGGTTTTTTTGAGTTTTGCTCTTCTCCTTCAGGAACCATGTTCCACACCAAGAACACCCTGAGCTGAGCCTGTGCCAGGAGAAGACTTCCAGTACAGCCGGGGCTGATGGTGACAATTCCCACTAGTTGCCCAGGTCAGAGAGATGCAGGTAAGATGCCAGAGAGGGGACACAGACTGATTACCACTTCTCTTGCAGGAACAGGGTTTAACAGCAGGAGGGAGCCAGGGCACAAGGGCCTATGAGGTGAAAAAAAGCATCAAGCAGCCAGAGCACAAAGCAGAGAGAGAAGAGAAATAGGTGCAGGTCACATGGCTGTGTTGAAGGATAAGTCTGACTATTTTGTGCAAGATGTATTTTGTATATATCAAATTAACAAGTAAGGCTGTAATCAGAAAGGCACACAGTTGGCATTCATAGGATAAGGACACCCTGGAACAATTAGGCCTTGATGCTTTAAGGATGCTTTGTGTGCATTGCCAGCTTGGCAAAAATACTCAAGGTCCATCAGAGAGAAGAGAAACATTAAGGATAATTGGACCTAAGAAATGTCGGATGTGACTGACAGAAGGAAACATCCTGCTCCAGAAGGTGCCAAAGGCTGGATGATTGCCAAAAATGCACGAGCTGGGGGAAAGGTAAAGGTGGCAGGGGGAGATCATGACCTCTGACTCAATTCCCCAGGCTGGAAGAACTTGCCCCCCTCGCCCACCTGCAAGGAGCATGCATGCTAATCTACATAGCAAGAGAGGCTAATTTGAATATAACTGACCAATAGTAAATGAAATGATAACTACTAACCAATGAATGTAAATTTAGGTGGGTTTTTACTAATCAGGTAACATAATAAATACATTTGTTGCAGACACATATTTAGCTAACGGTTGCAAGAGCATTCCAGATGCCTTTAGAAGGCCTTGAACAGGGTAAACAAGAAGACAAAAAAAGAAAGTTACCCATTAGAAGAACACAGGTGCACATTCCACAATAAAGGGAACTTGGGCACAAACAACCTCAATTCAGCAGTTTGTCTTGACCAATTAGATTGAGACAAGTTTCGCATGTTTTAGTTGATATAACCAATTATGTCTTATGTTTATGCGCGTGTACAGAGTTAGTATAACCAATTATGCCTTATGTTTATGCGCGTGGACACTGTATGCTTGCATGCAGCAACCAATCAGAGCTTTTGAGGAACTTAGAGAATTGTATAAGAATGGTCTGCTATGCTCAATAAACTGGCGACTTTGATCATCATATTGGTGTGCTGTCATCCGTCCCCGCATGGAATTTCTCTGCATACATTGTTTTTCTTTGGTGTGGTATGCTAGGTTTGTGGAATTACCACCTAGTACCCATCTTTGCGCAAATATGAAATAAATACTGTCTCTCCTGAGCATGTGATTATTGGCTCATTGCACACCAGGAAACGAATCCACTTTTTGGACAACAGCTGGGACAGTGCTTTCAAGGCACCATCTCCCGCAGAAACACATTAACAGTAAAAGGCATTGGGAGGTCATGGACCGACTGAGAAAAGTGCCTGGCGGAGTTGAAGAGCACAGAGAGACAGGAGACAAGATAGAGAAGGAGGTGAAAAAGATGGCACGTTGAAACTGAGGATGCTCAGGCTGTGCAGGTCCTTGTGAAGACACGGGTGGCTGAGCAGCTGATGGGGAGGAGCAGGAGTTTTTAATACTACTTGTGCAGATGCTAGCGATGTCATTTGTGAGTGAGTAGCAGATAGATAGGAAAAGACGCATGGCCTGCTTAGGTGTCTGTGACATCATTCATGGCAGGAACTAGCCTGTTGCTTTCTCAGGTGCCTGTGATGTTACTGGTGGCTGAGCAGCTGATAGGGCAGGCATAGAGAACTGTTTTATGCAAGTGCTATACGCATAGCTAAATAAAAAAAAAGTCAATTCCCTTGGTAACTCTGTGCTAAAGTGTCCTTGCCTCTCTCCTAGGCCAGTGAAGAACTGACTTTTACACAGGTTGCCAGAGCACGACTACTGCCAAGAAAGGTCCCTGCGCTTGGCTGCTCACCTGGACCCTGTCCCTGCTCACATCCCCATTCCCAATGCCTCTTCCGCTGGATTCGATGTTGTCCTGGTTTTGGCTGGGATAGAGTTAATTTTCTTCCTAGTAGCTGGTATAGTGATGTGTTTTGGATTTCAAATGAGAAGAATGTTGATAACACACTGATGTTGCAGCTGTTACTAAGCAGTGTTTACACTAAGTCAAGGACTTTTCAGCTTCTCACACCACCCCACCAGTGAGTAGGCTGGGGGGGGGGGCACAAGAAGTTGGGAGGGGACACAGCCAGGATGGCTGACCCAAACTGGCCAAAGGGATATTCCATACCATGTGACATCATGCCCAGTATATAAACCAGGGGGAAAGCTGACCAGGGACTGCTGCTCGGGAACTGGCTGGGCATCGGTCGGCAGGTGGTGAGCAATTGCATTGTGCATCACTTGTTTTGTTTATTCTAATTCTTTATTATTATCCTTTCCTTTTCTGTCCTATTAAACTGTCTTTATCTCAACCCACAAATCTTTTTTCTTCCAATTCTCTCCCCCAGCCTGCTGGCAGGGTGGGGAGTGAGCAAGTAGCTGCGTGGTGTTTATCTGCCTGTTGGGTTAAACCACGACAGATGTGTAGAGGGCACAGTAGTCCCAGGTGCTGGCATTTGGAGATGAAAGAGGATGCCGATGGAGAAGCACCTTTGCTCATTTTGCTGTGAGTTTCATGGTTGGCTTGCGAGCTGGGTGTTTTATACTTTCTGTAAGTAGAAATGCCTACACATTTCTGCCTTGGTTTTGCCTCTGTCCTGGTTTCAGCTGGGATAGAGTTAATTTTCTTTGTAGTAGCTGGTATAGTGTTATGTTTTGGATTCAGTATGAGAAGAATGTGGATAACACACTGATGTTTTCAGTTGTTGCTACGTAGTGTTTAGTCTAAAGCCAAGGATTTTTCTTCATCCTCCTCCTCCTTTTCCTCCTCAACTTCCTCCTCCCAGGTGCTGGTGGGGGTGAGGGAGGATGGCAGTGGGGAGCTGGGGTGGGTGACGGGGTGGCCCAGCCATGGGGCCAGGCCCCACTGCGTGCCTCATAGCCACCGTACAGCGAGCTGGCATCCCTGGGGACCGGGGGAAAGCCAGTGAGAGGATGTGCCATGGGGCAGGGATTGCAAGATGGGGATGGGAGGGGGGGCAAGTTGTTGTGCTGTGGGTCGTGCCCCATAGATGTGGGGTGGGAGTCAGAGATGTATGGGTGGATGCATGGGGATGGGGGATGGCCATAGGGGGAAGGGGGAAGGAGACATAAGGGTGGGAATTGGACTATAGATGTGGGGTGGCCCCACAGATGTGGGGGGCAGACCCCATAGATGTGTGGGTCAGACCCCCCATATCTGATAGTGCTTCCCGAAGGAGCCGCGGCCCAGGTGCCCCAGCACCTGGATGCACCCACAGACGAAGCTCTGGGGATGGGAGGGGTTGTAGAGGCGGCTGGGGGGGGAGGGGACCCCCCCCAGCTCCCCTCCCCCCCCCCATACCCCTCTCCCACCATGGGGATGCTGTGGGCATGTGTGTGGGGGGGAGAAGTCGTTAGTGATGGAGGTCTGCCCCACGGAGAAGTGGGGCTTCACGACGGGTCCCTCCAGCTCCACCTCCCTCCCACGGCTCCTGCCCAACCACCGTGCCCGGCCATGCCCCCTTTGCCACCCCCCCACCCTCGGCAACCAATGGGGAGTGAGCCCCACCCCCTTTCCCAGCATCCCCCTCTACCCCCTGAATCCGCTGGGTTTTCCCCCACTTTTCCTTTTCCTGCCATTTTCCCGGCAGGGGGAGGGGCGGTTTAGGGACCCTGGGAAGGGTCAGAGGTCGTGATAGGGGTCAGGGGTTGCAATAGGGGTGTGGGGGGCCCTTGTGGGGGTTTTGGGGTCCCCCATGGGGGTACAGGGACACACTTATGGGGACTGGGGTGGCCCTATAGGGGTTTTGGGGTCCCCTATAGGGGTTTTGATGTCCCCTGTAGATTTTTTGGGTCCCCTATAGGGGTTTGGGAGGTCTCCTGTAGGGTTTGAGTCCCCTATAGACTTTTGGGGTTCCCTTAGGGGTTTTGGGGTCCCCTATAGGGGTTTTGGTGGTACTCTATAGACTTTTGGGCATCCCCTATAGGGTTTTAGGGTCACCTATAGAGTTTTGGGGTCCCCTGTGGACTTTTTGGAGTCCCCTATAGGCTATTTAGGGTCCCCTAGACAGTTTTGGGGGCCTCCTATAGGGTTTGGGGGATCCCTAATAGGGTTTCTGGCAGTCCCCCGGGGAGGGTGGTGGGGTTTAGGGTCCCTCTGAAGTTTTGGGGGTTCCCCATAGGGTGTGTAGGGTCCCCTATAGACTCTTAGGGCCCCTACAGAGATTTCAGGGGTGTCCCCTATTGGGTTTGAGGGTCCCCTGGGAAGGTTTTAAGGCCCACAGGATGAGTTTGGGGTCCCCTATAGAGCATTTAGGGGCCCAGGAGGGTTTTAATGCCCCTGTGACCATTTTGGGGTCCCCTCTAGGCTATTTAGGGTCCCCTAGATGGTTTTGGGTCCCCTATAGGGTTTTGGGGGGTCCCCATGAGGTTTTAGGTTCCCTATAAGGACTTTGGCATCCCCTATAGGGTAATTCATGGTCCCAGGATGGTCTTAGGACCCTTAGGAAGATTTTGGGGTCCCCTATAGAGGATTTAGGGGCCCAGGACGGTTTTGACCCCTGTGAAGAGTGTGGGGGTCCCCTGTAGGATTTTAGGTCCCCTGTGAGGATTTGGAGGGGCCTCTCTAGGGTTTTGGGGTCCCCATGAGCTTTTTAAGGTCCCCTATGTGGATCTTGGGGTCCCCTATAGAATATTTATGGTCCTCCAACAGCTTTAGGACCCTGTAAAGATTTTGGGGTCCCCTATAGCATTTTTGTTGTCCCCACGGAGATTTCTGGAGTCCCCTCTAGGCTTTTTTGGTCCCCTCTAGGCTTTTTGGTCCCCTATAGGGTTTTGTCATCCCTGTGGGGATTTGGAGGGGGATTCTGCAAGGAAGAACAAGCCAGCTGGTTCTGTGGGACCACAGGGTCTGCCTCCTAGGACTAAGGTAACTCTGGGGAGGTGGGTGTTAAAGAATTTTCAGACGTGGGTTTCTCTAGGTTTGCTTTATTAACAACTCAGAGTTGGGCCGCCACCGCAGTAAATGGCGCACTTCCAAAAGTTTCCAAATCTTATATACCCTTTTGTCACACATTGTCCCAACCCAAAGTCTCTGTAATTTTCCAGCCTATTCTCTGTTCTCATATTGTTATCATTCATCATCTTATCTCATCCATTCTCCATTCTCTTTTCTCGGTTCTTCTGGGATTGGTGGTCACAGGCAGAAAGTCTCTGGTCATCATCATCACTTATCTTCTTACACTTCAAAGGTACCTATGAATTTCTAAAGAAACTACTCAGGTTATTTTATTAATTTATTTTGTTCTAAAGTTAATCACTTATTCCCATGTCTTAGGTCTAAGATGTATGATCCTTTCTCTGTTGATTCAGCTTGACTGGATTCTAAGCCAGCCATGAAAAGGGAGTCTCATAGAACAATTCTGCAGCTCCTAGATATTGTTTTATATGCACCTGCATTCTATTAATCATATCTAAACCAATATCTAATCATTAGTTATATGTCTAATATGAATAGTCTTAAAACAATAAGGCAAAAAGTCTTAAAACAATGAGGCTTAAGGCCTAGTTCCTTTTACAGTCGGTCAGGGCACCAGATGGACAGTGAATTT